>NW_020799091.1:62373087-62404696 GCF_003259725.1 Athene cunicularia
GTGCAGGGGAGGTCACAACCACAAATACTCATATGGCTATCCCAGTGAGCCTAGGTACAACCATCAGAAAGAAGAGGAAGGGGCCAGGGAAAGCCAGACGCAGAACACGACCAACTTAAAGGCCTTCAATGCTAACTTCTTCTTCTTTCATTCCTCATACTTTCATTTCCACAGCACAATTGATACAGACATCACACAGGAGTACCTCCAAGAAGAAAAAAGCCCACACTTCATTCCACCCGCTCACATGCTCTCCTAAGACGTCATGGCAGAAACCCCAACCAGTGCAGAAAGGTTTACTAAAACCATAAATAACTTCGTTAACATCTGGTGCTTTCAGAAAGCGTCCTATAAAACATAACACTGGTGCTGCTACCATATACTAGTACACATAGAAGAGATGTTTCATACCTGTCTTTCTCCAAAGGACATCCCAAGGACATTAAAAAAGCCTTCTATATAGGAAATAATGCTTCCATACACAACACAGCTTCTAGGAGATCCAGCATCCTGTTTAAAAAACACTCAAAAGAGATTGTCCAGTCAATACATATTACAGAACTCAGCATCTTTCTGGAGCCTAATCCACAAGGGAAAAATATTACTAATTATATAGATCTACCTCCACCAGTAACACCTGCCCAGATGGGAACTTTTACAGAGATATAAAAGCACCTCACAACACAAAGGGAAAAGATTTAAGTAAACGGGGGAGGGGAAGAGCTTATTACGAGCACACAGTGAAGAGAAGAGATGTGTGAAGCTGCCACACATTACATGCACGCAATAAATTAGACCTAAAAATAGCACTTCTGGGCATGAAAGGGCTGTGTATATGAAAACAAAATAAAAGAACAAAATCTCAGCTTCAAGGGCACCTATAAAATAAATTATTAAAAAAAAAACCAACCCTTAATCCTTTTTTGAGTGTCTTATTGATTCAAGCAACATGAAGACTGCTTTGAGACAGCTTACGGCATTTTGTCATGCCTCAATAGCACCAGAAACCACCACCAGCAGCGACAGAACAGTGTTTTTAAGAACACATGTATTTCTTTCTTGCCTCTGTATTTATTTAACAGAGAAAAAAAATTAAATCAAGATTAAATGATAGACTGAGAAGCAATTTAAGGGACTAATCCTTACCAAAAAAGTCATGACATACAAAACCAAATTAGCACCTGATACTGGTTTTATCAGACATCTCCATTAAAGCCTGAGATAAGTAACAACCTAAAATTTGCAAAAGTTCTGAACTGGAGGGAGCTGAAGCAGACCACTGAGGGAAAGAAATGGAAACATGCCACCTAAGGTAAGAATGGCAAGAAGGTTAAAGAGAGGAACGAGTAGTTATGTTTATGTGAATTTACAGTTCTTAAAACTATGCGCAGTCAGCAAGAGGTAACGCTCAGACAGCTGGGTTGCACCCAGAAAAGCTCCACCACCGCAACCAGAAACCTGAGTCAGCTGCCCCGCAAATATCCCATCCAATTCTCAACAAAATGACCAACAGAAGGAATTCAGGGGAAACAAGCAGCCACTGGCAAAATAAGGCTACTTCTATTTAGAAGTGTTAACGCTGTTATGGACCCCTGCTGAAAAACTGGTTTGGGTCAGGGATTTGCTCAGAGTAATTTTGTAAAGATAAGGTTAAGGACAGAATTTAAAGCCAGCACCAAAAGGGCCAGGAGGGCAGCAGGACTTCTAGACCACCAGGCTAATTCTCTCTTAAAATGAGTTATTACTACACACTCAACATTTTACAGCACAAACACAGTGGAAGCGATGACACGAGCAATCAAGGAGCACAGCAATAAGGCTGAGCTGCTCACCTTGAGCAAGAAAGGGAGTTGTTGGTAAAAGGAGACCCAGAAGTGCTTCAGACTGTGTTTACTGCTCACGCCCTTACCAGACACCTCCTTTGTGTCAACATCGAGAAACCTTAACAGAGTCTCAATTTGCCAAAAGCCATCTGAAGATGGACTCATGCAAGCGTGCTGAGGCCACAGTTATAATTTGCTGACAGCAGAAGCCACTCAGTCCCCAAAGCTGAACTCACCACGACTGCCCCATGCACCTGGGACTGCCTGCCAAAGTCCCTGCAGCAACCACCACCCCCCATTTCCTAATTGAGGTTGATTTCTGTGCATGGGTATTAAGCAAAGAAGCAGAGTAAGAACATAAAGCCAGCACTAAAATTAGCAGCATGCCACAATGGCTTCAGGCCTTTCAAAAAACCTTAGGTATAAATAATGTAGGGTAGCAGGAAAGAAACATCCTTTGGACACAAGGAAGCACAAAACAATAGCCGAAGACAATTCCTGTGATACGGTCAGGACAAATGGGCACCATTAAGGTCAACAATTTACAGAGCTTTGTTTCTGCCGGTTTCTTATGTGAACAATAAACTAATCTGTCTGCATTAAACAGTAGGACAGTGGACAGCTGTCATTTTCTGATCTCTGTATCCTAATGGGTTACCTTAGTAACAGCCTTAAGCTGTCTGTTGCCATGGTGAATGAGGTCCATAATTGCTGCAACAGCCCTGGAGGTGTCAAAGTCATCTGCAAACGCAGCCTTCACGGTTACTTTTGTGTTGGCTAGCCTTCAAGAAGAAAAGGTAACGTTTAAGATAAGACAAACAAGATGCCAGCAGTAGGCTGAATTCATCAGTTATTCAGCCAGAGGGAGTCATCGAAAGGACACTGTCATTTCCTTGCTAGCTGTCCTATGATGGACAATGCTACACTGATCAGGGAGAATACATCTTCCAGCTGTGAAGGGAAAAACTTGATGCATGTCAAAACCCAAAGTGCTACATCCGTTCAATAAATACATGGTTAATCACAGGAGCCAACAGTGGCAGAGCAAGGCTTGCCTTACTCATTTAAACACAGATGGAAAATGAGGTTGATATTAAGCACATTAAAGATTTTGCTAAGTTCTTTTTTTTCCAGCAGCCCATTTTTTCATGCTAACAGCATGCTTATCTCCCAAAGCCACATCACATGCATCCCTCCGGCGCCTGGCAAGAGAGCTGACTTGGGGTCGCTCAGGAGTCCCATTGGCAGGATCCAGCTCAAAAGCAGGCACTACTTCCTCATCTCCCAGGCAAGCCTGACCCCAGCCCCAGGACTCTACTCAGCTTGGCCCGGACAGAAAGGTCTGGTGGGACCATCATGTAACAGTGCCAAAAGCCAGCGGGCAACCAGCACTCATCACTGCAGAACCAGTGCTGCCCACTGCTGCGAGCAAGAGGAGGATCCAGACAGCAGCAGGAATAAATGGCGAGCTGCAAACAGCTGCTGGTGGCTGCTCTTGCACACAGCCAGGTGAACCAGACCTCAACAGCAATAGGCAAACTGGACCCAAGGATGCCATTTCACAATGAAGCTCAGGGAGCAAGGTGACCTAGGGAACCTCAAGCTTTCCTAGCACCTCTGGGGCTCTCCTGAACCCTGCTTTCCTGGTTTCTGAGTAGTTTTGCCTGCCATGCCTGCCTCCCCTCAGATATCAGATGGCTGCTGCCCTAACTCATTCCTCCCAACATTCTTGCCTGCAAGCTTCCCTTTCTCCTCTTTCATAATTAAGAACTTCACAAGTTGTGCCCTCCCACATGTCCCCCTGCTGACAATCCATTTCAACTTCCTTACACACCTCACATCTCTCAGACTTATCTCTCACCAACAGGCCTCCTGCAGCCTTCTGCTGAAGGACTTGCTTTTGCCAAATACCACAACTAGCTAATTCAACTCCATTTCCCTGTAACACGTTCCAGTGCCCCTTGCAAGCCTTAGTCTGTGCAGCCGCAAGCTCCCAACAGCAAGATGCCCACACTCTCACCTTTACAGCATAGGCCATTTCCCCTCTGATCCTACATCCCAGAGCTGCCCGCACATAGATCGCTTTAGGGCACTCAACATCCCTCCTTATCCTGACTCCAGAGTACTGGGCTTTGTATTCTCAGCTTTGCACCCAACACACAGCACGTCTCTCTCTCTCTCTCTCTCTCCTGGAAGATGATCTGGTTTTCCTAAGGGACTCCAAAGGAGATTCTCTTTGTCACTGTCAGAGTCACAACCATAATTTTGTCTCTCCCTCTGACATCTCTGCCCCATGCCAGTTCCTTAGCAATCCCTTCTCTCCTCTGCTGCATGCCACAGTGCCAGCCAGCTTGATTACAGGCTCACATGCCCAAGGTGTGTTACTTCCCATTCGTCATCTTTCTTTTTCAGTCATTAATGTACAATTCTACTTACAAACTGGGCAGCCTCACAACTTCAGTCATAGCTCTGCCTTCTATACCACTCAAGAAGGGCAAAGGTGCCTGTGTTAGGAAGGCACGCTAGATAAATAACATGGATTTTAAAAATACAATGAATTAAGTGGAGCAGACTGCAAGGAAAAGCAGCTGACTAGAAAAAGAAGAAAAAAAAAAAAAGCTGCCCCTGGTGAGGGCTAGCAGGGAAGACTGCTTCTCAGTCCTCCTTGTCCTGCTTCTTAAACAAAACTCAGAACGCTATACTGCTCAGCCCTCTGAGCCTGTTGCAAAATATTGCTCACATAATCACAATCTTTAAGATACAGGATGCACACTTACCTTTCCCACAGTATGTCTTCTCTAACAGGGTCACATACCAGCTGTCCTTTTATATAAGCATCTGCATCTCTAATAAATGAGGAGACTGCTTGAAGAAGGTGCTTTGCATCATCCATGCTCTCATCACTAAATTCTATTGCTAAGAAAAAAATATTATTTGGGCATTAGGATAGAGAGGATGTTGCCTGTCATACATAGGAATGACATTCTGAGACCAAGTCATTCCAGGAAAAGTTTATTATTATTTCTCATAGCAAACTTTTCTTACAATTAATTGCACATTTCATAAAAAATTCTTTTTTTCATGAGCACTAGGTGAATTAAACCAATATAAAAGACAACCATTACATATGACAAAGTATAACCTACTAGAGAGGTATCAGACTGATTCAAAAAGTGTCTGGAAGCTAACTGAAGCAATAGCTACTTGACTTTTTTTTTTTCCCCATTATTGAATCTCACTGTGAAGTTATTACTCCAAAGCATTTAGACTGGATATATTTCTAAGCATCCCCTCCCGGATTTAAGTTGGCAAGACATACCTTTGATCTCACCTCTAATTTTGTTCCTATTCTGATTTAGGTAGACACAAACTGTATTTGGAGACCTCCAAGAGACCTAACCCTCATCACTGACTGTGAGGAATACAGGCACTTACAGTTAAAGGGCTGCTTCAACAGCACCTAAAATCTAAACGGATCTAAAATTTTGCAGTCTAGATTCTGTACTAGATATACAATTCCCTCACACTATCAAAGCTAAATTGACCATATCAAAGGTGACTATTATAGAAAATATAAATTGCTTAAACTCATAAGGGCATGTCTGGGATGGGATTCATCACACCCAACTTACACCCATCTAAACCTCTTACAGTCACCAGAAAGAAAGATAAAACCTTAACGTAAATAATTCATTGCATCCTAAGCAGAGCTCTGCTTTATGATGAGATCTCCTAACCGCACAGGCTTCTCTTCCACCAACTGGTAAGCCAACATTAGCCCCTGCACAAACATGACATCCGTGCACATGGACACCATCTCTGCACGCAGCAGGACTCCAGCTTCAGCAGGCAACTATGCTTTGGGAACTACCAGTGTCCACTTCTCTGGTGTAGGGTTAAGCAGGCTCCTCTCACCTTGCCTGCGCCCTGAGAAGCGCAGGTGCTGGACTGGCCCCACCACACTTACTGTGAGTTGCCATCAGCAGGAGGCAATTTTTTTATTTGCACAGTAATGCGCAATTTTCTGCAGAAGAGCACTCAGGCCCCACACAAGACAGCTTCCCAGTGGAAGTTGTGTCCATCAAGGACAGGCCTAAGTTTAAATGAACCCCTTTCCACAATATCACACCAGAGCTGATTACTTGAATCAAAGCACCATTTATAGTCAGTGCAGTACTGCTTCATTAATTTATGCCTGACCTGTGCACTAAGGTACATCCAAAGTACAGCTTGCAGCGTATTCCTAATATCAACAATAAGCATCGCGTGTATTTTCCACAGACATCTCACCCCTGGTCCCACGTACATCACAGCCAACTGCTTTGTGCAATTACCCCGTGCTGCCCAGACACATCTACTCTTTAAAGCAGGCAGTCTGAGCAAGGGAACAGATCTAAGAGGGCAGAAGCAGCCTGATCTCTGTTCCATTAGCCTAACTGTTTAAACAGACTTTCTGTAGGATTTATCCCAGTATAACTAAGGCATAAATCTGGACCTGTATTTGTCAGATTTTCTGCTTGTGTGAAATGAAAAATCTGCATTGCTGCCTCATTAAAATTAAGCTTTAAAAAAACCCCCAAACTACGTACAGACTTTTAGAAAACAGTGAGATCTTGAAAAAGATCATTTATATCCACTAAGACTACTCAACTGATTACCCTGGTTACAGGAACTCCACAAGGAATACTTGATGAAAGTTCATTCTTATGAAGCCCGCTTTGATTAAAGCCATTCTTCTTCCCCACTTCATGGCATTCTCTTAAACCACCGCCTGCAGGCACTGCAAACCCACAGCGTGGCACAGACAAGCTTGGCTCCATCAGTCTTTCACCATACTCCCTACTCCTTCCCTCCTTTGCCACTGAGGGCATCATCAAATTACAAAACATGTTTATTAGCACCAGGAAGTAATTGAAGACCAGAGGGACCAAAATGTTACACTTCACTTGGGTTCACAAAATCACTGAAGTGGTTCTGGTGACCAGGAGAGCATTCTGGGGACAGAGTCCCACTGCCTGAAGCAGGCTCACAGCCCCTCCACCTAACTGCATTAAGAAAAGCCCCTGCTGATGAGATGCAGGAGGAAAAGCAGTGTCTCATAACACAGTCTCATAGGGCCTCAAGAAGGTCCGGATCACCACCACTGTCCCCAGAGCTCAGCTCAACCCTGAGCAGATTTGCCCCACCAGCCTTGAGCAATGAGAGGGGGCAATGGAGCAGAGGGAGCCCCTGCAGAGACACGTTATAAAAGGGTGACGTTCTGCACCAAAATCTCTTCCCTCTGACTCTTCTCCTCTCCCCCACCAATGCAACCAGCATTATCCTCCCTGGGACAGTAACCCCACAGGAGGGGCACCTCCTGCCCCTGAAGTCATGTTTGTCCCCAGGTACCCATCTGCACACATACAGGCAGGGGGTAGTCCAGACCACAGGAATGGCCCATTCCGAGCCCAAGACTCATGTAAAACACGGCACCAAGCATGAGCCATTCCCAACCATCAGGCGTTGCCCTCATCCACATGCTTACGAAGATCTTTTACAGGCTCGATCCAATAAGCATGGTAACATCACCCAATCTCCCAAACCTGGATTTTATCTAATACAAAAGTCTCTCCTTCACAGGCAGGGATGGGAGGAACCATCACCAACAGGTTTAGGCTACAAAAAACATTTTAGGAACAAACAGAAAGTGCTTGGGATCTCACTTTAATAAAAATATTTAGAAAGCAGACAGCAAGACACAAAGGAGTGTAGTATTATCTTTAGACCAAAGTGAATAGAAAGCAGGGAGATAAACTGACAGGCTGCACAGTAAATACCTGGCTCAGCAGGGACTGACTCTGGCAGCAAATAACTGCACCCTACCTCATAAGGTGGAGGTGGCAAGCACAGCAGACCTTCAAGCAATCCTTATCTGCCAGCTGGTTTACTGGTACTATAGTCTGACATAACACCACCACAGCATTTCATCAAAGCCACATATATTTGCACAGGTAGCTCTGTTTTTATCACAGGAAGGTGTTTAACCTAGAAGTAAGGCCAAAAGAAGGGTCACATCCTTCTCGCAGAGGTCCAAATGCAGCCAGCTGACAGGCAGCAGACAAGGCACGAGGCAGCCCTGCTGCAGGTCTCCAGCGCCATTCCTTGCCCTGAGGCAAGCTTAGAAATTGCCAGCCATTTGGCTTGTTTTCAGGAAAAACATATACATGGTAGTGTTGTAGGGGTTAGCCTTTTTTCTTCTTTTGTTTTAAATACACATCTGTTTGAGACTCCCAAGTGCCCTCAGCTGCAGCTAGGGAGCCATTCATGTGTGCACAACCTATTTCATCTCCTAACAGAGACCCAGAGGAAACAGCCAGGTGTGTCACCATCCTGTAGCATCACCTCGAAACAGCCAGGCATGCCACCATCCCACCGCCTCAAGCGTGGCAGTGCTCCTCACTGCCTGTCCCCTCTTCTGCTCCCAATAGGGGCTTGCTTTGAAGCAGACCTTCCACCTGGATCCTCTCATGGTGGAGATGGCCGTTAATAACCAGCAGTCTCTTTAATGCCCCATGCTTCAGAATATTTCAGGGATATATGGCATTCCCAATGCATTCAGCTGCTTTAGGAGAGGGAGGCTCCACCAGGTAGAGGGTGGCTCCTGCAAGCAGCTAGAGGTATTAACAAGCAAAAAGCCTTCTCAGTCCAATGACTGCATGCTGACAGACACTAGCAAAGCCACAGAGCCTTAACCATGCCAGCTCTCCCAGTCACAGTGCTAGAGGTGCTTTATCTGAGGCAACTACGGGACCACTGAAGTAATGCGGCGAGTGTTGCCCTGTGCTCCACCATCCCCCTACCATGCCAAGACAGCCAACAAGCCAGATGACCCAGCAGTGGTTAGAGAATTATCATTTGCTTTTTGGCAGGCTGCAATAAACTGGTAAAAACTCTATTCGTATGAAAACCTCTTCCAGTTCAAAGTAGCATCTGTCTGCTGGAAACATCACATATAGAGAGGTGTCCTGGTTTTGGCTGGGATAGAGTTAATTTTCTTCCTAGTAGCTGGTACAGTGCTGTGTTTTGGATTTAGTGTGAGAATAATCTTGATAACACACCGATGTTCTAGTTGTTGCTAAGTAGCATTTATCCCAAGTTAAGGATTTTTCCATTTCCCATGCTCTGCCAGCAAGCAGGTGCACAAGAAGCTGGGAGGGAGCATGTCCAGGACAGCTGACTCAAACTAGCCACAGGGATATTCTATACCATAGGATATCATGCTCCATATATAAGCTGGTGAGAGTTGGCTGGGAGGGGCAGATCACTGCTCCGGCATCGGTCAGCGTGTAGTGAGCAGTTGCATTGTGCATCACTTGTCTTTTCATGGGTTTTATTTCTCTCTCTTTTCATTATCTTCCTTTTCATTACTGTTATTATATTTTGTTATTATTACATTTTATTTTAATTATCAAACTGTTCTTATCTCAACCTGCAACTTTTACTTTTTTCTTGGTTCTCCCCCCCCATCCCACTGGGAGGGGGAAGGAGTACGCGAGCGTTTGCGTGGTGCTTAGTTGTTGGCTGGGGTTAAACCATGGCAACAGGGGAGCTGACAACAGCTCCAACGCCTGTCCCCACCACCAGTTTGCCAGGCTAAGATGATCATTAGGTTGTCAGGTGCTGGTGTAAGCAAGCTGCACTGCACCACAGAACTGCTTGAACACTCAGTAACTCCATGGGACAAAAAATGATAACACAGCAGGGAGATAAAAAGTTATTAGCAAGCCCCTGTCATACCCTACAGGAATGTAAGGCAGAGCTCTATCTAGACACATCTCCAAAAACAGCTGATCGTGACTGAAATGTAAGTGACTGCAGCAGATGCAAATCAGATATGGAGGTAATTCATTAATTGAAGGTGCAATTAATTGAGAGTTGCAATTAACTGCATCTCAGGAAGGTATTTAGATGAATGGCTACATACTGTGCTCAGTAAAGATGCATTTCTAAGAGAAAGCCGAAGAGCAGCCCCACAGAGCACCACCAACCTTTCCACATACCAGAGGGGAAAGGTGAGGCACCATGGGGAGAGCCCACTACACCACTGCACCACTGTCCTGCCAGCTTGGCAAGCATGTGGGGAAGGCCGTGCATATCTCAACAAAAAAGGTAGGGTTTTTCCTTACCTGAGCTGTATCTGCTGCGCAAACAAAACATCCTGAATTGATCTGATGAAAATTTCTTCAAGAAATCCTAAACTCCATCCACAAAAAATACAGCTTTAGTTCTATATCAAACCCTTTCTTCAGTTGATCTACCCCCTTGCACTAGTTTCACATCTTATTTCAGACAAACTAACATGACAAATAACCCATCTTTGTAGTTTAAGATAATTTAAAGCTTTATGCTTATAACACTGGTTTAGAGTCTAAACTAAAAAAAAAATTCTAATTCCATATAAGATAGATGTGCATACATATATATACACAAAATATACACACAATGTAAACATAAGACAGTGAAAAGTACTTTGTAATTGTGATTAAACACACACTGTATAAAGACCTTTGCAAAAAACCCAAAATGAAATTACCAGACTAAGATTAGGATACAAATTTACAGGAAAGGACAGCAGAGTTTTGCAAACTTTATGAAAAACCAGAAAGGTTTCTTGAAAAAGAAAATAAGTGTACTTTTTCTACAGGACTAGAATATGAAGAAAAACAGAGAGCGAACAAAAATTTGTATTATTTTTTAAATATTCCTAAGAAGTTATTGGTGTTAATTATGAAATCTCATTAATTTCACCCTAATATTTATCTAGCTTTACAAATAATTTACTACAGTAAATAGTAAGTTATTAGTATTACTACTAGTGTAATTAATTTACACTAATAGTATAAAGAACTATTTAAATGCTTGGAAGGTACACTGATCAATCACTTCCAACTCTGCTCTCAGCAAGGCTGGACACTGTGGCACATTAACTGTGAACACTGCATTCCTGCTTTTTTTTTTTTATTCTGCAAATTGATGATGGTGTTTGTAACACTGAAGTGCCACTGAAATAGAAAATCATAAAGAAAAGTCAGCACATGTGAGAAAATATGGAAAGTGTCATCTGCTTAAAGATGCACATTTCGAAATTTAGCTTCTGCTACCAGACGAAACCAGCCTGAACACTGAAGGTAGCAGAGCGTCAGCAATGTGCTGCCTCTCGAGTGAAAATAGAAATAATTGAGGCAAATCAGGGCAAGCTAAATTAAGGAATAGACAATGATACTGCTTATTTTGGTGGGTGGGTTTTTTGGGGTTTATTTTAAAATCAACTCTATATAACTGCGTGTACCCAATGTGCCCAGAAGCTTTACTCTAATATATAGGAGATAGAATGAGTAAAGTACAGAAATAAATCCATATTTGGGAAAGGACTATCCAAACTGGAAAAAATAATTCTGTATTTTGTTAAAAACTGTACTGAGTAAGTATCACAGCTCTTTCAAAACAAGTCGATCAGTCATGCGTTATTGTAACATGCTTGATTTTGGGGACCAGAATTAATACTATTAAAGAAAAAAAACAAAAAAACCCAAAACAACAACAACAAAAAAGACCCAAACCCAGAAAAAAAATCAGAGAAGGGGAGACACGGGGGAGGGAAAACAGAGCAGCTGGATGCAGAAGATGCAGGGCGGTTGTGCGGAGGGTGATGGCCTGGAATGCAGACGGCTGCCAGCAGGACCAAGGGAAGGTCCTGGACAGGCCTCCCCTCTTTTGGAGCTGCATAAAAACTTCCATGTAGGGCTTAACTTTCAAAATGCAGGAAGGCTGTACAGGAAGGTTTTTCTTTCACTGGACTGAAAAATCGCTTACAGGGAAGGATTAATAGTTAGCTTGTTAGCTGTGTCTAAGGGCAGAAATTAAAAGCAAGGACTGACAAGGGAAGAAGGACAGGGCTTGAAGTTTTTGTTTTCTCAACACAAAGAAGTCCCACCACAGATGTGGAGGGGAATGTTTTTATACATTATTTTTAACTGCATGCATGGTGTTTGTGGTCATTTCTCCAGCCTGTCCACAACATCTGCTGAGATTTGGTAAATTTCTGTGAAAATTGTGAGCAACAGGTAAATATTCCTGGGGGATACAGGGCTTAGCTGTACCCAGACAACATCAGGAGAATTAAGAATAATGCAGCTCACATTGAACTCCATTTTAAAGGGATTTTAATTAAGCCTGCCAAGAGGGCAAAGGGGAACATATGTGCTGAAACAGCTTCTCAAGCTTCGTCTAAAGGAAAGAAATTACCCACTTTTAGCAATAGGTGTCAGCCACCACAGGAGCCACCCTAGTGACAAGCACAGCTGCATCCCACGTGCCTGGCAGAGAGACCCTGCTCTGGGCTACACCAAAAACTCTGGGACACAGTAAAACAGGACATATTGACATGGCTTGTGGGAACTAAAAGACAAAGTTCTGCGCATCAGCAAGGTCACAGTATAAAAATAAAGGGGAATACAAGAGACTGCTGGCATAGTGTGGTTACAGGACACCCAATAGCTTCCTGACAAAATGCTGACACTATGTCCCATTTTACCTAAAGCAGAACAAGGGAAAAATGTCTGCTCTTTTCTAAGTCCCAAAAGCATATGCACTGTTAAGAGCAGACAGATGAGAACCCATCACTGTATAACAGAACCATTTAGGTTGGAAAAGACCTTTGAGATTGGCGAGTCCAACCATAAACCTATAATGCAGAAGCCTGGTATTGAGCACAAATGCTGCTCCTACAAATGCTCTCAGCAAAGCAAGATCCATGTTATGAGCAAACCTTGAGTCTGGGTGGGTTTCCCACATCCAGATCCACAATAACAGGTACAACAGCACTAGAGAAACACTGACTCAGGTTTTTTGCTGCAGCATAAACACATAACCCAAAGTTTTCTCAAAAAAGGGCTGTGATTAGTATTTACGTATTAGAAACATACATTGCTTCAATTCACGGAAATCAATTACCTTAATTGTTACGTAGTTTTTTAATGACTTGGACATTTTTTCTTGACTTCCTTTAACATGCAAATGCCCTAGAACAACAAAAAAAAGATTAATCAGCATAAATGAGCATGATTCTGAATGGGGAGTGAATGGGAAAGACTGCACTGAGACACTGAAAACGCTGGAGGCAGCACATGCTGTAATGGATATGTGCCAACCATTCCAGTGCAACAGTTTTCAATAGCTTTGCCTACAGTCCTGCACACCTCTCCATACTCAACTTTCACCAAGTGAATTTTAAAATGCAGGAAAAGAAAAAATTAAAAAAAAAATAAAATCACCACCACAAAGAGAGACATTAATAAGGAAAAAAAACAGTCTCCCTGCTCAGAACTGATAATAAACTGATAAAAAAAAGTAAGCAAGCAAATACTTTTCAGTCTTCAGAGAAGTACTTTACCTGTTACTCTTGACTTTTCAGAGATGTTTTAAGACCTTTAAAGACTTTCTGGTGATCTCACATTACCATATTCTTGAAACTCAAACAATTTTCTGTAGTTATTACTTGCTGGTGGCTGTCACACTATTTTTTAATCCAAAAGTTTATTGTGCTGGTTCAAAATACCTTAGATATAAAATAATTTTTTTGAATACTCCCAATTTCTCCAGGCTTTGGGAGACTAAGAAAAAGAAGGGGTAGGGAGGGATGTATCTGTGATTCTTAGTTTGAATTAGCTTATTTTAAAATGCAATCTCTGAGCCTTTCTAGAGCTTTCAATAGCTGCATGGACCATTGGTTTGCAGGGCTGTGGTACAGAAAAAAGGCAGTAACTAATTATCTCCATCGCATTTAGGAGAGTATGTAGAGCTCGGCCTTCAGCAAAGTTCTGTTGAAGCAAGACAGGAAACAGGCAGTCTCAGGCTGTACGCTCCCAGGCCTCGTCCATGCTAGCCACAGCACCATCACTGATGGAAAACATCAATTATTCACAGCTCCAGATAGGTGTCGAACGCGTAGCCAATAAAAGACTACTCAGCATCATTTTGGAAATATTAGAAGCCTTAACTGGCTTCTCCTAATAAAAGAGTAATCTGGTAAGTTACTGAGCACCCACAACTAACATGTAATTTTCAGGCACTTCATGACCTGCAGAATCCAGCACTTAATCATATTTAGAGGCAGATTATTAAGCATGAATTTTTCTTACTCTTTCATATCACATCAGTGCTCTGTACTCTTTCAGATTTGGCAGTCCAGTGCTACCAATGGCTCAGAGTGCTCTGCAAGAACAACATATGATCATGCTTCTTTTTTTACAGGTTGTGGCAGAGGGGGCATTTCTTGCTCTGCAGCCCAAGCAGCTGTCTGAATTTTGTGCTACTCTGCACAGCACTGCTTTTGCAGCCTTACCTGGAACCACCTTCTCTTCCACAAACAGATAAAATCCCCATTACACTTGCCTGAATACAAAAGCAACACACTCAGGTCAGGTAAATGGACACAAAAAGTATCTGGTTTCACTTCTTCGCTATTTCTGACAATGATTCAAAGCAGCAGGGATTCTCCATAAAAAAAGGCTACCTGTGGTCCCATCCTGACCACCTGCAAATTTAAGTTTGCACAACACACTCTGTGGAGAGTAGGAAAGAAATCAAGAGATCTATTGGTAACAGATCCAGCTACAGCAGAAAATCTACAATCAAACCAAAATCCCATTTTCATCATATTTGTCCTGATTGCTGGCAGGCAAGGCCATTTTCACCACTGCACAGTTCAACTCAGGGCCTTCAATAAGAACATTCAGGCTGTCAGAGGCACCAGGCACCTGCAGCTCCTGCCACTCAGGTAAAACCCCACAGACAAATTTCTCTTGGAAGAAGGGAAAGAGCCTGGGTATGATTTTTTTTTTCTTTTGCAAAGGTGTCTAAATATTGACTTACTCAACTTCAGGCAGACAAGCTTAAAATAGTTTGATTGTGTTTTTCCTAACAAGGTACAGGTAACATCTGAATTTGAAATAATATTCCCCTTTAAGAGTTTCAACCACTTAGAGTGATTTCATTAAAGAATCACAAAGTACAAGGTTTTTCATAACTTTGGCTTGGCGCTCTTCCCAGAGTACAAGTAGTCTAAAAATAAAGTCCTTACAAGAAGATTTATCCCCAGTGCAGGGCTTTTCTTCCTCTAATGGGGATTGCTCCTCCAGTTCTGAGCCTGCTAAAATTCTGAAGTCTGTTACCAGAATAAATTGTTTCTGAAGCTGATTCATCTGCCCTAAATAATTCACACTATCATCCTCCAGCAAAATTTTTTGACTTAATGAATGTAATCTGTCAGCTCCTAGAGAACCTCAGTGTACAAATTGCCCTTGGAATTAAGTTCAGGGGGGTTTATTGTTGGTGGTGGTTTTGTTTTTTTTTTTTTTCAGAAAAATTGACTCCTCTTTAGTTAGTTAGTTTCAAAGAATATTTTCCCCTACAGTTTCAATTACAAGCTTAAAAAGTCAGATACAGTGGTTTTCAGCAGAAGGCTCTACCTGGCAGTAACCAATGCATCTCAGTGGAAGCACAGAGAATTCCCCAGCATTTCAGGAAGAAAACACACCCTGGAGGATGTGCCAACCTCTGGGTAATTGCTATTGATTTACAATAGGCTCTACACTGGGAACTGAAACTAGAATTCAATATTCATCCTGTACAGTAAAAATATATATAAAAAAAACCAACCCTCAAGTAATTCTCAGAGTGTACCACAGGCTTAACTCTGCAGCTCTCATACTCAGAGAAACAGCTCAAGGAGTTCACCAAGACATCTTGCACAAAGTACTGTTCAGAAAAAAAAAAAAAAAAAAAAAAAAAAAAAAAGAGACTGTAGGCTTGAACCTGACTTCAGCTGACCATTCAGAACCACCATTATTGCAACAGGAAGAACAAATTTAAAGGATTCCATCAACAGAAACAGCGCTAGTACCATCAGACAACAATGTAGTTCAAAGCACTGTACAGCACAAACTTCACAGAAGCACTGTCATGCAAAGTCAGCAAGGAGCAGTTCTACATAATGCCAGGCAGCATGGTATGCTGAAGACCAAGTAAGATACTTTTGAACAGTTTAGTCAAGCATAGCCAGCGAGGTCACTCCTGGGGGAAGAGACAATGTCTGTGACATATATGCACTACACCAGTACCGAGTCACTCACACTCCATAGGAAAGCAGAGAGATACTGAAGTTGGTCAGAGCACTAGAGAAGGTTAAGGGACCAGTGATGAGATTCAATGTCTTCACCTTCCTACAGAGCCAAAAGGCAAGTGACTTGGTCTTTATGTAGCTCATAGATGTCAGACCTCCTTGTCTCTACCCACCAGTAACCTCACTGGCCATGCCTGACCAGAGTAGACCAAAGCATCTGACTCAACTGGTCTGGAGCATGAATCATGGTTTTCATACCCATCACTGGACATAATGCTACTAATGGATAAAAGACAGCTTCTCAGGAGAATTTTAAAAGTTACAGGTACATGAAATGCATGTCCAGAACATCCAGTGGTCGGTTGCTGCAGCAGAGTGTCTGCCTGAAAGGCTTCTCTCAGATTTCAAACCATAGAAAACATCCCAGCTCAGTTAGTTATCTGAAGGATCACAGCTTTGTGAGCTTTGTTGGTTTAATAGTTCATGTATCTTAGCATTCTTTCCATTCTTATTTTCCAGTTGTAGAGATGTCTTTTCTTATCGTGACTAAAAAGCCTTTAACCATATTTACAAATACATGCTATTTTATTCTGCAGGCTACTGAAAACTTATTTTTAAGCCCACAAGCAACTGGTGCCGAGAGATGTTGGAGAAAAAGACTGGTTTATTCTAACCTCAATGCTTTTAAAATGTTGCAGTCAGCTACCTGTCCAGGTGCCACCTCCGCTCCCTGCCTTCAGATGCTGCTGGTCCTGGTTCTAAGACAGCAGAAATTTCTGGTTTTAGGAAAACTACATAGACACATACAGAAAATATCAACTATCTTCACCTCCTTCCTGCAGGACTGTTACAGCCAAAATACAATTAAAAAAGCCTATCAAAGAGTACCCTCAAATTTTGAGGAAACTCAAATGAAAGGGAATGAGATTCTACATGAAAAATTCTTGTTTCCACATTTTTAATTAGGAGTAAATGCTGTACATGGGCAGTGCATGTACTGTTATTATTTGGAGATTTCCTCAGATGAAATTCAGGAATATTTCACTCACTGCTTTCTTAATATAGACACTCATTTTACAGTTTCAAGATTCACTCTCATTTATGTTTTTTCACTTAGTGAGGACAGGAACTTGGTCACTGTAGTAAAGCATCTGTTTTGATACCATACAACCACTAAACCTAAAAATCCAAACCATTATATTTGTACAGGCCTCTTGGGTGATTAATATTTTACTTACCAGAATGCAAAAAGTAATTCCCCCATTGCTCACACTGATGATACACCTCGCACTGTGCAATTTCATTTTCATGATGAGGAAACGCAAGATCTATTCCACCGGTATGGATGTCCAGCTGCTTTCCAAACACTGCACTGTAACAATATTTTCCTGATCAGCAAGCAGAACACTACAAAAGCTTTTTGTAAAAAGAAATACAGAAAAGAGTAAGATAAAACAACATACGTTTAAGTGTACAATTTAATGACTACAGTTTTAAAACGTGACTTAAACCAAGACACAGATCTTGGATACCAAAACTGCAGCAGAACTATGGACAGGACAAATATATGCCCACAATTAGTTCTCCTTAGTAGGAGAAATTATTTTTCTAACTTAAAGAATGGCAAGCAGGACATCTGCTTTCCTTGTTCTGTTACAGTTTCAGTATCAGACAGCTGCTTTCATCTGCAAACCTAACAATTCCAAAGAGATGGACATTTCTGTAAATTTGGTATTACTTTTCTTCGTCTTGTACCTCTTCTGTAAGAATTCAGGCAATACTGTTCACAGACATAATAGAAAATGCTTACTCCTATATTGTTATAATGTCAGAAGAAAGTGTCAGTGCCTCTGATCTCCCAAGGACACTCCTCATCTCAACAGCACTGATGCATCAGTGCAGGTCACCCATGGGCTTGCATGCCACAGGCCTCTGCAAATACAGGTGGCTGGAAGTAATATATTCAGGCAGCAGTAGGACAGACCTAGAAGCTTTCTGGTTAAACACAAGGAGTCAAGGCTGCAGTAGGACAGACCTAGATGCTTTCTGGTTAAACACCAGGAGTCAAGGCTGCTACATTCTGCCCACTGCTCCAGTAAGTCCCTGCTAGGTCATGCTGGGTAAGTTAATAACTTCATTTTGCCCATCTGTTAAACAAAGACAACACTTACCTGCTCACAGGTAGGTAAATCAATGCTAACTGCCCAGAAACCAGTGACACTCAAGCTGGGTCTACACAAGCAGAAAATAAAAGGCAAGCCCCACACACATGTGCACCTGTGTGTACAGACACATAGTCTTCCCATACGTCACATTAAGATATTGCTCCTGGTAGCTCGCTAGCTATTAATACTTCTATCCCTTCTTGGGACAAAACACTCTGGCTCACAATGGCTCTGAAGAAGCTGTTGGGGCACAGGAAGAAAAGGAAATGAGGAGAAGAGAGGAGGGAACAAAGGCCGGCTGCTGCCATTTCCCAAGCTTGTGCCTCTCCACTTCTTCCCGTTAGCTCCAAAAGCAACTTCAGCTTCAGCATAGATCTTCCCAGGTGTGGCCCCAGCTCATGCCTTCCTTTGTGCCATCTACAGGGAAGCACAGGTCACTTGCTCTTCTCTCCAACAAAACCATTAAAAGCTGGAAAGAGGAGAGAGATGGATCTGCAAAACACAGAAGGCAAGAGGAGCACCCTGTCTCCCCAGAAACTCCAGAGAGGAGATCAGACCTAAGTCACAGCAGGTGGTTCCCTCCTCCAGGGCTGAATTAGAGACCAGTGCCCTTCTCATTCACCTTCACCAGGCATACTTCAAAGACTTTTCAAAACTAGTTCACCTAGCTTAAAGTGTTTTGAGATCTTTGGTGAAACAGACAGAAAATAGGTACTGCTTAAAATGGGCCTTGGACAGCTGACTGGGACAGCAAAATGTTTTAGGTAATTTACCAAAATAAGCTCCCTGTTTTTCACAGTCCAGGATTATTAACACTTATCTCTGAATGGGTCAACTCTTATTTACACGGCAGGAGCCTCAGCCAGCAGCAGTAACATAATTTCTTACAGAAAGAAATGCAGACTATAAACAGCACTGCATTAGCAGATAGGCCATTTTGTAATTGCCATTTCACCTGTGCACTTCTGTCACAGGTTGCACTTCAAATACGTTATGGTTTTGTGCACTTCAGTTGCTTTAAGAAGTGTTTCACAATGCCGAAACTATTTACAGACAGAAAATCACCCTTATTAATGCTTTTCATAATCAGGTAGTAATGACTAACCACCCAGGTGCACCAGCAAAACACAAAAAGATAAGCCTAAAGCACCCGTTCCATCTACTTTCAGCTTGAGTTGAAAAGTTAAACAGGGCCAGATCTAAATAATTTGTTATTAGCTTCCAAAAAAAGATCTGATACTAATGCAAAACTAAGTACCACTATCAATCTTCAAGGACAGAAGATTCAGAGTCTCTTTTTTAAAATACACAAATTAATAGGTCATAAGGCAAGACAGTGCAGGACAAAGTACTACCATCTTGTAGAGAAAATAAAAGTCCAAAGTAAGAGTAAATTAATTTAAACCAACTAGAAGCAAAACACTACTACACTTCACATCATGCCCACAGAATATACTGCCACAGAGAAATCAGAATATTTGATACTGTGGCTGACTTGTAAAAAAAGCTGAATAACGCTTAAATGATTAGCATGAACATCCACAGCTGCTGTTAAGTAAGACAAGGCCAGGAAGATCTCATACGCTTGCTGGAGGCAGGATGGAATCCCATACCCTGTCCTCCTGACACAGCACTACCTGGTGAACTAGGTCTGATGGAGACTGCAAGAAGTGGGAGTCAAATGAAAGATATAATATAACTTCCACTAAAACTTTAGTTACTCAGTTCAAGTTAAAAATGCTTGCTAATCAACTGTGTGATCCTGCACAGCATATTTTAAATACCCAAGTCTGTCTCAAGAAAAGGCGCCAAAACGTGGCAAGACAGCTACACCATTAAGGTGGAGCAGAGTCCATTTGGGTCACAAGTGACACCCCAAATCACAAAGTATTCACGTTAAAACTGATGCTTTCTACTGACCAGAAAAAACATTTTCAGTACTGCTGCTGCCATTGTACTGTGACTGAAAACAAAAAACAGCTCTAGATTTAAAATCCAAGAAATATGACCTTGATATTGTAGAACACTCAATGTGCCATCCAGGTCTTCCTTTTCCCCAGGGAGAAGTCCAAGATAACTCTTGAGGTTTGGCAGCCTTCCACAGGGCAAAATCTTTACCATGACGTTTATCAGTATCAACTGCCAAGAATAAGTGATTTGTTAATGGGATTATGTCTCAAAGAAAAAAAAAATAAAAAAATCAGCAAATGAAAACAAGTGGAAATGTGTCTTTAGTGAACAACTTGGGTTTTAATCTCTCACTCAACTTCTCTTCCTGCAACTTTCCTCCCTTTCCCCTTAATACAGGGCTTCCAGTTTCTCAGTCAAGCGTTTGAGAGAAATAATATGCTGAATTAGATTTCTGCAGGCTAAAAAGATGAATTCAAGATTCTTTAATACATCCTATGCTTTCAGTCCTTTTGGCCTTCTCTGGTTTCACATCATTCATTTGTTATCAGCCAGTTTCCCAGGACAAACAGATTGGCACTGCAGCAGAAAAGATAGCAAAAACAACCCAAATAAAACCCAAGAACAAACCCCACAATTTTTCTCTGGGACACCAACAGTTTCTGGTTCAGATTCTATAAAACCAAGAAGAGCACAGAGATGAGAATCAAAACTATTCTTGGACACTAGTAGCCTTCCACTACCATTTTCACCAATGGCTTCTCTACAAAGGTCTCCTCCCCAGCTGTATTTGTTGCTTCCTTCACTACACAGCCAAGGATGCAGTCCTCTCTGCCACAGTACCACAAAGGACGGTTCATCTCTGCTGGCCCCTAACCCCAGGTAGGAGCCAAAGAACTGGGTTCTGGACTCCACATTTTTTTGCTGACAAATACATGACCTTGTATTTGACTGATGCAGAAAAATATACCTATTTGGCTTGAAGATCCAGCTTGGCAAGCAACTCATGCTGTCTTAAGTTCTCTTATTTAACGCTGCTCATCTGTTTTATCAGCAGTTGATGCTAGATTTACTTCTTTCCTCTACTTATTTCAGATCGTTAACAAAACCACAGTGTATTACTGGGTCTGAACGAATCCCTAGAGCGTTCCAGAGTCAACACATTTTAATGATGATTCACAGTTATTTTTGGAGATCTATTACATGGGTCATTTTTCTTGAGCCATTATGCTTGTATTTTATTGATATACAAAGTCAGGTTTTATTCGGAACGTCATGCAATATTAAGGGAAGCACATTATAAAAATCCATTACACCTGCTTCATCATTCAAAATTGATGAGAAATAAAGGGACAGAAATATAACCCTAGTTTTATCCACTGAATTTTCATCTTGGTTCTTTCACTAGTTTGCCAAGCTCTGGCTAACCAGTATCTGTTAACTCCATCCCTCTTTTGCCTTTTCTTTTCGCGTACTGCTACAAAAAGCACTCTTCATCATCTAGGTTATAAGCAAAGCAATAGTCAAAATATCTAGAAATAACAGTAAATTTAGTTGTGACTTGAGGGGAAAGAGGGTAAAACACAGAATCGGTCACAGTTGAAGCCAGAAGGCACCTCGAGATTGTCTAGTTCAACCCCCTCAGGGGTCAGCTGCCCAGGGAAGCATCCAGTTGCGTTTTGATATCTCCCAGGACAGAGAATCCATAGCCTCTGTGGGTAACATGTTCTTGTGTTAACCATCCTCAGAGTGAAAAGGGGTTTTATTAGGTTTAACTAAAACTTCCTGTGTTTCAAGGTTGTAACCGTTGCTGCTTGTCCTGTCACCAAGCAGACCCTGACACCATCTTCTTTACTCTCCCATCAGCTATTTGTACATATGGGTAAGAAGATGCCTTTCCTTCTCCAGGCTGAGCAATCCCAACTCTTTCAGCTTTTCCTCATATGAAACATGCTCCAGTACCTCCATCATACTCATGGCCCTCTGCTGGGCTCTCTCCAGTATGTCCGTGTTGCACTGGGGAGACCAGCTCCAGACCTAGCACTCCAGGCATGTCTCACCAGTGCTGAGCAGAGAAGGAAGATTACCTCCCTTGACCTGCTGGCAATGCTCTTCCCAGTACAGCCCAGGAGGCTGTTGGCTGCCTTTCCAGTCAGTAACTGCCTCTAAATAACTGTCGACAAAATGCATTCCCTCCGCGAGCTGTAATGCTGAAACAACTCCAGAGTGGAACTGAGAGAAATTTCTGGCTGCAATTCACCTGAGCATCAGCCTGCCAGGCATTTTCAGTAATTGCAAACAGATTTTTTCAATGAAGAAATATTGAACTTCAGCATACAAAAGGACACAGGAGACCCGCAAATTCTCCAATGCAGAGACCTGATCAGACCCAACTTACAGAAACTACAAAGAGGCTCAGCAATCCTGCTCAGCAGCTGGATAACTGCATCAAAAAACATGCAGCCCAGGGTACAGGCATGCTCTAGCACAGCCTATCAAGGGATTGCTCACCCTCACACAAATAGGCCGCTTTGCAGTAGTCTGGTGGAAAGTAATGAAAGAAGCAAATCCATCCAGTTAGCATGTATCAGAGGAGTGCAACTGCCCAAACAGTAACATGGTAGATGAAGTTTCCCTGCATTTAGCCTTGACTATCTCACTGCTGGCTAATGCAATGGCAGAGACCACCACCTCACTATGAAGACTGTATGTACCATTCCTATATATTTAAATAAAATAGATTAAGAATCTTAATTGCTCTAAGGTACCAGAACAAAGGTATAGAGGGAACCAAGTATGAAGAGAGACCACCGAATTTCTTCTTGCACTGGCAACAGTGAATCCCTCAATTAATAATTATGAAAGCAATGTAGTCTTAATTAACCAAATTGTTGGCTATATACAACAGCTTAAAAAACTGCTTCACACTGTTGAATTAATATTTACACCCAGATACATCACGAGTTAAAATACTGCATTAATACAAACAAGTTGGTGCCCTGAACTTACCTGATTCATCTCGGGTATCAGGATGAATAGTAGTTAATACTCCGTATCTTTTTCCCAAAGACTTAACATCAAAATAAACATTGCCTAATAGAAAAGAAATATTTGGTTTTATTGTAAAGATAGGACACATTCATGATGAGGAGATAACACTTCCCTGAAAGCAAAACAAGATGCCCTTCAACCCCCATTTTAAATTCTGATTTAGAAATTTAGAAATACTGCAAAAGTAGTAGCAGCTGTTTCCACGTTACCAGCTTTTCAGTAGCCTCACTGCATGTGCTCATTCTGCACATAGGATAACTTTGTATTCTGGAGATCTCCCCAGGTTCTTCACTGCCTATGCAGCACAATCAGCAATTCCCTTCCTGACTGCAGAACAGCCTACTGCTGCTCCAGTTATAATGCACTCGAATCTTTCTATAACCACCAGCTCTGCTAAAAAAAAAAAATAATAATAAAAAAAAAAAATCCATACATTGTGCTTTGCAAGCACATCTTTTACAGCACATAGGAGATACCCACCTCTTGTTCAGAACTAAGAGGGTCCCCCAGCTCTCTTGTACAAGTCAGGCCAGAGCTTCCCCACAGGAGCTTAGATAGCAGTTCATTACAGTAAACAATTATATTAAGTAATGAGCTACATTTAACATAGAAATTGAGTAATAGTTGTTCTGCCCACTCATGTCATCACAAATGAGTTGCTCACACCCTGTCTGTTAATCAACATAAAGAAAGCCTGGCAAAGGGTATCTCATCTGATCCCCAAACAGGATTACTATGAGCGCTGATCTCCTGTACATGTGCTGAACAAGGAGTTGCCTTGCTGTAAGTCTTACCTTGTGAGGTTGCGTAAGCTTGTCCACTAGCAATTATTGCTTTTATAAAGGAAATTATCTGAGGAATATTGTCAGTCACTCTCATATATACTGTAGGAGGAAGGACCTTAAACAAAGAAAAAGTAACATCTCATTAGCCTGTATAAAACACACTGCTGAAAAGTCCCTTCACTCTAAGAAGAAAGCTTTAAATAACATTCTCCTCAATTTTATCTTAAAAAAAAAAAAAAAGAGGTGTGTCAAAAAAATCCACTCATTTTTCCTCCCAGTGTCTTACTCCCTGCTTCTGACAAGCATTCTGGACTGGACAAGAAGCAAAGTCACCTGAAGTCAGTGAAAGAATATTTGATGTTTCCCATGCTTTAGATCAGTCTATTTGTGCATTATAATAAATATGCATTATCCGTGTACCAAGGCTCTATTGCATGGGGGAAAAAAAAAAAAATCTGTGTTCTTAAAGAAATTTAGCTTGTTCATACTAAAGCTAGGATTTGCTTCCCCAATTTCCTTACTCAAAACGTGTGCAATATCTTTCCAGAAGAATGAAAAAATAAATCAGTACTCAGTTTCCAAGCAACGCTTCACCACACAAGCAATCTTTTTTTTTTTCAGATCTAACTGTCAAAATGAGATTCTTTACCAAAATAATTGCTTAAAAATGGTCTTAAATTTAGAATCTTGATTATCTGTACCTTTAAGGCAGCCATATCTTGTTTAAAGTCTTCTTCATAAATACGAGCAAGAGCTACTGGCGATATATTCATCTGAAAAAGAGTGAAGCAGATTAGTAAATCATAAATCAAAGTAATAATATAAAATATTGCAATCTTTTATCAGACAGTTAATAGCTAATTGGAAGACTTGGAGCCCCCAAGGTAAAGAGTCAGAAAGACTTATTAATCTCACATTCATGGGGAGGAGACATAAGTTATAAATAACTTAACAGTAGTACTTCATTTACGCTTCTGAATTGCCAAGATATTAATACATATCTTTTAAGACAAAGCAACCAAAGATTAAAATAATAAACTCCTTCCCTCTCATTATTTTCCTCTTGAGAGGGTCTTCCATTTCCAGTGACAAGATACACCACAGTACACGGGACATGAAATTCATTCAACTTATTGGCAGGGGACACTGATACTACCTACATGTCAGAAAGACAGATCAGAGACTTGCAGAATGAGACAGGATATTAATTTTCAGTGATTAAGAAAAATAAGCTATTTCAGCTGATCATGGTTACTCATAGATCTCAGTTCAATCAGGGAAAATGAACTGAAAGTCAGTCCCACACTTTGTTGAGTGTAGTATTTCTCAAGCACCTTCTCCACATTTCTCATTCATGGGGTGATGGACAGAAACAAGGATTCTCACAGAGGTATCAAGAAAGCACAACTAGAAAGGAAAGTGACAACTTGCACATGACAAGATACTTGTTCTCAAATATTCAGAAAATGACAGGACTTGAAAGATGCATGGCAGCAAAACCTGTCCTAGCAAGCAAAAGCATGATATCACAGTGTTTCAAATGGGAGCTTTTACATCTTCTCTGACGAGAACCTACAGGGGAGAAGACAATATACTGTCAGTCTCTCCAGCTTGCAGATAACTGAATCATTAACAAAATAAATCCAGTTTCATCAATTCCAACTCATTACTGGAGTATCTTTAAGGGGTCTGGTTTTCAGAGCACAGCTGCGTACCACTATTTGGACAAGCTCCTAGACAAGGAAGGAATTCTGGTGAAGACAGACCAGATGCTTTTCCAGAAATGTAGCAACGAAGATGCTCAGCACTGAGAAATGAAGGCATGTTTCTGCCTACAGACCAGAAAGAGGGCTCTTCCAGACCCCAGTGACCACACTCACCTCCCTATACAGCTCAGCTGCTTCTTCAAACAACAGAAACACAAAGGTACCCAAAAGAGGAAGATGGGGAAATTCCTCACATCCAGATGAATGTTCAAAACATAAAGAGACTTATCTCTCTCTCTCAAAGGACCACCAAGGACATGCTCATCATAGACTAGATGCCCAACTTCCAGGTTTTCTCTAAATGAATCCCACCAGACGACCAGAGGATGGAAAACAAGCTTGGGCATGTTGATCCTACCACTGTAATGCTTCAGGTACTGGAGGTCCCAACAACCAAATCAGGCTACTGATGTAGAGGCCTTGGCCATCCAAACAAAACACGCAGAGCAGGCATTTCAAAAAGTCATTAAAAAAGCCGTTAAAAAACTACTTCACAGAAACAAAGAATGCAGTAAATGAATACAAATTATTTTAAAACATCATGTCATTTTCCCCTCCTCAAACATGAAATCTCCATAATGTTCTGACAACAAGGATAAATTTTAAAATGCACACATACAGATTTGAAATGCCTGGGTTTTCAAGGGGGGTTTTGGGCTGGGGTTTTTGTGTTTGTTTTTTTGGGGTTTTCGTGGAGGTTTTTTTTGGTTTTTTTTTTTTTGTTTTTTTTTTTTTAAGATGGCCTATTGCCTTAGAAAACTGCAAGTAAATGGACTAAGGGGACACACACGTATTTCCACAGGAGCAGCGTGCTAGCATTCATTTGAATGCAGTGCCCTGCGTTTAACTGCAATAGTAACTGTTTACTTAAAGATTAAATAAAAGTGACAGCTGTCAAATTCTCTGGCTCCAAGAAACTAGTTTAAAGCTTGCAACTGCAATTTGATCCAACACATTCACTTACGATCCAGAAGACATGTTAGATATAAACACAAACCAAAAAAACTCAAAATGTACAATGAAACTATGTTCTTAGTGTTTCAAGGTCCAGAAAGCATTAAAAAAAAAAAGCAAAGAAGAAAATAATTAGAATACTCATTCATCAAGCTCAGCTGCTAAAAAACATCTGATTAAAACCCAACTGAGAACCACTTACAGCCCCAGTCTTATCAAGATCTACCCCTCCACTTAATGTCAACTTTCATGTAGGTGACTAACTTGGACAAGACAGATAAAGCTTTCCATGGCGCTGACGTTGCAGCTAGATGGTGCTCGGCACCTTTCAGGAACCGCCCTCAGCCTCACGTGTGGTAATGCTGTATATACTGCCTTTAATGACTGACAGCACACAGCACTTCTCCAGAACTCAGTCAGAAGCCTCTTGGCTGCTAAGTTGGTTTTGGGATAAGATACCCTCCTCTCTGCTGAGGATTCACACTGGCTTTTTGTTCCCTGCTGGCCTCCTGGGCAGAGGGCAAGGGCAGGAGGATCCTGGCCATGGGTAGTGTAACATAGCCTTCCCTGTCTCTCCTCCTCACCCATTTACCTCCACGCAGCTCTTGACTCTGAGCACTCCAAACTCCCAGCCCCATTACAGCCATGTTAGGGGACCAGGAATCTCAACATCTATTATCTACTAATTAAAACCAACAAAACTCAGCCAAAACATCCAAACCCAGGTTAATTCTCCTATGTAAGTAGCTGTAGAAAATACCAACATTTGGGTAAAAGACTGCAGCAAGCACCTACCTCACTGGCTCTTTTTATTATCTTGTCATCTATGTCTGTGATCCCCATCACCATGATAACTTCAATTCCAAAAAACCTAGTCATTATCCTTCGAAGTATATCAAACCTAACATAGGAGCTGGAAAAGAAAAAACATGAGCTTTTAAACATGCAGTAGTAAGAAACTTAAACAAAAATAACTAACAGTACTAACAGCCACAGGGAAAATCTAAATACCCCAACACTTGCAATGAAATAGGTCTTCAGTGCATAAAGTGCTTTTGCAAAACCAGTTACTACCTGTACAAAAGTCAAGCAAATTTCCCTTGAACTGGCCTACCCTCTTCTGGCATTAGTGACACATTACATCAAATTTTCCAAGTATTTTCTTTTGTTGCATCTCTTTATTCAAGCACTGAAGTGCATCAGAAACTATGTGTGAGACAGGAGACTCTCTCAAAGCAAACAGTACAAAGTAAGATACACAGATCAGATATTCCTGAAATACATCCCTCAGGCTTTGTAAATTCTAACCAGTTTTCAAAAGCCACAGGGCAGGAGAAAAGGGAGAAATAAAACAGGGTTCAAACGAACTTTGCTTAGGGTTGAATAAAAACTAATGCTACCAAACACCAATAACCTATTTCATTCACGCACTACCACGTTTTTTCTGATAGCTACAAAGAGCTGTTCTGCGAGTTGGGTTTTTTTATTTACACTCAAGAATAAATTCTCAAAATTATTTAGGCTCTTTGTCACAAACCAGAGTATTTCATGCTGATAGACTGACGCACCTACAAGCTGCACGGGGCTGTGGCAGCCCCATTTGCCACTCACAGACTCTCCACTTGTAATTCTCAAAACATGCTTTGACTGAATATAACCCAATTATTAGGTGTGGTATTAGAAGGTGACTTAGAGGCTCTGAGTCTGCCCTGCAAGGTGAGGGGAATCCTCATCCTGTGCTGGCTTTGGAGAAAACAGAGCCCAAAAGGAGACTCACAGACCTACAGGTTCCCATCTTGCCACATGAACTGCAATCCCCCATGGCTGTCAGAGCAAAGTGCAAGCAAATATGGGAAATGGATCTGCATCCTCCCCCGCTAGCTGCAATATCTAGGTGGCATTAAGGTTCAGATTTATGGATGTCTAAAATCTTGATGAAGAAAAATACTTCTTGCTGTTGCTGTCTGCACTATGCCCATGTTGACAAAGGCTTTCTGAAAGCCTTGCTGCCAGGGAGATAGTTTTTAGTGAATACCAGCTCACTGGTAGTAAGGTTCACGTAATGTGGTGACACAATTCCATTAGAATATTAAATTGGTCTTTGGACCCTGTTCAGAGGAACAATGCCAGCATCAAAAGCTTGATATGAGATTTAACAGCCCTGCAGTCGTAGTTCTCAGAGCAGACACAAATTTCACGTTGTTCCCCCTCCTCTGATCTTCTAACTGAATTGATGGAACAAACACTGGAAGAGCCAGAGCAGATCTCCTAACACCTCAGAAAGCAGGGTGCTTACCACTGCAGGAGTGAAAAGAAAAAAACAGTCAGAATCAGGAGAGTAGCAGAGCAGGCACAAGGGACTCAGTGAAACCTCCTCTCATGCTTGGTTTTATTCTTATTTCTGAGCATTCAGCCAGAAACTTGGATGCCAACCAGTCTGCAGCTCATACCAGCATGATCAAAGCCAGTGTCAGAACTGAGGGAAAAGGTGGCACTATCTGCCAGTCTGATTTGTTTTCTTTACACAGAGTAAGTTTTAGATACTGTATCAAGGCACAGAGGAAGGAAGAAAAATAATGTCATTATTTTCAAAGTCTTCTTAAGGATCTCAAGCTCATCCCCATGATTCGCTTCTGCATTATTACCTGCTGTGTTTGTTGTGTATGCCACAAGTCAAATGTAAAAAGAAGGGGAAAAAAAAGGAATTCTAATGATAAGCTAACATGCTGCAAGAATGTGACCTTTTTTTACAAGAGTGGCACTGTAGCAACAGCCATCATTCCATTTGACTTCATGCTCTTTCCCAGTGCATTTCCTGGTCAGTAGACCCCCCATCAGCAGCACACAATCCAGCTATGCCTACCAAAGCTCCACAGCTGGACCTAGCTACTGGGAAAAAATATACAATTTTTTAAAAAACAATTATAAAATCAAGAGTGCTCCACCATCCTGAACAAATCAGCTGAGCAACAGAATGTCAACACTGACACGTGCAAGACCACAGATGCTGGGAAGGAAAAGCCAACTCCTCACAGGCTGGGGGGCTTAACTGATCAGAAGAGAGAGGAAAGTTTTCAGCGCAGGCTTCTTGCCACACAACAGCGTTACAGGAACAACACGTGAAGGCGCCAAAGAGGCGGCAGAAAAAAAAAAAAATCTAACACAGCTACTTTTCTATATTCATGATACCCCACTCCAAAGGCAATATTTGGCCTTAACTACTCTTTCTTAAATCAGCAAGTGAAGAGGTGAAACCCAGGTGGCAGACGTTCAGCAAACCTCCACATCAGGAAAGCCTGCAATTGAAATGGCAAGCAAGGCCTTCCTACTCCCCTCCTTTAATCAAAAGAGCCTGAAGGCAAGAGAACAAGGAGAACCACTGACAGAAACAGACATTCAAAAACCACAGAGAACTGCAAGACCAAAAAGTTAAATCCTCCACCTCTGTAAACACTATGGACAGGAGCACTTCTGCAATTCCCTCCCCTGTTGTATCGTGTCAGGGAAGACAGGTCCTATCGTACTAGAGAACCTCAACTGAGTGATGAAGAAAATGAATTTATTAGCATCTTTATGCAGTTGCTCTCAAGTGATGATTTTAAATTGCAATTATTTCAAGGCAAACTGTTAACATAGCCTGTATTACAAAACTGTAGATTTAAATACACAAATTGCTATGATGTTTTAAAGTTCCTTGAAGGTACTAAGTACAAACAAAATAATTCAAGATATCGTTTTCTTGATTTTTAGATCACCAGTAAAAAGCTAGGTTAATTTTCTGATAAGACTGTACAAAAGCAAGGAGGAAGACGACACAGCCACGTACACACAACAGTATAGCAGCATTTCAAGAGAGGTCACCAACAGTATTTTTACATAATTGGTATTTTAAAGCTTCCCTTTTACAGAAAGAAAGACCAGTAGCACAGTACTGCGACAGCTCAACACTGAGCAAAATTCAACATGAGTTTCTGAATGAAGCCGAGACAGGACCAGAAGCTGTGAAATGCCCTACATTAAACGGGAATTACTCAAAAACACAGCACCTGATCTTCACACAGATGGCAATTATCCGAGAAGCCCCTGCTCTTCCAAGGAGCCCAATGCATCTTGCTCTTTTAAGAATTAGGAGACGAATTCAAGAGCAGCTTGAACCCTGCATGTCTCTTCATCAGGTGCATTGTTTTAAAACAACTGGCAGCAACCTTCCCCGGTGTATTGAGTACTCTTCCAAAGTTACTTATAACAGAGTTGGTTTATTACTGTAATTATCCTAATGACCTGTGAAGAAAATACTGTGCTGTTTTGGGATTTTTTGCTTTAAACCCAGTAAGCCACTGAACTGTCATTATATAAAAAGGCCTTTAGACTACCTGGGCTGAGATTTAAGAACAGATTCTTTTTAATAGTCAACCCTGAACAGCTTTTCCTTGGTGTTGGCACTGCATCCAAACCAAATTCGATGCAAAGCTATCGACTCACACGGACAGGAAGCTCCGCTCCAAGACCCCAACTCCTCTGCACCGAGAGGTCACGTTATGCCGATATAGATTTGAAACAACCCGCCCTGCCTAGCAAAACAAGTGCCCGATCTTAATACTTCACACTGGTTTGTCTCTGTCGGGGACGAGTGGCACAGATAACCCCTTCCGCGCTTCCTGAGGCCGAGAGGGGAAAAAAATAAAAATAAACAAACACAAAAAAAACCACAAACAAACAAAACCAACCAAGAAGCAAACGGGATTTTGCCCTTTGCACGGAGCAGGAGGTGAAGAGCCGGCGGCCCCGCAGCGGCTCCCAGAGGGGTCTGTCATCCGGACACACCGGGCCTGTCACCGCCGCCGCCGGGCTCCCACCCGTGACGGGACAAACACACACACACACCTTCCCCCAACCGCCGTGAACCGGGACGCGACTCACCAGGCGTGCCCGAGGTGTGCCTGGTCGTACACGGTCGGCCCGCAGCTGTACCTGCGGAGAGGGGAGCCAAGAC
>NW_020799091.1:62404746-62413467 GCF_003259725.1 Athene cunicularia
GGAAAACAAGCTTGGGCATGTTGATCCTACCACTGTAATGCTTCAGGTACTGGAGGTCCCAACAACCAAATCAGGCTACTGATGTAGAGGCCTTGGCCATCCAAACAAAACACGCAGAGCAGGCATTTCAAAAAGTCATTAAAAAAGCCGTTAAAAAACTACTTCACAGAAACAAAGAATGCAGTAAATGAATACAAATTATTTTAAAACATCATGTCATTTTCCCCTCCTCAAACATGAAATCTCCATAATGTTCTGACAACAAGGATAAATTTTAAAATGCACACATACAGATTTGAAATGCCTGGGTTTTCAAGGGGGGTTTTGGGCTGGGGTCGGGCCGTGCCCCGCTTGATATCTGGCCGAAATAGCGCGTACTGGTGCTTCGGCGTCACGGCAGCAGCGCGCGGTTTCTTCCCAACGGGGTTTTCAGTGGGAGTGTTTGTGGGCAGTGGGGGGTGGTACTTTAACAAAAGGGTCTCCGCTGTGTTAAGTCAGTTCGGGCAAGCGGGCGGTGAAACTTATTTTACGCCGCCTTTCAGGTCAGGGAACGGCAGGCAGCCTCTTAGCTCCTGAAAGAAAAACGTGGTGTGACACTCCCAAGCTGGACTTAAGAAATCAGAGTCTCAGAAACCACTTCTTTACACCCCCCCCGCACCCCTTACTCCCACGTACCTGTGTAAATTCCTACCCGACATGGATATTTTTAAAAATGACATGGAACTGCTGCCAGGCACTCGGTGAGGTACCCTGGGCGTTAGCAACTGATTGCCAAGGTCCGGTTCCTTCCCAGGGTGGGGACAAGCAAAGGGCACGTTTTTTCTGATGATGCTTCTCTCCTCTCATTGTGGATGTTTTTTTCCTTCTTTCAGAGCATACCAAGGAAACAGAGCTTGACTGGATGCAGTGCCTTGATCCACTTCGGAAATTCTGAGCTACTTGAGAGAATAAAAGTATAATGGAACAGACCTAAGGGTACCAAAAGTATTTTTTAACTAGCCTCTTGTTTCCAAAAGTAACTATGAGCAGGAACCAAAGAAACAAGTGAGAACTCTACAAGCATATATACTACTTTCCCTGCTACTCTCCTAGCTCCCAAACAGATGACATCCTCAGCTGAATGCTTTGGGGTTTTTCCCACCCCTGCCCTCCTCAGTTTTTTTACTTTCCTTCGGTAGATTGGTCTACCATTAATTTCCCCAGCCTCTCTGAACCCACATCACCTCCAGCCTTTGGCAAGGAGTACCACAGGTCCACTGCCATTTTCAGGAAGCATCCTCTTGGCCCGTGTTGAAGTTGAGGCCTGTGAGCTCCAATTGTGACCACCCTTGCTCTTGTATGAGGAGAGCGGACCATCATTTCCAGCACATGCTGTCTGTCCCACTCCCAACTGCCTTCCTCCATATGAGCCTCTGAGCAGGCTGTTCAGAGCAGAGCTTTTTCAGATATCCCACACTGCTACGTTACTTGCCTCCTAAAGCGCCTCCTTGGCCTCGGAGGAAGGTGATACTGAGCGATCACAGCCTTTCTTGACTGAACACCACAGACAATAGGTCTGCCTGTGGTGAACTGCCTCACAGAAGTCCATGTATTCTTTCCTCTTCTACCTGCCAAGGGCAGGTTTGACAGATTTTTCTCATATGTGATAATTCTAAATCATTGCTTTTACATAATAATAGATGTCTGTCTACCTCTTGCTTCATTTTAGAGTATCAGATATAAAGTTCTACCAGTGACAAATATTTTCTTGTTTCCTTAATACACACTTTCCACAATATTTTTCAATTAACAATCTTAACTTTTTGATCAAATAAGAAAACCTATTTTATGGGCTTGCAAATTTTAAACTATCTAAGATGAAAGTGAAGATACCATCCAATAACCTTTGTAAATGTTTGCTTTATGTGTTTCTCAGGAAGCTTCACAAGCCAATTATTTCAGTTTCTATAGTGAGCCGGTTTTGATGTCTTTGCCGTTCAACACACATCCTGTTAAGGGTTGTCATTAACTCTGTTGCCTTCTTTGTTCTTCACAGTACCAAGCACTTTGACAGAGTCCAAATCAATACTAAGTAACAATGGATGGTTTTTAGACTTAATTCCATGTTTAGCTATCACAGATGAAACTACCAACAGATCAGAAAAATGCAAGAGCTTTTTCTTTCCCTGGTGGTTTCAGAAGGCTTAGTGTCTGTGCTATCTGGACTGGCTTTTAGCATTTAGTCCAGAAACCTCTATGTCCTGCTATAAAACATTATTTTCTGAGGTTAGGAAAGGCCACAATTATTAAATGCCTGAAATAAACAGTTAACATCAGTCATGCTTGAGATTTTTTTTAATGCAGTAGAATAAATTCAGTGGAACTGTGGAAAGTATTCTACAAACACTGAAATACCAAAAGAGTAATTTCAAATGGAAAGCAATATTAATCCTGATGGATTAGAACCATAAATTGTATATTTTTAAAATACCAGTATTCTCAGAAACAATTGGTCTATGGCTTTAAGCACACTTCTACTTAGGCCACCTGTAACTATCTCTCTTCTCAATATCCTTATTCCTGGCCTGGGACATGTGGAATGAGACAATACTCATCTACCAGAGACAGAACAGCAGCAAAGGATTTCTACCTTCACCAGGAGACTGTCCTGGTTCAGATAGGATAGGGTTAGGTTTCCCCAGCAGAGAAAGGGGGGGAAGGGATCTCCAGCCGGGTTATTCATACCATGCTGGCGTCAGGTCCAGGGGAGGAACCTTTGTACCTTGCTCTTTGGTGGGCTTGGTGGCGGGAACCTGTTTCCGTGACCAGTTAGCAGTATTTCTCTGTTTATCATTTGTCTTGTTCATTGTTATTACTGTTTATTGTTGTTATCATTGCTACTGTTGTTATTCAGATTGTTTTATCACTCTGTTGTATTAAATTTCTTATTTCAGCCCAGGGTCTGTGCTTAACTTCCAGCCCAACTGGCTGAGGGTGGGGGAGGGGCAACGGCAACGTGCTCTCCGGTCCTGGCAGGGCTTAAACCTGCACAGAGACTCATCTTTGCTTTTACCTGGAGTAGAAGATACCTTTAGAGGTTACCAGCAGCTGGAGCCAGGGTGCACCTGATCAATGCCAGGCCTGGGCCTGCTGTACTCCTGTATTTTCTGCTGAGTAGCTAGTAGGAGATGCGGTCTGCAGAGTGGTGCATCTCTTAGCCAAAATTCCACTGAGGTGCGTCTGTCTGAGCTTCAGACCTTGTTTCAAGGGGGCATCCATGTATTTAATATTGTCAGGTCATCTCACGGTTTTCTTAGGAGCCCTTAGGGCTAAAACTTCATTTCTTTAAAATAAAAACTGAAACTCTGAGATAAAGAAGTGAGAATGGATTTATGTATTTTCTGTCCCTTTATCCACAAGTGCAAGGAGGCAATGTTTCCCCTTCGGGCTTGATGAAAAGGGAAAGCCTGGTGTGCTCTCCACCAACAGCTCTGCAACACCGCTGTGGTGGGCAGGGAGGATCTTAAGGGTTCTGGCTCACCTGACTCCTGACTTATTTTCCAGTCCCAGGACTACCTACAAGATTTGTCCCCAGAGATAAAATCAGTGGGCAAATCCCAGAATGTGTTTTGTATCGTAGGAAAATAAAAATTAAGCTACATTTTTTTTCCTATTTATTATTAGGAGACACATGCTTTGTAAGGTTTTATGGTTTTCCCCCTACAGCTATAAAGATGCTGCATTTTTCTTCTAAAAAACAAAACCATACTGTCTTAGAATTGTTGACAGAGGAGAAAGGCTGGATTATCAAGAGCATGTTTCGGGTATCTGAGGCCCTGTTTTGCCAATTATTAGGCCTAGCATAAAGGACACAACCAGCCTAAAGATGAACCAATAACCAAACTGTATTTGATACAAAAGGGCCAGTACATGGGTGAGTGCTGGGGGTACAAACAAGTCAATCAGATTATACATAATCAACATCAATCCCACTGACCCCAATGACACCGCACAACCAACAATGGGTGGAATAAATGGTGACATGCAGTCTCTCATAGAAGGGACAGGAGACAACCGAGTCATCAAGCCAAACACATGAGACCAAGGAAGCCACATACTGAATCTCTACACAGCCCACATTTACAAAAGCCAAACCTGACTGGAGCCCAGTTCCAGGGAGGCAGGAGGTCCTTCCCCAACAGGGAACTCTGCAAAGTGCATCCACCTCACAGACAGACACTGCCCCTTCCTGCAAGTGGTCCCAGCTTGTATCCCTACGTGGGACACCTGACCTTTGCTTACTTAATGTGGGACACCTGGGGCTCACTCACCCAATGGCTCTCCCTGCCAGGCTGGCCGCACCCTGGAGGGAAGCCCAAAGGCAAACTCACCCCCCCTTTGTGAAGGGCTGTGGGAATCACCCCTATGTCAACCTTAATTTGGGGCTTGGGGTTGAAATCCCAGCATTTCAGGCCCTTCTTGTCAAATTCTAGTTCAGGAACCTTGCAAGGAAGCTGAACCTGAGAAAATAAGGGGGGAAAAAAGGTTGTAAAGACAAACTACAAGCCAAAAGCAAAGATGAGCTAAATCTACTGCAGTGAACTGAATTTTTCTTAGCACTCTCTAGTAGTCTGTAATAACAGACACATTTTGACTTACCTTTTATTTTCCTTTTATTTTTACAAAACCTGAGTGCGTAACAGTTTGTCTAAGAATCCCGTTTAATCTTTAAAAGGAGAATAAAAGTTGTCTCAAGCTGATTACCTCAGAATATTCATGACGTAAAGAGTATGTTTTATGAAAGAGAAATCATCTTGAGATACCTATTCTAAAAGAGTGATTCTGGGGAAATGGAATAAAACTGGAAAAGAAATTTCATTGGTGGACATAAAGAACAAAATAAACTTTCCTGCTCTTATCAAAAGCTGGACCCTGAGTTTTTAAAATCATCTATTGTTTTTCAGACAACCTGCCTGCCAACTGCTCTAACAAATGCTACCTGTTTTTCATCAGAAGTGTTTGGGTCCTGTGCCACAGTTTACAGAAATAAGCCTGAGGGTTGGTCTGAATTTGGTCAGGGGTCAGATTGGTGCCTTTGCCAGTGGCTTCCAGATGTTGAGGTGTCTCTCTCTTGACCTCACTGTGGGAATGTGGAACCCGCAGGAATAAGCTCCCCTTGATCTGTGTTGACTCCATGCTGGGAAAACTCAGATGTCCTTGTGCCTTGGCCTTGTACTGCAGCACACAATTACTAGTTCCAGTCAGAATTTTTCACTCACCTTTAATGCAGGTGCTGTTTAAGCTCTCTTGGCACAGCAGGTGCGAGAAAGAGATGGCAGCAGCCAGAAAACAGGTGCGAAAAGAGGCAGTGAGTGCAACACTCAGGGCAAGAGGAAGAGATGAGGAGCTGTATCCAGTGAAATACATTTTCTTAAGTAGGACTTGACTTTAAAAACAAACAAAAAGTTTAGAATGGCAGACCTATGTTAGGGGAGTGTTTGGGAAGTTCAGGAAGTCCTTGAGCCTTTACTGGGAAGCGGAAAGAAGACCAGCTCTGCTAGATTTGTTTTCCAGATTTTAGAATCCATTAATCTCACATCATTTGCTGACACAAAAAGGTGTTTCTGGCCCAAATATCTGTAAACGGAGTATACTATTCAGTGCACAGACTGCATATTGCACGAAAGCATGAACTATGACTTGTCTGCTGGTCTTTATACTTGCAAACCTCAGCTCTGCTCATCTTGCATATTAACCTTTTGCAGTTTTGTTTCAAAACCTTCAGCCATAAGCAAAATGAATAGACTTGTAAAATTCTGCTATCATCACCCAGGTAAGTATGAATTTATCCTCATAAAGAATAAACAGACAAACAAGGAAAAAAACGCCAAACCCGTACATGACTGTAGAAGAGTGGGATTAAGCTATTAAATGGTGAGGAAACAGCAGTTCATTGGAAGGAATAACTCATCTGATTTGTCTGTACCTATAAAGTATAATGACTAACAATCAGAAGACACTATCTTTTCTAATAAATAGAGGCACAGATGTAGTGATTACACAGTATTTCATAGAGCAATATTCAACTAGGGCAGAGAAAGAGAAAGGAGGCAGCCAGAACATCCTCATTTTTGAGGTTTGAGATTTTATGGTCCTCATACTGAGAATTCTGACGTTTATGCTGATGAGCTGGAATAACCATAATGACTGGAATAACTATAATTACGAGAATATTTCTGTGCTATATGAAGTATATGTGATTATATATATACATAATATATACATAATATGTTTCATAGCAGCTGTGTGAATTGTTGATCTGGTTATGCATTCCCTTGATCCCATTGCTGTGAGTTTAGATATTTAGTAAGGTAACAGCTTAAAGCAACTGTTGAAAACCCCAGAGATTTGCATTTCTAGACAGGAAAGATTTCTTGTAATCAGAACCAAGGGGCTTGGGAGCAGAAGAAGGAGAGTTAGACACTTTATCCTCCTGTGAAATACAAAAAATAGGAAGATAACAAAGCCCACAAGTCTCTTCCTTCTTTGAGGTGTAGCAATCATTCCCTACACATCTACTTGTGAGTGTTCCACCAGAGTAAGAAATGGGCCCCTAACATGAAAAAAGAACTGAAACTCCATTCAAAATCTCCCATCTCTCACCTACTGCAGTTCAGAGACAAGATGCCAAAACAGAAGGAAAGCAGAGGAGGAAAAGCAGAGATGGGCAATCGATGTCAGCTCCACATTTTGCAAAACTTTACACCCTGGAGATACACCCATCTACTTGATTCCCCGACCCCTGCCAGCTTCCCAAAACTATGGCTGGCATGATGCTGAGCCTATAGGGGGATGCCGAGAATAGACACTTCTGGGTACAGGAATATTTGATTAGAGAAGTACACAAAGCACTGAGAATCATCTTTGGGGAACTGTGAAAGGGGACCCTCAAAGTGTACACCAAATGCATTCTCAGGTGAGCTCCATCCCACTCTTTCCACAGAACTTGTGCAGAGTTTGATGATGGTGGTTTTTTCTGTCACTCTTCTGGCAATACATGAGAGACTAATGAAGGAAGATCTAGCACTTTTAAGAGGCAGATGACAACCAAGTTCTCTATCCTCAGTGCATCCAAACCTATCGATACTTTTGAGCAAGATACTGAAGTCTAGCAGGCCACAACTAGACTTGAAATAAATTGGGTTTTTGTCTGCAAGAAAAAGCATCACAGTTGAACCCCAGCTGGCAACTAAGCACCATCCAGCCACTCGCTCACTCCACCCCAGGGTAGGATGGGGGATAGATTCAGACAAGTAAAAGTGAGAAAACTCATGGGTTGAGATAAAGACAGGTTAATAGGTAAAGCAAAAGCTGCATGCACATGCAAAGCAAAACAAGGAATTCATTCACCACTTCCCATGGGCAGGCAGGTGCTCAGCCATCTCCAGGAAAGCAGGGCTCTGTGATGCATAACTTGGGAAGACAAAGGCCAGCACTCTGAATGTCTCTCCCTTCCTTCTTCTTCCCCCAGCTTTATATGCTGGGCATGATGTCATATGGTCTGGGATGTCCCTTTGATCAGTTGGAATTAGCTGTCTCAGTTGTGTCCCCTCCCAACCTCTTGTGCACCCCCAGCCTGCTTGCTCGTGGGGTGGGGTGAGGCAGAAAAGGCCTTGACTCTGTGTAAGCACTGCTCAGCAGTAACTGAAACATCTCTGTGTTATCACCGCTGTTTACAGCACAAATCCAAAACATAGCCCATACCAGCTACTGTGAAAAAAATTAACTCTACCCAGCCAAAACCAGCACAAGGAGGGACAGAAGTTTAGTAAATTAGCAGGTACTTTTACAAACTGATTTCTTAATTGTATGTGTAATTATTACCGTGTGTTTAGAATGCTGGTTAACTTTTTTGCAAGAATGACTCTTTTCAGAACTCATCTGAATTCTTTTCAGAAGTCTTGCCTCTACTGAGTCATAATTGTTGGCTTGGGTTCTTACAGTAGCCAGGGGACTGTTAACTACCTTTAATTGCTGACAGTAGCTCAGCTTCTTCCAAGGCAAGGGTGAAACATGCTGTAACTACCAAGGCGGTGCCAACAATTTAGAATAGGTGTTCCCAGGCTAGTGCTGCCATTACACAACTTCTTCTCAATGCCACCATAAACCAGAGCACGCAGGTCCAGAAACACTGGCTTGGAGCACTGCCTAGACGCTGTAGTACTCATAATTTACATACGTAAGATTTCAGGTTTTCGAGGTTTACATCAGCAAGTACAGCAACTCATGGAAACAGAAAACGAGGGGAAGAAAAGAACGGAGAACTTACAGGTATCTTCAGAAAACGAGTAACTGCCCTCTGAAATATGCCCGAAGCAGTGGGGCAGGGTCAGTTCAAAATAGGCTTAGTCTTCAGTATCATCTCCACTCCTCAGAAGTATTTCTGTGCTGGCTTGCACCGAAGGGATCGGTAAATGGCTGCCTGTGCTCCCCTGAAAACCCCACTCTGGGCGTTCAGACACGGAGTTGATGACAGCAGCAGAAATACTTACACGGGGTTAAGATGCTGAGGTCCTTAGTCAGGCCGTCGCTCCCTCTATTCCCTACACCTAGAAGCAGAACATCAGTGCCTCAATAAACAACGACTGTACCAGCAAGTCTGAGCGTTTAGAAATGATGAGTCAGTCTCCCCTAAATGAGGGGATTGCCAGTGACGTTTTTAGAAAAAAAAAAAAAAAAAAA
>NW_020799091.1:62413517-62446237 GCF_003259725.1 Athene cunicularia
GGTCCCGGCGGAGGTGACCTCCGCTGGTAGCGCCCAGCGCGGCAGCCGGGCGGCGGAGCGCGGGCGTCCTGGCGTGGCTTCTGGCCCTGCCGCCTACGGAGGTGCTTCTCGCCCTGGCGGCAGTAGGGGGTCCCGGGGTGCGTGGGCACGCAGCCGTCACGGCTGCGCCTGGACCCCGTGAGGGCCGCGGAACTGTTCTGGGAATAAAGCTTTCACAACATACGGCACCCCTTTTTTTTCTTTTTTGTTTTGTTTTTGTACTGTTTGAATGGCGCCTGTGATGTTGGGAGTGTGCATTCACAGCTGGTGAACAATTGCGTAACACAAAAATGGCACAAAACTCTCCTTTCTGGTCTTTCTGTTACACCACGCCAAGGGAAAGCAGTTTTCTGGAATTCCTATAAACGCAGCCTCCTCAGGGCGGGCAGCTTCCGCTGAGCGTGCCCGTGTGAGGAACGGCGGTGCAACCCTCCTCCGAGCTGTAGTAGACAGCTGTCAAGCTACTGCTTTTAGCAGGAGCAGTGCTCGAATATAACGTTTTTCCAACACTGATGCTCAGCAGCCCTTTCTGTTTGGCTGCGTTTGTGAAAAGGCTCATCTCGCACCGTGTCTCACACACCAAACGCGGCAGTGCCCGAGGACGCGCTCGGCAGGGTTTTGCAGAGTTCGAGATCGTTGCAGCCAACTCTTTCTCCTGCATAATACAGCTGCTGCAGGAGGTGGTGTGGTGCTGTAGTGTTAACGTGTGTGTGCAATACCAGAATCAAAGTTTTCATCATGCCTAACTTAGGTCATTAATTATTTCGTGGTATCGAGAGAGAGTTCTTCATGAAAGATGCCTGCCTACCAGACTGAGATGGGTTAAATTGATGACATCACTCAAGGGCCAAAATTCAGAACATAAAACTTCTGCATTTCAGCCACTGAAAATAATTAGCACTTGATTTTTAGTCTTCTTGAATGCTTAATCTTCTGTACGTTTCAGGGGGGTTTTTTTGCTGGTGGTTGGGTGGTTTGGGTTTTGGGGGGTTTTTTGTTTTGGCTTGGGTTTTTTGTAGTTAGAAAAAAAGGCATTTGCTGAAGATAATAATGTATTGAAATACTAATTTTGGTCAGATAGGTTATACTGCAGGACCAGCTGACAGGTCATGCTTAACCGATGCGAGAAGCGTAGGCTGCAGCTATAAAAACTAAAGTAAAACTTGCATAAACTTTCCATTGTCTTCACTAGAAATCAGGAATGCATGTGTTCAAAAAATCTGCCCAGGCAAGACAAAACTTAAATCACAGGATAACTATTAGTTGCATATGTATCACATTCCCTTAATTTAAAAAAGAAAAATTTAGAAAAAGTTTTGGTAATAACATTTGAACATATAAGGATCCTGGTTTCTGTTACGTCAGTTGAGGTTAGATTTTATATCTCAGTATATTTTGCTTCTCTTTATATCTCAGTATATTTTGCTTCTCTAAGGCAGAATGCTCTAAGCTGTGAGAAAGGGAAAAATCAGTGAAGAAAGACATTCTGCGTGTTTTTCTGCAGGAAAAACATTCTGCATGTTTTTGAACAATTAATGTGGAAATGCTGAGTGTCCCGTATGTTTGAGTTGATTTGAGTATTGCGGTAAAACTCAGAAACATCTGCTTAAAAATAGGTTTCTAGAACCATTCTCGAAACTTTGAACATTTTTGTGCTCTGTTCTTTCTTAGAAACTATTGGAACAATCCTTCAGCTGCAGTTCAAGATCTAACATATTTTTTGTGTTAGCATTTTAAACTGGAAGCTCTAGCTGCCCCAATTCTTGCATATCATCTTTAATGTTATCTTCTAACTTTTTCATTCTCCTTCTCTGCAGGAATACTTGAAGATTATGTGTCTGTGTTTTAAAAAGTAAGCAACAGGTATTTTACAGAAAGTATCAGGAGGAAATCATCTAGACATTTTGGATATTATAATCCTAATTCTGTAGTCCTAGAGATTTAAGTGGCCTCACATTTTCAGCAAAAACAACTCAGCAATATTGGATGAAACTTGCCATAGCTTATGGTCTGTCCCTGTGCATTTGAAGTTCTCCTGCATCAGCTGTCAAGTATGATAGTGATTATTAACGCAGTATCTTATTTCTACACTGATTTGTACTTTCTTTCTCTCCTACTCTCTCCCACTCTCAGTCTCTCACTCAAAGTATTAATGTTGTTAAACAGAAAATGTCCAGGAAGGCAATCTGTGAGTTTGCCCTCTAATTTTACAGTGAATTTTGGAATGTTTGATGGTGTGTATATATTTGTTTAGTTAGTAGTTGTTGATTACTGGTAAGTTTAAAGGGAAGAATTGTCAACACACATAAAATTATATTTAATCACTTAGTCACTTTTTTTGTTTCCAAATCAGCATTTGCATTCTCTTCTTGCGGGACTGAGTAGATCAAAAGTAATCCACTGGCGTCATGATCCCCTTGTCAGATACCAGCTTCAGGGAATCTGTCTTTGATCAGCTTTGAGGGTTACTAAAAGGTGGTGTTGCGTGGAAGGAACAATATGGGAAGGCTTTGTTTCACCATTCCCTCTGTTGAAAATATTATTTATAGTTTTTATTTCTTCCTTGCAGAGATTCTGAAGGACCTGGATGATTACTATGAAAAATTTAAACGAGAGACAGATGCTGTGCAGAAAAGAAGAATGTTGCACTGCATACAGAGAGCCTTGATTCGGAGTCAGGAACTGGGGGATGAGAAGATCCAAATAGTCAGTCAGATGGTGGAGCTCGTTGAGAACAGAACCAGGCAAGTGGACAGCCATGTGGAACTGTTTGAGACTTGTCAAGAGACTAACGATACCACTGGAAACAGCGGAAAAGCCAGCCAAGATAAATCAAAGAATGAGACAATCGCGCAGGCAGAAAAGCCCAACAATAAGAGATCGAGGCGGCAAAGAAATAATGAGAACCGAGAAAATGCTTCAAATAATCATGATCATGATGACATCACCTCAGGAACTCCAAAGGAGAAGAAAGCAAAAACGTCCAAGAAGAAGAAACGGTCCAAGGCTAAAGCAGAGAGGGAAGCTTCTCCCCCAGACCTTCCTATTGACCCTAACGAGCCAACATACTGCTTGTGCAACCAAGTCTCCTATGGAGAAATGATAGGATGCGATAATGATGAGTGCCCCATTGAGTGGTTTCACTTCTCCTGCGTGGGACTCAATCATAAACCAAAGGGCAAATGGTACTGCCCCAAATGTAGAGGAGAAAATGAAAAAACTATGGACAAGGCATTGGAGAAGTCTAAAAAAGAAAGGGCCTACAACAGGTAGTTTGTAGACTTTTCATAGCAAAGAAAAATAAAACCACCAAACCAGTGTATTTATTGTCAGTGTCACCTTTGTTGAGGTGAAAGGATTGTAAAATGTATATTTTTAAAGGAGGTTTAAAACTGAACCATTCCTGTTATAGGGACGGCAATAAGCAATTTTGTTTTTCATTTGGTAAACTGTAACAAGAATGTGGTCTGTGGACCAGTGTATTCCAAAAAGTAAAGTTATAAGAGTTTAAACTGAATATTCAGGTGGGTCTTAAAAGAGAAATTAATACTTTTTTTTTTTTTTCTTTTTTCCTTCAGTGCTGGTAGCACTCTACCCATTAAAATTTTGATGACAAATATCTCTGAAATGTAATTTTGTTTCCTTTATTGAAAAATGTTATTTACCTTTTGAGCAAAATTGTTAAATAGTTTAGCCATCTGGTTGTATCTGAATAAAGCTGCAATACATTACAAATGTAACTTCTTTTGGTGATGAGCAGTGCAAGAGCAAACAAAAGGAGAGTAAAATTTGGTTCCTGCTACAAAGTGTCAGTATAACAGTTCAATAGAAAATGTTTAAATAGGCTTAGAGGATTATTTTTAAAAGAAAAAAAAAGTTAATGGTTAAATTTTACACAACAGATATTTTATATGCTGGCCACGTACCACAAGGGCCATTTTAAAATGATTGAATATGTTTTATATTTAACCAGGAAGTGGTTTAGTAATGAGACAACATAAATGAAGCTTTATACTGTCACAGATAGTAGTGTAGCAATCCTTAATTTGTTTAAGTTGTATAAATGTACATTTTTAAGTGGAGTTGCACTTACTGTATTATACTTGGAAATGCAGCCAAATGCCATTGTGTAACCAATGTGCATTTCCTGCTGTATGTATGAAAATTGTACAGCTGTGATATTAAGAAATAAATGAAACAACTTTGACAGTTTGCTTCTTTAACAATCATGTTTAATGATCATTCATATATCTTTAAAAAAAATTGTCTTTAACCTCAGCAGCTTCAGCAAGCTGCTGCTAGGAAGCCTGAAACTGTTGTAGTGGTAACCAAATTACAGTTCTGATAATGAACCTTCATAGACCGTATGGCCAGCAAGGTCGTAGGAGAGCAAAAATAGCATTTAAGTTTCCATCCAAATCCGCTCTTTTTGTGCTTGCAGTCACTCCCAGTCCCAGACATTTATCTAAAAATTGATAGTATAGAGCTGGTCTTGTTAGTTTTTTTTCATGCTTTTATACTATGGATATAAATTATTCCATGTCTGTTATCAGCAGAAAGATCTTTTGTGTTACAGCATTCTAAAGTATTATTGCAGCTGTTCCAGGGCAGACATTTTTATTCTTCACCTCATACAAAAATATACTAGCTCTGACCGAGGTGCTGTGCATTAGACGAGGTATCCAGATCCTCTGTCACTTAGCTTTATAGCAAAGCTTGCTCAGACTGTTTCCTTCATCTGCGTGGCTGGAGGTTTTGGCTGAGCTGATTTCATCTCCTCGTCCCCCCACGGGCCTTCACTGCAAGTGTGAAGGGGATGGGACTAGTGGTAGGAAGGCTGTGGAAGCGAAGGTTGTGAAATCCGGTGGGTCAGACAAGAGTCCTGAGGGGAGGCTGGGGTGGGTTCATTTTTTTGGAACACAGCATTCCCTTAATATTTATAACTGCGTTGTTTTGCTTCCTGGCCAGTGAAACCATACTTGCCCCCCGATGTATCCCAGCAGGTCCTTCTGTTGGAAGTAGGGGAGACAAGGTTTTGCATCCAGTTGAACACAAGGCAGTTGGGGCTCAGTGTTTTCTAAAGATGTGCTGAAAGACCCCAAGATGTGCCGTATCACTACATGTGGATATTCCCTGCCAGTCAGACATACTTCCAGTGACAAGTAGAAGTCCTGTTTTACTTCTAATTGGTACACTAAGTGTGTGTGCATGTGTTTCCAGTCACTACAAACTATCACGTTACACCGAGCCATCTTTGCCCTGAGCAAACGACCACTCCGAATCACAGCTTCTGCTCCTGAGGTGGTTTAGGATAGATGTGTAATTTATTTAGTCTCTTACCCTTCTTTTCTCTGCAGCCTTTTGGATTTCCATTCTCCCTACGCACTTACCAGCCTTTCCTGCTCGCCCTCTTGCACTTGCTGTCGTTGTGGCTAATCCCAACATTTCTGGTCTTTTCTGCCTCAGCCATTCTGTTGTCCTCCCACCAGACTATGCTGAGAACATTGATACTTAGCAGGATTGTACTAGTGACACTCCAGTGAAACTTTATATAGGAACTAGTGCAGACACAAGTTTCAAATCAAGTCTTTTTCATAAAATCTCTGCATTGGTTCTGCAGGGCATTTTGCATGTGGAAAGCTAGAACAAAACAACAAAGGTGCAAAGGAGTATGGGAAGAAAGTTCAGCTAAAGATGGATCAGTAGAGCAATATTTATACTGCCCTTCAGTGAATGTGTTTCCAGTTACTGAAGGCTGGCTGTGGTCTCCTGTATTTCAGCTTTTCGCAAAAGACAGCTCCTGATCTGCAAAGCAGCTTGAAGTTACATCCCCTTCTGCATTTTTCCAAGACTTGTCTTATCTTCCCAACTCGCCCTGTTACAGATGCAACGTTGTTCTGCTGCTCGAGCCTGAGGGTTGACTGGACCGGCATGGTACCGTTTGACAGGTCTAGTTTCAGTCGATGGGTGCAATTAGATGTGAGGGACTCCACTGCAGCACCGAGCTCTTTATGGATGAAAGTGAAGCCATCTCATGTTATACTGACACACTGCCAGGTGCCGTGTACTGTAAACTACCTTTGGTATCTTATCTAAAATGCCGTCTTTACAAAATGTCTTGACAAATCCTCCTTTCTTAGTTATTTGCAGTGAATTTAATGGCCAAGAGAAACTGCTGTCCTTTGAACCAACTTTTGTTATTTCTGTGAAGCAGATCAGCTCATTTGCAAGCTTCCTTATACTGCCCGGCAGGGTGACAGTGCTGTGATTCGGAGAGATTATCTGCAGGTTTGAGGAAACAACTGAATCTCTCAGTGACCCTTTCCCGTCGAGGCTGCCAACAAAAGGCTTGAGTGAGTGGGAGGCTCTTCTAGGAGCTGAGCTAAGGCTTCTGACTCATTTCCCACACTAGTGAGCAGCCACCAGGTATGGTAGCATTGATATAGTATATAAAAATCAGCAGGTGGTTGTTGAGGGGGAAGTCACAGCATCAGGAATCACAAACTTCTTAACAGTTCTCATTTAGAACATGCAGGCAGCTGTAATCACTGCTAATCTGTAATAGGTGTCACAGGAAGGTCCATGTTGTGTTGCTGAACCCTTGAGCTGATGATAAAGTCCTTCTGACTACTGAAAAGCACCGTTTCAACACTCAAGTCAAGGGAGCTGGAAGCAGACCTTACACCCAAGTCATCACCATCCTCAGACGGCAGATTTGTTCTGCAGTTGGGCAGCTGGCAGCAAAGAGCTGGTGCTGATGGCACAAGTCAGGAGGTAACGGAAGGCAGCTAGGGAGCCCTTTGGGTGCTATGTCAGCTCCAATTGCAAAATGTTCCCAGCAGGATGGAGAGAGAGCACCACCGTGAGCCCAAACCAGCAGAGCAAAGCATCAGTTTCAACCATTATATCACCTGAAAGCATCCCAATTAAGCAGAACTACTGTCTCCATTAAGCAGCATCAACCCTGGCCATGTGTATCATTAGGTCTAAATAGGTTTCTTACTAATTAAGCGCAGTTGCTGATTAACTGTGTCCTAATTTCGTGGAGCATGCAGAATAAATACAATTGAATTGGACTGCTCCATGGGTCTCTTTTTTTGGTAGGGTATTTTTAGTTAATCTTTTAAATTGTACTAAAAATGAAAGAGAGAGACAAAATATTGTGAACTGTTGCACAGAATATAATGCAAAAGAAGTTCTCTGTAATAGAAATGCTTCAGAACTAATTTTAATATCCTTGGGATGCATTTCGTTGTTTTAGTTAGGCTTATTATTGTCCTCATGGCCTATTTGATCTGTGTACTTAAAAAACCTCACCCTTATGCTAGCCATAGCTCAAAAGAGCTCATAATTTTTCGCTTCCAAGTATCAAAAGTAGTGCGAGCATCCAATGTAATGTCAAAAAATAATGAAGTTAATAATACTTCATGCAGCTGCTTACTTTCCCAGGTATTCCTGAAGTCCCAAATGTCACAAGCAGGGGGAATGATGCAGTAAGGAAGAGCACCAAAGCAAATTATGTATAGCAAGTGCTGAGAGACAGTATTAAGGTTTTCTCCTGAATTCAGGATGCCTAGATTACTTTTCCCAGTAAACGTTTATTGTTGTTGGTAGTCAAAAAGTAACTAAGATACCTCTGTCCCTTTTTGCAGCAGAGGAGCCATGTTAGTGGCCAGGACAGGAATGTGGAAGGCTGGTGGCTCTCCCCAGTTGCAGGCTGCTGGTTGTCAGTGTGTGAAGCCCAGTTATGAGGTTAAATCAATCCTTCAGTTCACTTTATAAACAGCTTCACAATAGTGGCTACCATCCCTTGCCCCAGTGTGTGCTACTGGGCCCTCTGCAGGACCTCACCACTCTTGCAGCTTCACCAAAGGCAAAAGGGGCTTGATACCAAATTTTTGAAAACAGGTACCAGCATTTAAATTTCTAGCTCTTACTTGGAAAGCATAAGTAAACATTTGTAGTTTAACATCCTTGAGAAGGACTGCCTGCTTTCTTGTCCTCTCTGGAATGGTTTGATAATTCAAATAATTTAAAGGCTTTGTAGACTATCCATCTAACGTAAGATCGTTCATTCTCAGATGCTGCAGTAACAAAGAATGTGGAAGTGATCCGAGTCAGATGGATGGACGCTTTATAGAAGTCAAAATTCCTTTCAGTTGTTGGGGTGAAAACCTAACCTCCATCCAAATTTGAGGTAACTAGTGGAAGCAGGGAGCAAAAAATGTGTCTGAAACTGCAAAATTTCTAGCAATATAGAATTTGAGTTTCTATATGACTGCTGTATGCACTGTGCACCTGTTCACTGAGTGTATCCCCCAAAAAAGTTTCAAGGCAATTCCTCAGATTGCTTATCAAATGTAGTCCTACAGATATTGACAGTAATGTTCATTTTTAAGCTGCTTTAGGTGTTTTATTTTCAATAGCTTACTTTAATAAGTCAGCTGTTCTGTGTGGCTGTCGGCTGAGACTGAGGGCTGGAGGAGACTGGGAGCTGCAGAAGTTGCAGGCAGTAGGTGACTTCATGCTTGTGGTACAGCAGTTGTCTGCACGGGCACTGCCTGAACTGGGCCTGAACTTCTGCTTCTGCTTCATGCTTTGGGGAAAGGATCACGATGCAAAGAAAATAGAGTGATCTCTTGCATTTGGCTTGCTGACAAGGCAGGTAAGGCCCTAAGAGATTAACATATCTAGGGCTAGTAACTCAGCATCTTTAAAAAAAAATCTACTTAAAATAAACTTGAATCTTTTAAATTAGAAGTGCAAAACTTGGGTAAGACTGTTAAGAGTCACCTTTATGCTCTCACTTTATGGAAGAATTAACGCAATTTAAATGATTGTTGTCCCTCAGTGCTATACATCCTGAATTCCCTCATCATACAATACACTTTGCTAGTTCGATTTTTTTTTTCCAAAATAAATCAAACGTGGGGGAAAAAAAAAAAAAAAAAAGGTTTTTAGTGATAAGGATGAGAAACCCAAGTGAGTTGTGCATAAATGATTTACCTGCATACAGAAAGGAATGTTTTGCTGTGTTAATTAAAAGATATATATCAGGGGACTTTTCTTTCTGCCAGCCTCCTTTCTCCTTGAGATTTGCATGGTTTCATCTGAAAAAAATGCTCTGTTCTCATAATAGCTTCTTCAGTCTTATAACTTTGGGAACAGACAATTTATTGAGAGTCATATCAGTAAAAGATGAATTGTTAGATGCATGTTCCACACAGTGATTTTATTCAACAACTAAAAGATTAAGGGCAATTCTTTCAGGAAAGTCCCCTGAGTTTGAATGCTTTAGTGTGTAGGTGTCCCTGGAGGACATTGAAAGTAGAAGAAAATGAATATAACGTGTCTTAAACTTTAATCAAGTCTAATCTGTGGTCACAGTTACTTAAAAACTTTGATTGTGATCATATCATTTTGGCATGGTGTCACCACAGAAGAGAAATATGACTGTTTGAACGCCTTGACTTTGCATTTCCATGCTTTATCAGGATTGATTTATTTTATGTTTCGTCTCAGTTTTTTATCTGCTGACCCTATTCTGCTTGGATTGGAGACAGCTTCAAGAAGACAAAAGTAATATTTTTAAATTAAAGTTACTGATACTGCTCTCAATCTTTGTTATCCACACTCTTTTTTTTTTTTTTTTTTTTTTTTTTCCCTTAAGCTGAGCACTTAGAATCAACACAAAAAAACCTATCCAAAAGGGAGAGAGAGACTTGTGAGGAGTGGAAGTAAGGCTACAATACCAAGGTAAACAGCTGGACTTCGCTACCAAAAGTATCCTTCCTGGGCCATAATAGATTTGAAGGAGTTCTATCTAAATAGCTTCAAGGGAAATAGAGGAACAAATTTCCCCGAAAGATAAGCACAAAGTATGTGACACTTCTGCACTACTTCTAGTTTTGATGAAAGCACCAGAGGCTGTTATGTGCAGGGGCAATAGTAACATCTTGTAAAGCCAGCACTGTGTCATGCTGTACAAGAGAATATTGAAGAACTGTTAGAAGTGGGTTGCCAACGTGTCCTATCATCTATAGTTGTTATTTTACAGAAGGCACCACTGGCCAGGAGGCAGCACCCATGTCCATGGAGGTTTTGAAGTCAGAGGCCAAGGGTCCACTTATTGTGTCCAACAAAGCAGAAACAGGCAAAATTATATTTGGCCTCAACTCACTGTCAAGCCATAGCTAAACAAGTTTCTCAAAAAAGTACAAGTACCATAGTTTTTTCCACAGGTAACTGAGGCAAATGTCAGATGCTTGTATTTCAGGAAATATTTCAGGCATTAAGTGATGAGGTCTGTTATCTAATGCTACTAACATATAAAAGGTGAAAACAAAGGAATTTCTGGAGGACTAGTTGAAAAGGTTTGGAGCAAAGCTCAGGAAGAACAGGTGTATTTTTATTTGTAAAACTGATGTCTTATTTTAATCGTTTCATCTAACTTTAGGAGGGTTCATTGCCTCATCCTTTCTAACACATGGCTTTTGAAGATTGATTTCTTGTTTGAAATAAAAGCTAGAGACACAGACTCAGGTATACTATCAATGCAGGTTGCTCCATCGTATGCTGGACCTTCACCTGGTCTTTCTGAACAGCAGAGATTCCCTCCACTGAAAATACAGGTAATGTACCTCTGCTCCGTATCAAGCAGCTGCTGGAGGCTGTTTTATCAATATCTTGCACACTTCTCACTGGTCAACAAGGTTTTTTGTCTCTGGGGTCTCTGTACTTACAGAAACGACCAAGGACATGTCTTCCTGCTAGGTAGGCAGGGATCTCAAACACATTCTTTTTTGTGCTCTTCTGTGGGGGTGGATTCGGCGGGGTGTAATGTTGAGAGGATGTGCTTCATTCTCTGCGATATACTGAATGAATCTTTGAAAGCTTATGTATCTCCTTACTTGTCAATTACTTCTACTGGACAGTCCATGGTAGTGTATGCATGCTGTGCATTGGGAAACTCTGTACATGCTTGCAGGACAAGGTGACAGTAAGTAACTACAGAGCAACTTCTCCTTGTCCAGCACTGCTGGAACCTGCTGGACAGGCTTTAGGGTACAGGACTGGGTTTCTGCCATAGGTGCAGAAAGGATTGCTATAGGATTGGGATTCCCTGCAGCCAGCTGCCTGAAGGGAATTTCCCTTCACAAGGGATATGAATATTTCTCATTTCACATCCCCCCTTTTTCTCCAGTTTTAGGTAAACTGAGATGATCAGGAGAATGACCACAGGACAGAGGTGAAGGGACTGTACATAAATTACGCTGGGTGTGCAAGTGACTGCTTGAATGTAGCATGATTTGGAAAAGGTTGTTACAGATGATTGTCTTAAAAGAAGTCAAAAGGGCAATCTGGGGAACTATGAGTGGGTCAGCCTCACTTCAGTCCCTGGGAAAATCATGGAGTGAGTTTCCTTGGAGCACATTTCTGGGCCCATGAAGGTGAATGAGAGCCTTTAGTGTGGCTTTAACAAGGACAAATCATACCTGACCAGCCTGATAGCCTTCTGTGATAAAATGACTGGCTTTGTGAATGAGGGGAGAACACTGGGTCTCATTTACATCAGCTTTAATGAGGTAGATGCAGTTCACATAAACTTAGCAAGGCTTTCAACGTTGTGTCCCATAATATTCATGCATCTATGTTGGGAATTTGCAGTCTGCATGCATGGACAAGTAGATGGGTAAGCAGCTCTTTGGATGGCTGGGCTCAGAGGGTCGTGGTTAATGTGTCATATACCTTCTTCCTGGGAGCTGGTAATGAGCAGAGTACTGCAGGTCTGACCTGTGACCTATCCTGTTTAACATCGTTATCGGTGACCTGGAGGAAGTGGTGAAGGGCTCTCTTGTCAAGGTTGCCAGTGGCACTGAACTGGGATGGTGGTACCAGTCAGTAGGCTCCATGCTGGGACTGCCATCCAGAGGGACCTAGGTAGGCTGGTGTGGGAGGCTGACAGGAACCTTGTGAATTCAGCAAGGACAGCTGAATTTGTGCAGCTATCCAGAAGTCCACGGGGAAACACCCACTAACGCTTATTTCAGATAAGAATCCATTGAAGCACTGGAGACGAGCTTGTCGCATCAACCCTAGGGATCAGCACTGTAAAGAAAAAGTGAATAAGCAGAGCAACCCTATTAACCCATCCTTAACTGATCCTGACCACAACTTTACATCTCTGGAGTCTTGCAGGGTGGTTTGGTTTAGTTTGGTTTGTTTTTTCTTGGAAAAAGGTATTCCACAGTGATTTCTTTTCTGTCAAATACAAATGGATGAAAATATATGATCAGCTTTTCTAAATCTTTTCCTTAATCAGGGTGCAGGAGAAAGGAGTCCCTGGATTATATAATTTCACTGAAGATTTATGCTTTGATTTTACCATGCCTCAGGTAAGTTCCCAGCTGCCCACATCTCGTTTCTGATCAATTTTAGACAAATTCAAAACCTGACGTTTTTTGCCACTGTTTTTTTATTACTACTTTAGGGCCTGGATATGAACAGAGCTGTTTGAAATTCTTGCAGTGGTAGGAAAAAGTTTTATACTGAAACACTCCAAAATTCTGAGTTTCCTAAATAAAATTTTGTAGCAATGGGATTTTCTGAGTTTAGCTGTCCATGTGACCAGTGCAACATGGAACTTGTCTCTTTTGGGATGGTGTTTTCATAATTGCAATTTTCTTTCTATATATCTTGTAACTCAGGAAACAGGAGATTTACCATGAAGATACCATATTTATCAGAACGGAAGATGAAGCTTTTGATGAAAAGCATGAGAGAAAACAGGATGAAATTGTGCACAGACCTATATTGTGTGTCAGGAGCTGGTGCCTCTGCCACCTTGTCCCCTGCTCAAGGCCTGAACTCGCAGACTGGTATGGCTATATTTGCTGCTATATTTGCTGCTGCTGTGAGGCCTGGAGGTGGGCAGCTGGGCACAGCAGCAGCACCACACCGACCCGAAATACACTGAAGTTATAGGCTCTGGGGAGAAATGAAACTTCTCCTATGGAGCTGAACCTGGTCCAAGAGATGTTACCTGCCTCAGTGCACAGACTTCATGTCCCGAGACTTTGATGTGAAAGACTTAAGCACTGACTATGTACAGCCATGGCTGTGTGCCAAAGTGTATACGGGGGGGTACTTTGGGGGAGTCCCACACAAAAGGTTTGCTGACCCACACCACAGGCAGGTTTTGGGACAAGGTCCTCTGTAGCAGGATGCTGCTGGACATTATGCCTCTTTCTTGCTCCAGGATCCCTGAGGGGAGGTACAAGTGTCTGGTAAAGTCGTGGAGCAGGAAAAGGGCACTTTAATCGTGTTGCAAAGATAACGGCTGAGAGCCTTGTGGTGGGGTGGTATGAGCCAGGGATTGAATGAGTGAGCCCCTGCCACCTTGTGTGCCCCGGGAGGTCACGGCACAGGGTGCTCCAGAAAGCCACGGGGACCTGTCCAGACCCAGAGGGCATGTAGACTGTCAGTGGGTCCTTTTCTTGATCATAGTAGCGTGCCTGTGAAACCAGTTTATTGATTTGCTGCAATTTATCTGCTTTATGCTAATAGAGAGCTGTTTCTGCAACTTCTGAATTTATTTAGCCCAAAGCAAGACCAGCCAGTACTCTTGTGTATACTGGAAGCCTACTGTAAGAAGCAAGAGTGAAGATAAACATAAATGAACCCAAAGAACAGGTGCTTCTGTAGAAGATTGGGAATTGGGACTAAACTGTCATTCACATGCATAGGCACAATTCCCACTGATTTCATATCTCCCATTTCCTACTACATCCACTGTGTCTTACCACCCAGTCCATACCATCCTTCCCATCCTTCTGTGCCTAATTCTGCTGTCATATGAACCCCTACAGCTTTTACCAAAGCCGGATGGAATTTCAAATATTTTACATGATATTTTAAGTTAGTAAGTCTCATTTTCACAAGATCCAGTACAACTGGGAATTCATTTTGTTGTCATAGTGGGTCTTGATTTTTTCTAAGGCTCCCATGATGCAAATGTTGCCAGGATTTTATGGGTTTAGACACATTAAATTACTCCATATGATTCCCTCTGTCACTATGGAATGTCTAACTGGGTAAATGCAGATTTGCCAATCATACCATGGGGAAAGTATAAGACAGTTGCTAAATATGCCAGCGAGGAACATAATTTGGTGTCTATAAGTTGGAATTGCTCGTTAAATTATTCAAAATATTAATATAATATGATGGTAACAATTTAAAAATCTAAGTATTTACAAAAGGGCAGAAGCAAAGATTGAAGTCAAGACAGATAGATACCTTGAGACATTTGTATCAAAAAACTTGTTTCTGCTTCTGTGTCCTGTTACCCACTAGAGTAAGGATCCATTTACGTGCACCTGCCTTACAGCAGATTAACTTCCAGTATCGGCATGAAAACCTGTCCAGTTATCACTGTGTTGTGATTCAAGACTTATATTTCCTACCGTGAAGACCAGACACTGACCCCCCTGAGCCACCATGCTCAGGCATCTCTGCTCCTTTTCCCATGACGCCATCCAAAGAACAAGAGCTGCCCCTCTGCTGGGGTTTTGCCCTGCAGTTTGCAGCTCAAGGCTAGACCTTGCTAAAACCAGACTTGCCTGCAGTCCATACTGGACCCGTGGACGTCCCCATTCACACACAAATTTAGGAGAGAGTCTGGAGACACTCAAAAGGAAAAAGCTTTTTCCCTCCCCCAACCCTTCCCATGGGGCCACCCATGCTCTCCTTTCCGGGAGCCAGATGAGTAAGTGTAGGTGAGATGTGGTGACAGCGAGTACACAGAGTAGAACTCCTATTACATATTTCCTTGTCGCTGCCCCAGCAGACCTTGTGTTTATTTTGCAGCTGGATGATCTGCTCCTTTTAGAAGGAGAAGGAGAGCAATGGAATTGCATTTAGGGCAGCAGCACTAGTAGCTGTAGGGTTGTCTAGCCTCCTCATTGTGCAGGAATGAGACCTGCAAGGGTTATGTCTCAGTCAGCCTTAGGGAAGCTATGAAATAAAAGAGGCAGTTAGCAGCTAGTGGTAGAGAAAGAGGGAAAGAAATGGAGATTTTTTTAAAAAAGGTCTCTATAAGCGGAGAGTTGTAGAAGGATGCTGCAGCAGGGCTGTCAGAGCAGCCTGGGCAAACCCTGCTAATTTCAGCCTTTATCCAAATCTCCATGGTACACATCTCTGCTGCACCAGAGAAGCTCTGTATCAGTTAAGGAACAGTCCTTATATTCTTTAATTGCAACAGAGAAACACCCTCTGAATGGTGAGAGGCTCCAGCTGTACTACAGTGCATGCAGCTCCAAGCATTATCCTTCCCTTTTTTTCTTAGGATTTGCTCCATCCTGCTTTAGAAAGGCACTGTAGAGCTCCAGAGAGGATGCTGTTTGTTTCTGAGCGTTCACTTGGCTCTTCTCTGGGTTTGCAAGCTCCTGAGGCTGCTGTCTGCTGCTGGCACCATCAATCCCTGCAGTTCAGTTGCTTTAGTGAACTGCACGTTTCGTCCACACTGGCTTCATAGGGGTGGAGCAGCTGTGGAGAGAGGCACCAACAGGAAAAAAAAAACATTTAAACAGCGTGCTGGAGTGGATTCTCAGCCCCTTTTCTATGCTTACTGCCAGGAACTGTGCAGGCAAAGCACTACCAGTCTTCACTGGAGCAGTGGTACCTGAGGTACAAAACAAGGAGGTGAAGGCCAGTAGCTGTAGCACCACTGGGATGCTGGTGTCACATGGAACCTCTGCAACCTGGGATAACCGCTGTCCCAAACATGCATGAGTGGCATCAGCTTGTTCAGCTGGGCATTGTGGCTGGTGAGCTCTTTAATTGCAAGCCAGGTTTCCATGGCATAAAAGACACCTTTTTCAAAAAGTGAAATTTCACTCTGTGGTACATCTGAAGCACCAGCAAGTTGTTGTCAAGCCAGAGCCCTTTACAGAAACATTAGACATGGAGAAGTTTTCCTGAGGTCTGGTGGCAACCTTAATTCTTCAAATACATCTCCTCCAGCTCCTGCTCCCCAGCCTCTGTCCCCCTACATGGAGGGCACATCTCAGCTGGCTTTTGACCTGTGCAATCAGGTATCTTCAAGTGACCCATAGTCCCTTATGAACCACATCTTTAATTATCAAACTGGGTGGCATGGCCAGAAGGTGAGCTGACTGCTGCGTTTTTTTCCCTTAATGCTGGCATTCAGCTCTCGCCCACTCTGTGCCCACAAAGCAGTGGCGATCTGCAGGTTCACAATCCCCAGCCCAGCAGGCTTGAGCTACTGGTGTATCCCCATAAATTGTTTGTACAGCCTTTTTTGGTCTGAACTAGGTATTGTGTAAGTTCCTCTGTTCTCAGAAATAAGAAATTCAGCAAACGGGCAGTATTAGAAGTGCTTTAATGAAATGTGTATGATCTGGGGTTTGAAAAGCCAGGTCCCCATTTGAATATTGAAGTTCTTGGTACAGCTGCTCAAGCAGCTTCTCTCACACTTATACCTCTTTCTTCCTCTGCAATGTGCTAGGACAATAAAACTAAGAAAATAGCAGCAGTGTTAGGACAAATGAAATCCACTATTTTTAGAAGAGTTGAAAAATATCAGTATTTGTTTTTAAAGACCTGAGAATTACTAGGTGGTCTGTAAATATAAGTTTATCATCCCACCTCTATGTAAAAGTGAAAGCTGATGTACAAGAGGAGGTATCAATGTGTTTGGGGTGGTACATCAAGTTGATGGGACACCAGGGATGGACCAAGCTCGGAAGTTGTAGCATCTTCAGAGGAGAGCAGAGCAGAAGGTGGCTTATGTTTTGGCAGCCAACGTATTTTTAAATGGGACTGTTGTTACTTTTTCCCTTTATTTTGAGGTTTGGCTAATATATAAATATTTTTTTCAATTTAAAACAGTGTTCAGCAAGGAGGACACTTATGGAAAGGGCTGGCCAGCAGCCCTAGGGGACGATGCACTGTCCCTCAGCCTAGGGATAGTTTTCTCCATGTGCACTGCCTGGCCTGCCCAGTACAAGATCCATCACCTGCCCTCCTCAGGCAACGGTGGCAAGAGGCACCTGGGGGAAACCACATGCTGCTGGGCTCTGATCTTTGGTTATTTGTCGTCTTGCCTAAAGCTTGAGCTGCCAGTCCCTACTTGGACATCTCTGTAGCTTCACTGTTACTACTGTTCCTCTGGAGCCTTTTATTTGCCTTGTTCATATTCTTGGAGAAGTTGCTAAATTAAAATAGATTCTGTAAATTCCACGGATAATATACATCTTCAATGACACGGTCTGAATCTTTTATTGGCAAATGTTATCTCTAACTACAGATTCCTCTTTGTACATGATTCCTTCCCACTAGCTCAGTTATGGAGAGGTTATTGCTGAGGCAATAATTTTCTCATATACCTGTTTATGATTTTGTTCCTTCAGTTCACAGGAGAAGGAAAGTGTACTGGGTCTGGCTGAGCTGGAATTGGTTTTCCCCTGTAGCAGCCCTCACGGTGCTGTGTTTTATGTTGGGAGCTGGCAGGGTGTTGGCAGCACCCTGGTGTTGTGGCTACTGCTGAGCAGGGCTTACACAGCACCAAGGCCCTTTCCAGTATTTTCACCCCTCAGTGGGCAAGATCTTGGGAGGGGACACAGCCAGGACAGCTGACCTGAACCGACCAAAGGGATATTCCAGACCATAAAAGAGAGAAAGGAGGAAGGGAGTGGGGTCACCCTTGGTCCTCCGAGGCAACCACTACGCGTTATCGGAGCCCTGCTTCTGAGAAGGCCCGACATCACCTGTCCATGGGAAGGAGAGAATAAATCTCTTTTATTTTTTTTTTGCTTCCATGCATGGACCTTTGGTTCACTTTGCTTATATTAAAACTGCTTTTGTTTTACCCACAAGAGTTGTTTTGATTTTTTTTTTAACCTGTTTTATTTTCTTTCCCATCTTTGCCCTGTTGAGAAAAAAGTGGGAAGGGGAGGAAGTGATAGAGGGACTTGGTGGGTACCTGGCATTTAGCCAAGGTCAAACCACCACAGAAAGTCACTGCCCAAGAAGGGCATTCAGATCCCAGTGCCCAGCTTGAAAGTGTGCTGCAATTTTGATACAGGGGGAGTGTGAAGCAGGAATTGCTGTATGAAATTCCTCAATTTGTGCTGTGCAGAATTCATAGCCTTAGGGATTTCCCTTGGCATTACTTCAAATCAATGGCATTTTTTTCCATCCCCTGCTTTCTGCATTAGCAGCGCACGGGCAGATGTTTGGTGTTTGACCATGACTGTCAATAGAGACTACTAGATGTAGTCCTGTTGTTTGTTAGCATCAAAGAGGCATGATAGAGAGCCTGATTCCTGCTTCCATGGTGAATTGCTTCATGTCTCTGACCATTTTGGGGGCCCTGCTGATGGTAGGCAAGAAAAGGTACTATCAGTTCAAAGTACCACTTTTTAATATTCTTCCTACTTCCTATATGGCAGAGTGATATAAAAAAGACCTTTTCCTGGAGATCTCTGTTCTCAAGAGCAGTTACAAGCTTAGGCATAGTTTCACAGGATAGTCAGGTCAGAGCTGTGCCTCACAGAGCTGGGATCAGACCTGCCAGTAACCAAGCAGCATAAGTCTGCTCTCATCTAAAGATCCTTTGCTGTCTCAAACGTCTTCCAGAAATTTTGCCAGGGTGGCTCTGAGACACCAGAGGTTACAGGCGACTGTGCCAAAGCCACAGGTGCCTTTGCTGTGCCCAATGACCAGGTCCACCTTGTGCCTCCTCAGTGGACTAGATGATCTTAAGGGCCTTTTCTAACCTAAATGATTCTATGATTTTATAATTCCTCTCCTTATTTTGCTTCTCAGCGTGCTGAGCCCTGGTATACTTCCAGCTTTACAACCCTGGGCACTGAACATCTATATTTGGTTTGAACACTTGATGCAGGGGGGCTCTCTCTAGCTGAAGGAGAGCAGGCTCTGATCGTCGGGTTGAGAGCCTGGGCACGTGTGTGTGTGCAGGCACCAGCCCCACAAGGATGCAGCCTTGAGCTCTGATGGCAGGGTCAAGGTACCTCAGCCACACTCACAGTACCCACAGAGACTCTGGCCACCAACTCCCTTCCTCACCATCCTTCCCCATGCCCTTCCCTCACTTTGGGGGGCATTTCAGGTGTTTTGGCATCATCTGAAGAAGCTCTACTTCTTGCAGGGATTTAACTGAGTTGTGCACCCTTGCCTCCCAAGTGAAGAAAGGACTGAGGGCAGGAGGGAAACTAAGTCCTCAAAGATGGTACATCAGATTCTTTTACTGGAAATACAAACTATAGTACCATGTAACACTTATTAACGTTCTAGGTACAACAAAATAAATTACCTACTTTGTTAATCTATTCTCTGATGAAAACCTACTGGTTTGGACCAGCCTCATTTTCTCTTTTTCTGCATCTCTCTGATCACATCCTATTTAATTTCCTTTTTCATTGAGAAACTACACTTCCAAATGTGAGTGTTGTTAGCATGCTCTGCCTAATCAGTTATAATAATCCTTACTGATGGAGACTGAGTTCAGAGAAATCCAGTAAAAACTTTTTTTTTTTAATATTTTTTTTTCCCATTAGCCTTGCCTGTCTGTCTGATTTTTGTTGTTACAGTGCCAACCACACCTGGTAAAGTTTCCATGGGTCTAAGGCCACTGGTAGGGACAGCTGGCATGGAAAGCATCCAGCAGTGTGTGAAGGAGGACGAAGGAAGGAATGGACACTGTCCTCCAGCCAGAGGCAGCCAGCAGAGACCTTAGACTGAGGCTTAGTTCATGGTGTTTTCATACCAGGGGGGATGTTATGGCATTTTATTTACAGCACCTCAAGGATTGCACCATCCACCTGCTGGAAAGACACGTCAACTGAGATTTTAGGTGCTCTTTGACAAAGCGGCGCCCTGTTCTGCTCTGCAGCAGAACTGCCACCGGTACCCTGTGGTGGCACAGTCTGCTCTGCCTGCTTTGGCTGGCCTGTGGGAACTGCTGGGCTGGGTGTTTTTACAGCTGTTGCTTTCTTGTGGAATTTTTTCTCACTCATATTTTCCTTACTTGATTTCTCAATTGTTGCCCTTCTGAAATAGTTTTTGCAGAGGTTTACACCCTTGGCTTGGTGAAGCGTTTTCCATATCTACACAACCAGTCCTCCCCGTGAGGTCTACCAGGCTGGCACAGAGGTGCTGACCCACTACGGGTTTGTCCCCTTGGATCTCACTGGGCAACCAGGCCAGTGGCCAGGCATCCTCCTGAAATAAGTTTTCTTGCAGAAACATCACTTTGTCTGATAGACAAGTGCACCCTTCAGCATTCCATGCCTGATGTGTAACTGTGCCCTGGGTTGGACTCAGCAGATGATCCGGCTCTGGGTGTATCTGGCTCTTCAGGAAGGCACGCTGAAGCCAGCGCCCTGTACTTCTGAGGCTTTGGACACTTGAGAAGCATCAGACTTACAGGGCAAGCCAGCAGCAGCTCTGTTGGCTGTGCAAAGGCAAGTGATACGCATGTAAGCTGTGAGTCACGTTATGAAGGCTTTTCCTAGGATTCGAGAAAGCTTTATAAATGAACCATAGAGAAAAATTACTTCAGTTTTTCAGAGCTCACTGTATATAAAGATGGCATTTACTCAGAGAAGCGCTGTTTCCACACTATACAGAAATCTGGAATACACTGTTATATTGATCCCTTGTAGCTGAAGATTACCATTACTGTTCAATTGCATACAGACATCTTAAATTATTAATGGTATTCCTGCCTGAGGGTAAACATTGTAGATTCACATTCTGAGATTTTGAAGAGCTCTTTGATTGCTCACAACTAGGGTTGTTAAATACAGTTATTTGTTTTTTACATCTTAAATGGATCAATATCAACTGCAAAAGTATCAGGGGGATAGAGAGAGAGAGTGAAGGAATAGGAATGAAGCTACTGCCAGTATCCCTCGGGTCTTAAAGTATTTCTAAATTTGACCAAAGTTTTGTCCCTTAACTTAACTGTAACCTTGTCACCAACCAGCCCCTGAATCCTCGGTGAAATTCATGCAGTTGCACTAAGCACATATGCTTTAAGCAAAAACCAAACTGTCACCTTTAACTGAACCTTTTCCAGCTGCTTAACTTGTTTGGGAGAAGGAACTGTAAAGCCATTCACTTTTTTCTGACAGGTTATCAAAGGCTACTTTAATAGAGAGCCCCATTCCTCTATTCTCCTGAAAAACAAGACTTTGTGGACTAAAGTTTCCATGACAAAGTAATAGGCGTTACACACAAGCAACATAAATTCCTGCAGAGCGGTTTGGGAACCATCCCCAGACATGCATGTCCCATTGCCCTTCCAGGTGTGGATATCCTACAGGCTGTTTTCTGGCGTACCAAAAATTTGCAGCCTACGAGCCGGGAAGAAGAACACCACGCATTCACACATGGCCCTTGTAGCAGAAATGCTGTCCTGGGAAGTTCCGCAGACTCTTGGTCACTCAGAGTACTCGTCTTTGTGCTTCCCTCTCCGTATGGGAAGCTTATTTCACTCCTGGATCCAAATGGCTTCTTTTTGAAAAGACATACCACTAGAGATGTCACATGGGGTTTCAGTCTCCCTCCTCACCTTCATGCTACACCTTGATGAGGCACGTGTGTCCAGTGCTGTTGTTCTTTCTACTCTTCTCTCACCACCAGTAAAGCTGGCTGTCATGTAGGAAAAGTCAGGCTGAGGTGTAAGAAGTTGCTTTGCCTTCTTCTTTCCAGGTTCCCGTTTGTGTTATTCCTCCTTTTGCAGCTGTCTTGGGGTAAGGTTTCATAAGATTGCGTGAGCCAGTGTAACTGCTTGCTGCTGCCAAAAGGGGACGGACGGTTCTCACCCCAATCTCTGGCCAAAGTTCCCACCACCACTTCTGCTAGGTATGCCATGCACGGGGTTCCTCTCTGAGCAAAAGCAATGGGCAGGTTTTCCATTTCAGTAGTGAAATGGACAAGGAGAGGGTCTGAAAAGGTGCAAGGGAGGCAGTGGGATAGTGCAGCCAACAGCAGGAGAGGAACCAGCTTCTTTTTCTCAGCTGTGGGCAGCTCTGCCAGCTCAGCTGGGTGTAAAGCTTCAGCCGCAGAGCACAGCTCAGCTTTCTGTAAGTGCTTCTCAGGTGCCACCTCTCTCCATAATGAAGGGAAGAGCCCTCAGGGTGACAGAAACTTTAACACACTGTGTGCTGTGCATGGAGCCAGGTGTCCGTGCTCACAGAAAAAACTGAAGGGAGAATTTCAAGCTCTCCCTTTTGGCAAGATGGTGATAATTGCTATTACAAACCCGGTCATGCAAAAAGAAAAGCTCTTCTTCAAACAAAAAGACACATAAGCAGAGTTGTGCAGCTTTGAGAAGTACTTATCTGATGCCCAGACTCTGAAGTATGGTTAATTTTAATTCTCCATTGAAAAGAGAGACCAACCCCAGATTTTATTTTTAATCCAGGCTAAACCTATGCAGGCACTGGCATATCCTTTCTTATACAAAGAGTCATCCTCGCCAAATTAAGTCATGCCGTTGCTATCTATTCCATTCACTCTACACATTTCTTGATGCAACCCTGCTGCCTTCTGACTTTCTAACAACATTAGAAAACTTCAGCGCTGAAGTAATGAAGATGGTGATTTAGTGTGCCCTATAGGAAAAAGAGAAAAGATGAGCTTTCTAACGTTGTGCAGAGAAGTGTTACATTTGCTGCCTCATTTGCCACAAACACTATCTTAATACAAGCGTGTTTCACAATATGTTCATCTTAAATCAAGCATGTAATTATTAAGACTGATGCAACACCACTAGAGTCACAGCACAGTAATCAGTCTTCCTAGTACCCCTAGTTCAGAGCATTTCAAAATGAACGGTGGTATTCAGAGATGTGATACAGTATGTTCACAGTTCCCAAACAGTAAACCAATTCCATCCATCCCATAATAAGATTTTTGAGTCTCAATAGATTGGATGGCGTTTCAAAGTTAGCATCTGAACCAGATATTAAGTGGATTCTGTGGTACTTTGCAGTGTTGTCCATACACAGTGAACAAGTACAGCATAAGGTTCAAAGGTACCTCAAATAAAAAAGTGGAAAAAAACAACCCAGAAAAAAGTTGGTATTGATGGAATTACCTCTTCAGAAACTTTTAGGGTAAAATACCACACTGGCAAATCATGATCATGACAATTTCCCCAGGAAACAAAAGTATAAGGGATATTGCAACTACAACATGTTTTTGAAGACTGAAAGCTCAAATCTGATCCCTGAAGACATATTTAGCTAGACTTGACATTCAGGCCCAGAAGGTTATGCCAAGTCCTTTAAAAGTCCAGGACTTCATTTTTAGCCAGCCATTCCTACATTACAAATGCACAAATGCCATTCAAAGTTGACCTAGAAAGAATTACATGACACTAATATCGTAACATGAATCCGTCTTCAGGAGTTGTTACACGGTTCTGATTTTGTCTAATACATCACACTTGTATAGCTGAGTTTCAGAAGTGACGGTGTAGCAATTTGTTAGCACTAGAGTGCAAAAGCTATCTGACATAAGGCAGGAAAATCCAAAGCCGTGGTATTTCAGCCGTCCAACAGGTCTTCAAAAATAGCTACCAAAAACCCCCCAAACCAAAGTGCTTGAGCACTTTGAATATACATCACAGTCCATAGTGTGGATATCAAGGTCAGCAAGGTCAGGCTATTAACCATCATCAAATCAGAGGTATAAAATGCTTTTCAGACACGTACATAGTCCAAATCCTTTGGTGGTATAAATCAACCTGATTAGAATCAAGGAGGTAATAAATGATCTTCTTAAATCACAAAACTCTTCCTCTCAAGTCATTCTCCATGAGAGATGTTTTCAAGGGCCATGGGCTGGCTGCCAGGACTTATTTGATAGGCAAAGCCTGAGCAGAGGGTGAACAGAACTTGTAGGTGAAGGCAACGCACACACAAGTTCAAGCACTGATGTCTTCCATGTGTATCAGGACTCCCATTTCATGTGCCCTTCAGTTATTTATTATTTCATTGAGCACTGAACTTATTCTTCTCAGCGGTGGAAAAGCTGCAGATTTTTACCAAAGAGGCTGTTAGAGGAAATATTTCTGCTTTGGCCATCACCTGATATTATTAGCTGTGACACTTGTCAGATGACTTATGAAAGCATGGATCCCTGTGCTTGACATCCTCCAACACACAAGCTGAACCTCATTCACTGCTAGTTTGTCCCAAGCCATCCTGTTCAGCAATTTGCTGTTTCTGTAAGGAACATCACCATCTCCTGGCTCACTATGTGATCACTTTATTACTAGACAAGACTCAGAATGGAAATAAAACAGGTTTATTTGATCAAAGTAAAATGTTAAGCAAGTGTAAAGTGTTAACCCACTTACAAAAGACTGTACCTGCAACCCATCCTGTGTTTTAGCTGCTCTCTTCTTTTTAGATGTTGTCTGTGTTTGGCACTGCTTTACTTCAAACAATGTCTTTTTAGCAAAAAGGAGAGACTCCCATTCTCTCCTTTTTTATTCCGGTTTGCATGTGAACATTTTACTATTGCTCTTGAAGTGCCAAAGCATGCTGCTCAACATTTGTAGAGCACCTCCATATTGTGCTGATGCTTAGCCAGTCACTACACTACATTTTTTGATGATGTGAGAATACTAATGAAGTATTTTTTAAATGTGAGCTGTTTGAGCAAAGTCCTTGATCTGACAGATTTTTCTCATCTATTTACCTCTTGTCTCAATAGTCAAGGAATTTGCAACCATCAGCTGACTTCCTAACATTTTACAAATCACAAATACAGAAGGAGCTCTCTGGGACAACACTTTTTGGTTTATCTTCCAAGACACAGTAGGAATCTTTTTGTGACCTGCATGAAAATTTGCCACTTATGCACTCTAAAATGACCAACTTTTGACACATCTCTATTTATGCATTTCATATGATGTGCTCAGTATCTGCAGGGGCCACACATGACTGTGATAGCATGGATGTCGTCTGACCAGTGCCAGGGGATTGTCTCGCAGAGCATTAGTGTTTAAGTTTTGTGGGAGAAGCATGCTTTAGGAGGAAGTGGAAAAACTAATAAAGTCACCATCACAGTGAGCCTCATTGTTTTATTTCAGCTTTTTGTCACCAACCCAGTCTTGATCTCACTTGGAAATTTTTTCAGATTTCTTCTTCTGAAATTGGTGTAATAATAGGCTAGCAAAGGCCTAAGTGGTGAGTTGTATTACTCCAGCCCTGACCTTTAAAATTCAATGCTAATGTAATTTGAGGATAGTAAACAAAAAAAAGTAAAGCTATTTTTTGTTTAAAGGGATTTTTGTCCCTCTTGCACAGTAATCATTTCTGCTAAAGTGATAAAAATTGAAGGAGCTGCAGATCTCTGTCTTATATTGAGTACTGAGTTCAGAGTCAAGTTCTGCAGCCCTTAGATTAGGCTGCAGGAGAAGTAACAGAAGAGAAAGAAGAGAAAGAAAGAAAGAAAGAAAGAAAGAAGAAGACGAGCCTGTCTTTCTGTGCTGTGAAAGGCACAGGGCTAACAGAAGTTTCCTTATTCTCTTGGTAGCTTCATCCAAGTAAAGAGTAGCTCAAGAAATCCCTTATGCTTCAAGTGCTCCCTCTGACACCGGGCATGCGAGACCAGTGATGGACCACAGCTGTGTTTGCTGTGTCACTGCTGCATGCCAGCCAGATCCAGGAGCAAAGAGTTTGTGATGTGTATAGGATGGGGATGCTATATTTTCTCTGGGCTGGAAACATTTGGAGCTTCTGCTTAATGAAGAGCTGGTCTACATGCCCCGTGCTAAGTGAAAAGCTGGAGGAGCAGAACCATTGGTATCTGTGTCCCGCATGAAGAAACAAATGGTCCTTCTTTTATTCTGACTTCCAGGGGACATATGAGGGAAGAAGGCTTGCAGGAGAGTCCAGTTAGTGGGTAACATGTTTCTTCATGTTTAACCCCATCTTGGACCAGGCTGTGCTTGGACTGATGACACTGAGAAGTTGCAGCAGAGGTTCCTCAGGGGTCCTCTCCCAGGCCCCCATCTCAGCTGTCTCACGTGCCTTTCTTAGGCCACTGCTGGAGCAAGGATGGGAGGCTGACTGATCTTGTGTGTGCACAAACACAAACTTCTGAGACACATCTGCCCTCAGAGTGTGTGCAGTGCCATCTCAGAGCCGATGCGCTGGTGCTCCCTCAGGTGCCCCCTTTGGGGTTTCACAGCAGCAAGGTGTCAGGTCCACGACTGGTTAGGGTTATTAGGGCTAACAGTGGAGAGGTCTTGTTGCTCTGCAAGTCTGTCCCACAGCTCGGGGGGATCGCCTCAGCTCCTGCTTTTCCAACCTTCCCTCTCCCTTGTCTTTCCCAGTCCTCCTGCTCTGCTCCCTTCATGAAGAGCAGGATGGTGACCCACAGGGTGATAACCACACAGTTCAAGCCTGTGTCAGTGAGAGCTAACTGCCATCTGCTTCAGGCTTTCAGAGTTTTACTAAGTGAGTTATCTGGATGACTTTCAATTAAAACCTACAACTTCTCCACCTTAAGATGATATGTCTCTTCATATATAAAAGCGTTTCTCAAATCTTACAGTAAAAGGCACACAGGTGACACATTTACATCAGGTCCATTTCCATTTCAGGTAGGTTATGGAGAAATGCTGGGTATGTTCCAGGCAGAGGCTACCTTCTCTCTTCCCTAATGAAGTTGTACTCTTCAATCTCTTGTGAAGAGGCATGGGGTGAGACTCTTCGCGGTGCTTTCCAGTACAGAACTGGGCAGCCTGGAGTCTCCACAAAGCAGTATGAACAGTCCTTCTCCCTCTCGGAGGATGAGACTGTTTTTCCTTGCAGACCCAGTGAACAGGCACCCTCGTTTTCCCTGTAAGGCATATGACAGCACACCCTGTAGCTTACTGAAGTAGAGCTTTCTTAAAGGAAGTTTTGTCCTGTGTAAGGTTTTTAATGCACAAAGCCTAAAGGGAAACTACCAGCTCTCTTTTTACCAGGGTTGCATTGATGTAATGCCACTTTTCATCCATCCTGGTGAAAGCAACCTTGTACTAAATGTTTGTTTGAGCCTTCAGTATTTGAGAAAGGCTCGTTCCATGTAGTTTCCTAGTAACTGATGGAGGTTTATGTTGTGGACATCTTCTGATGCGAACTGACCATCTTCTGAAGGTCAGTGCAGGCCAGTGGACAGTGCTGCTCTTAGGTTCTTCCCCTAGGTCACACTCATTATCCATGAGAGAGATTTTGAAGAGTACTAATGTTTCAATGAAGGAGGTTTTGTCCATGTTGCAGTGCAGTCAAACCATCACATCAGCATGGAAACACAAGGCAAGACTGCTCCGAGCAGTGTGGTCACACAAAGTACATTTTAGAGCAGCAGCAGACTGGGAGCACTTCTGTGGGAAACCAAACACTTTGGTTGGAAGTGGGAAGCAGCACCTCTTGTAGAAACCCATATTCTCCACAGTTTGTGACAGACGACTTGTTACTTTATCAACTATTCCAACATCAAATTAAAAAAAAAAAAAGGGCTAAAATAAATTAGATCCCATCCCATTCACTGTACCATTCCCATACACTAGCTTAATAGTGCAGTTTTTCCACCCGAAGGATGCACATGAAACAGATGTTGCAGTGTCCTGAGCTGTAGGATGCCTATGTGTACTACATCAGGGGCGGAGACTCAGGCCTATCACCCCTAACTTTAAAGTACTTCCAAAGTGTCTGTCCTTTAGTCTGATGAGTATTAAAACTTCCACCCCAGAGAAGTGTCCCATAGAAATATTCAGAGTGGTAACTGCTGATATGTAATGGCAAAGCAGCTGTTGTGGCTTTCACTTCAATTTTAGCTATTCAGGCAGCCTGGCAAAGAAAATTGTTCCCTTGAAGCACAGTGGAAGCAAACATGGGGCAATTTAATTGAAAGGGCAGGGGAAAGCTGAGAGGCAGAGAAAAGTGCAGAGTTTATGGTGGTGTGGCTTCAGGTGTGAAGATATTAAAAATTCTGTATCCTGGAGGGAGAATGGGGACATAAAAAAAGACAGAAGTTGACTAAATTCAGCAAAGAAAATGGGTGAAGAACAATTATAATAATTAGAGTCTTGTTTTAGCAGGCCTTTATGAAATAAGGACTAAAGGGGAAAGGAAAGGTGTAGAGCTGGAGTGACCCCAGTGAGGACATGGCAGGCACTTCGGATGCTGGGAGGGAGGGATGTCAGTGGGTGCTGTAGTACCCCAAATCCAGTACTCCAAAAATGCTCACAAAGGCATGTGAGCCACATGTTGGGGCTCAGTCAGTAGTCATTCAGGGTGTGAAGTATTTAGGAATGACTCAGCAAGAACTTGCTCCAGCTACGGAACAGTGCTGGAAGTGTCAGGAAATATCCTAGGGTGAAGCTGGGTTCAGGGGTCTCAGCTGGTAGCAGGGAATCCTACAGATAATAGTGCCATATCTAAGCTGCACAAGTTACAGTACTGGAGCTTTGCCAGCAGCTGTCTGTCCAAGATGGTGATGGGGACCTGGAAAAGCTAAGGGAGATCAGAAGGCTGGAATGATATAAAACACAGTATATTTCAGTGTTCCCCATGCAGACAAGAAACCATCATGATGAAGCACGGTGCAGAGACTAAATTGTTAGACAACATAAGTGCATGCATGGCTAGCCACAGGAAGTCACCAGAAAAATCAGAAGATGCAATTCTCTGTCTAGTCTTGAATGGTCCACTATGCCTGGATCATATTCAATTTAAACATCCTTACAGGAATGAAAAGGATTAAAAAAAAAAAAAAAGTTCCTTTACAATAATGTAAAAGTGAGAACACTTATTAAAAGGTACAGCCAAAAGTACCCAATGAGACTGAGATGCCTTATGAACAGTGCATCAGAGGATGAAAGGAAAAATCATAGAATCATTGAATGGATTTTGTTGGAGGAGGCCATAAAGGTCATCTAGCTTCAACTCCCCTGCCATGGGCAGGGACACCTTCCACTAGCCCCGGGCTTCCACTAGCCCCGGGCTCAAAGCCCCGACCAACCTGGCCTGGAACACTGCCAGGGAGGGGGCACCCACAGCTTCTCTGGGCAACCTGTGCCAGTGTCTCACCACCCTCACAGTAAAGAATTCCTTCCTTATATGTAACCTAAATGTGTCCTCTTTCAGTTTAAAACCATTACCCCTTGTCCTATCACTACACTCCCTGATAAAAGTGTCCCTCCCCATCTTTCCTGTAGCCCCTTTCAGTACTGGGAGGCTGCTATTAGGTCTCCCTGGAGCCTTCTCTTCTCCAGTCTGAACCCCAACTCTCTCAGCCTGTCCTCATAAGGGAGTTGCTCCAGACCCCTGATCATCTTCATGGCCCTTCTCTGGACTCAGTCCGACAGGGCCATGTCCTTCTTGTACTGGGGGCCCCAGAGCTGGATGCAGTACTCCAAGTGGAGTCTATGAGAGCAGAGTAGAAGGGGAGAATCTCCTCCCTTGACCTGCTGGCCACACTTGTCTTGATACAGCCCAGGATATATCTGTCTTTCTGGGCTGCAAGCGCACATTGCTGGGTCATTCTGAGCTTCTTAACCAGCACCCCCAAGTCCTTCTCCTCGGGGATGCTCTCAATCCACCCATCGCCCAGTCTGTATTTGTGCATGGGATTGCCTTGACCCATGTGCAGGACTTCGCACTTGGCCTTGTTGAACTTCATGAGGTTTGCACAGACCCACCTCTAAAGCTTGTCAAGATCCCTCTGGATGTATTTTAAAGGACTCTAAAAGGAATCCCAAAAAGCTACACTTCCATGAATTTAAACAGTAAAGAGCGCTACTAGAAGTTAAGTAAATAGATTAATTCCTTCAGAAAATGGAAGACATCTCCCAATGCGGGTGATCCGGAACAGGATAAGCTCTGACAGACTAAAGGGAAAACCACAGCATGTCAGGCCTAAAAAAATACAAAGGCCCTTAGGGGAGTTCAAACCCTTTCTTTGTCTATGGATTTGTCTCAGGTTAATGTGCCAGTAGAAAAAAATCTAGACCAGAGTTATAGTTGGGGCTCTGGCAGGGAAAGTGGAGGATTTCTGAGATGGAGCTGCCAGATCCCTGCGGCATGTCACCTGCTGGTGAGGTGAGACCTCCTTGGGCAGGGATGGAGTAGGCTGATGTGGTGCCTCCTTCTAAAATAACCAGTCAGGAGATCACAGAAGTGAGTTGACTTTCTGGAAGACAGTCTGATTGTCAGGCTACTGAGAGACAGAAGCAGGAGACACATGGATGAACAGGACATGCAGGAAAGAATCAATGTGGATTTTGTAGGGGGAGTAATCCTGTTTCATGAGGTGTATTTAATCAAGCCAATTCTTTCAAAGCTTCTTGATAAGGCCCTTTATCCAAGATCTTTGAAGAAATGAGGATAGAGGAAAGTTTTAAGAGCAGCTTCAGATTAAGAAGTAAAATAGGGATAAATAAGCAGCTGGAAAGAGAATATGGGTGAAGACTGAGAGAAATTTATGTTGTGAGCTACATCATTCAAAATACTTACAAGTGATGTAGGAAGAAAAGCATCCATCATGAGGTGAGAGGGTTTGTTGGTCATACAAAATTATCAAGAGTTATCTGAACTAAAATCAGCTGCAGAGAGTTGCTGAAGGATTTCATGGTACCAATTAACTAGAAATAAAGTCAGAGGTGAAAGTTGGCATTATTACGCTCATGGTAATTCATGTAGGGAAAACAATCTTAGCTACATACATATATGTAAAGATGGGCTCTCCCTTTCCTCTAACTACATAAGAAAGATCTGGTAGTGCTTTGAGAACATCAATTCAGTGTTAAGTAGTAAAGAGACTCTTAGTAATTACTAGAGAAAGAAGGGACCACAGAATTGGGCGCATCATTGCACTATAAATTTATGATGCATCCTCTTTTCATATACTGTCATCTCATCTCAAAAAGTTATAGTCCAAATGAAGAAGAGGTACAGAGGATAACTAAAATTTGCTGCATAGATCCGCTTCATAAAAAGTACTGAACAGGATATGATTCCTCTACTTGGAAAACAGGTGATTGAGGAGAAATATGATATAGCTCTATAAAATTGTGTGATGCATAAGTAAATTTATTCACTCACAGAACCAAGGGTCACCAAATGAAACAGAGCCAGCAAACAGAAAGGAGTACTTTTTCACATGGTATGTATTGAATTTGTGGAGCTCTCTGGCAAAAGATGTTATAGAAGTCAAAATTATAAACAGGTTAAAAAATAATGAAATGAACTAATGGAGGGGAAGCAGTCAAGGGCTGTGGAAAACTACACACTTTGGCTGGGGCAGTAAGCTGGGCAGGAGCCAGCAGCAAGCCCTAGCAGCAGAGACAGCCAGCAGCATCGGGGGCTGCATCGGCAGGAGCAAATTGAGGAGGTTGGGGCAGGGGTTGTCCCCTCTGCCCAGCACTCGTTGTTAGACCACATCTGGATACTGGATACTTTGGTGCCTCCCAATGCAGAAAGACACTGATAACCTGGAGTGACACTCAGGGCTGGAGGGTGTCCCCATGATCTGGGGCTGGGGCATCGGGGCTTGTCCAGCCTGGGGCAGAGGCGGCTTCAGGGGCAGGTCACAGCCACCCCAGTGCCTACGGGGAGGGGACGAGAGGGGACCGCTGGGCCCTTCTCAGCCGTGTGTGGCCGGGCACCGAGGTACGGCAGGTGTCAGCTGAAACGAGAGGGGCTGAGGCCGGGTACTGAAACCTCTCCCGGCGAGGACGGGCAGGCCAGGGGGCAGGCAGAGGGACAGGCTGCCCAGGGAGGCTGGGCAGGCTCCGTCTCTGGGGGGTTCAAGACCGGGTGGGCAAAGCTGGTCTGACCTCACAGCTGGCCCCGCTTGGAGAAGGGATGCACAAGGGACCTCCTGAGGTCCATTCAGACTGAATTTCCCGGTGATCCCATCCCCCGATCCTTTGATCCGAATTCCTTTAAGTAGAAATTGTCGGAGGTCAGAAAGCTGTAGTGGGGGAAATAGGATATTGGATAAGACTGTCTGTGAGAGCCTAGAAACCAGACCTGTGAAAAACTAAGACAAACAGCCTGGGAAAGCAAAAGTTGAGGCTGATTGAAAATATGCCTCAAACACTCGCAAGACAAAACCATGAGTCACAGGGTGCTTTCTGTGGAGGCCGAAGCTGATAAGGCTGCCCGATGTATCTGGGGGAGAGAGCCCTGTGGAGACAGGACGGCTCTTCTCTGGGGCACCTGGGCAGATTCCAAGGGCCATGTGTCCGGTGAATGAACTTTGCTTCATTATCCACGAAATGCATATTAAAGTTGACACCCCTCAATAATATGCTAACGAGGGCTGTCATGATCATGCTAGTGACATCATCCCATGAAACACCTTACCCCTCCCTGTACATGGGATACGTAGGTCTGTGGGTTGATCTAGGGGACGGACCCAAGGAAAGTGGGTATAAATCAAAGGGGAGAAGAAAGGGCTCTCTCTCTCTCTGCTCCTCTCCCTGGCCCCCTGGCCATCTGGAGAGAGCAGTGAAGCGAGGAAGATGGCTGCCTCCTGGAACCCTTGCCGGCAGGATCAGCGCAGGAACCCAGACCAGTGATCTGTATTCCCCCATTCCCTCTATCTCCCTCTTTTCCTTTTTC
>NW_020799091.1:62446287-62457266 GCF_003259725.1 Athene cunicularia
GGCCGTCTGGAGAGAGCAGTGAAGCAAAGACGACGGATGCCAGCGAAGAAGATAGCTGCCTCCTGGAAACCTCATCGGCAGGATCAGTGCAGGAACCCAGACCGGTGATCTGTATTCCCCCATTCCCTCTATCTCCCTCTTTTCCTTTTTCTATTAAGAAATGCAAACCATATTGTATTGCTCACCACAGCTTGCTCTGTACTTAGCCAATTATCATGTGTTCAATTAGTGCATTGTAGGTAGTTAATAAATGCTTGAATTTGGAGACTTGTTGTCCGCTCCAATTGGGGATTTGCGAATCTGAGTCACTTGTCCCCCTCGTCGGAGCGGGACGTGACACTGTCCTTGAGTCAGACTCAGTGCATCTGTTTTATTTTCTCTGTGTTATTACAAAGAAATAAAAGTAGACAGTAAAAAAAAAAAAAAAAAAGGTAAATTTAACGAAAAATGGAATTCTAGAGCACAGTTCCATGAGAAGAATCCCTGAAGCCTGAGAGTGACCTGAGCCTTATGACAAAATGAAACTGTAACTGCATTTTACTCATGGCTACATTACAGAGCTATTGCAAGGAAGAGAAAAAAGTTTAAGGCATCCACTCCATCTTGTGCGTCCTCAGCTGGTTCCTTTTGAAAGTTTCTATTACATGGCCAATCAGTCACACCTGCCTTGTGGCTGCAGAGGTGTCAATGAAAGTCTTCAGTGCTCTGCATTGTCCTGAATGCACTTGGCAACGTGTGAGGAAAAAAAAAAAAAAAAAAAGCTCAGACCTGTGCTCCTAGGCTGGTTGTAGGGTTTGCAGCTGAGAAGACATAGCATAGATTTTTTTCTAGAGTGACCCAAGCTCCTGGATCTGTAGCACAGGAAGCACAGATCTGGCAAGGCCATTTTTCACCTGTTTTCAGCCTGGAACTGTGTTCTGGTACTGAATGAAATCCCAAAAGAGGCTGCAAGTGACAACTACAGGAAGAGTTGTTGGTCATTCTGAAGCTCCATGGTGACATTTCATAAAGGTCCATGGGGCTAGCTGCAGCACACCTTCTGGTGCAGGGCAGTTGCTATTTGGACTGTATGTCGGGAAGGGTGTGAGAGACATTCCCAACTACAGAGAAGTCTTTATGGTGCTCAGCAACACCCTTCTTTATCTTTTTCTGGTGCAAGAAGGAAAACCAGCTCCTCCATCAGGTACTAGCCAGATGCTGGTGAACAGCGCTGTTTTGCTCATGCAATAGGGCTTTCTGAGGTAGTTCTGTTTTCTCGAGCCATTTCAGGATGATGCATATTCAGTTTTACCCCCAGGCAGATTTTAGGTACACAAATGGGCTTTCACATGCAGAGAAGGAAACCTTTTTGACTTTGCACCTGAAATTTAGACCTAGCGCTGCCATCGGTTATATCTTAGTCAGTGCCTTGTTCCACTTTGTGTAAGAGATGAGGAACAAGCTTAAAGCATCTTATTTTTCTATCCCTACATGGCAATGCCTGGATCCCTAGGGCAAAACATTACACTTTCAAGTTAATTGGTATAGATATTTCCAAAGTTTAGTACTACAAATCAAGAAAGAAATTCATTTCAGAGTGCAGGAGCCCCATACTTTCTCTCCCTCTCAAGTCAATTCCAAATGCTCCGCTCTACAAGTTTCTCTTCTTTTCAATTACAGTTCTCCCATGGTAGTAAATAAATTTGTTTCAAGCACACACGTTTCTCTTCTTTTCAATTACAGTACTCTCTCAAGTAATTTAATTTCTTTCAAGTCTTCAATTCACATCCAGCTTTCTCTCCACCAAATGTATACATCAGGTAGCAGAAATACATTCCCAGGCTCTACCTTTATATTGAGGTTTTTGAAGGTGAGTTTTGTCTCCATTACCTCTGAATTGATTAAAGCCTTTTTACAGGTTCAGCAGGAATTACACAGACCAAGTAACACATGTGAAAGCTGCACAAGTGGGCTTTCATTTGGGCCATCTCATTTGGTTCCACCAGCTGCCCTAATCCAGTCATGGGAGCAAGAGGAGCACCAACAGTCTGGGCTCCAGCCTTATTTAGAAATGTGTTTATTTTAATTTGCAGCAATAGCTGACATGATAGTGAAACCCTTTGAAGGCTCTGTCATTAGCTGTTTCAGGCTGATACTTATCTCCCTCTTGTTTTCACAGAGTATTAGAAGATGTACAGAAGAATAGGGCTTCAGATACACATGAGGGATGGATGGAAGGTTGGAGGAGCTGGAGGTCAAGGTCTGCCTTGGGGTCAAGACTGGGACAGTCTGTACAGCCTCTGGTTGGTCTAGGACCCACCAGAGGTGTATCATGAAAGACTGGAGGGCAAAGCAATCTGCCAGTATTCACTCCAGCAAATAAACACAGGACTGAGGTGACCATTTGGATACTTTCCACATGTGCAATACTAAATATTCAAAAGGTGAAACATGCACATAAATTCATTACAATAGGGGCTGACATAACAATAAAGGCTTCAGACTGAGGCAATGCGTGATCCTCAGCATAGCAAAGAGATACGTGATTGAACTCTGACAGATGCGTACGTACAGCCAGTTGAGCTGGCTGAACAGGCAAAAATATTTCTCTGATACTTTACTACAGCCACCTGTCAGAAGATGGGTAGAGCAGTCAGTAGCCCAGAAGATCCCCAAGGAGCTTTCTTCTGTCTTTGCTCTTTTAATCACAGCAGCAAGAAAAGAGGATTCAGCCTTTCATGCAAGCTGTATAAGGGTTATGAAAGTGAGAGAGACATCCTCAGACAGCTCTCCTGAGCTGGTATGAGCCGATCTCTATGACTTGCACCTGGGGACTGAGGTGCTGTGCTGTGTTTGCTATTCCTGCCCAGCCCCAAGTCCCTGGCAGATCACCATGTGTGCAGGGTCTCTTCTCCCTCATGGCACAAGGCAGATCGACTTCAGGGCCTGTGATGGAGAGCCCTTACCTGTTCCTGATGGCCGTGGGAAACAGGTGTTCACACTTGCTCTCGTTTTGGGCTTTAAAATAGAAAGCATACTTCTATCTTCAGTTTCCTCAGTTAATTGCAGTTCATTTCTCTTTGGACTTGGCTTTTATGAGCACCCCAACTGACACCCATTGTTTTTATTTATTGAGACAGTATTTGATGAGATTCTTTTTTTTTTTTTTTTTTTTTTTTTTTCTCCCTGTTTCACTGTAGTTGCAGTTCATTCAGTAACTCCCTAACTCAGTAGTTTTGTTCTGGGACCTGACACAGTGCTTGGTCTGTCGCTTTGCCAATGCAATACTATTTCTTTCCTTACAAAGACTTGTTTTCCTAACATCCAAATTGTGCAGAAAGACCCATATGTTCCCATAGTCCATGTGCTCTAAAGCATAGCAGAGTACTATTTAGAAAAAGCAGTGTGTAGTCCCCTGTGCCAGCCCAAACGCACTCCTTGGCATGATGCCATTCCCATTTACAGTACAAAGCAGTCTCAGGGACAAGGTTCTCAAGGGGACACTAGAGCTGATGTGCACAGCGGAAATGTAGGTGCAACCAAAGACCAACTCAACCAGTACACTCCGCATGTAGTGTTATGCAAGACAAAAATTTCCCACATTTTAAATACTACACAAGGACATGCTGAGCTCCCCTTCCCATGATCTGCGATAATTAAAATCCTTCAAAGATTCCTAAGTACCCCAAAACCCACATCTAGCTATTTGGAACAGGCAAGGCACTGTGTGGGAGCGTACAGACCTTTCTGCTCAAAGTGTTTGCTGGGCTCTCATTAAATGCCTTCCCCACTTTGCTTTTGTCCTTTCCCACTTTTCTTCTGTGTCAAACATCCATTCTTGCATCCCAGTTTACTCCCCCATTTGAGGAGGCACTGTACCAGCACACTTTCTATGTACCAGCACAGCTCTCTGAAAGCCTCAGTACTGGAAATTGAGTGACTGGAACTCATTTCTGACCTGCTACAAAAAACTCCACCTACTCTCCCCTGACAGCCCCTGGCTCTGCTGAGCATGGGAACTGTTCCTTGTTAGCAGCCCAAGGCAGGGCTGGGGAACATGTTTGCCACTGGCAACAGTGAAGAAGCAGCTGTGCTGCATCTTGCTAGGAAGAGCCACATGGCCCTGCTCACCTTCGGGCTCAGACACCGAGAAGGGACAGAGAGACAAAGGAGTTGCTGAAAGGGTTCTTTCAATGTCTTAGGTGGTTACCCTCTACTTCAGTCCTATTTGATTCAGTTAATCATTTCTGGGTGGAAATTGGATGTGGATTCTGCTTCTTGCTCCGGAGTCTTCCTGCAGAGTTTAGACTCCCACATAGAAGTGAACGTTGTCCTGGTTTCAGCTGGGATAGAGCTAATTTTTCTTCTTAGCAGCTAGAAATAGTACTGTGTTTTGGATTCAGTATGGGATTTAGTACGAGAAAAATGTTGATAATATACTGATGTTTCTAGCTGTTGCTAAGAAATCAAGGACTTTTCAACTTCCGATGTCCTGCCTGTGTGCAGGTGCACAAGAATCTGGGAGAGCACAGCCAGAGCACTGGACACAAACTGGCCACTGGAATATTCCATATCATACAATGTCATGCTCAGTAGATAGATGGGGGTGGGCCGGGAAGGCGGGGCCTCTATTTCTTTCGGCATTGAGGTTTCAGGATGTTTTCTCCTCTGGAATTGTTAGCCAGGATTGGGCTGGGCATTGATCAGTGGGTGGTGAACAATAGCATTGTGCATTACTCGTTTGTATTTTCTATTACTACTATTATTATTATTATAATTATTGCTTTAATTTTACTTTATTTCAATTATTAACTTGTTTTTATCTCAACCTATGAGTCTCCTTACCTTCACCCTCCAATTCTTTCCCCCATTCCCTGAGGCCAGTGGAGGGTGAGTGAGCAGCGGCATGGTGTTTGACTGCTGGCTGGGTTTAAACCATGACAATGTCCAGCACTTGCTGGGACTTAGACCTCCTTCCCATCAGCACTTCCATAGCTGCAAAATTTATGTTTTATTTCCTAAGTATAATTTTTCCTTGGTTTTGGTTTTGGTTTTGTTTTTGTTCCTCGTTTGTTTTTTTTTCTTCCAACAGGTTTGGGATAATCATGGTTTGTTTTTTAGCTCTCTTTGCCAGTGCTTCTTCACCTTCAGTTTTAGGGTATTGCGCATGGTCTGCAGACCCTCACGGAGTAGCAGAATAGAGTCTGGAGGAGGGTGAGAGCAGAGCTGGCTGCAGACAAGAAATAGTGTAACAACGGATGGGGAACCTTACACATTTGTCTTGATTGGGAAGCCAGAAGGGAGTCTGAAAATGAGACCTGAGATAAGGTAAATAAAAGAGATTTTTCAGTCTGACATACTCCAGAAGCAGGATGTGGAGGAAGGCTGTTATTAAATGTATAATAAATCAACATTTTCTTGCAAATAATCACAATGGGACACAAGCCACAACATCCATACTAATCAATATTTTCAAATATGTTTCTATGGAGAGAGTGTAGAAGAGGAGGAGAAAAGACTACATCTCAGTGTTACTGCCACCAGATGTTGGAGCTTCTGCAGTGTGCTGTGGCTTTTGGTCCCATCATACCATGGAGTATGGTAAATCCTGGCTTATATTCTTAATTTATGAATGTTGTTGCTGCTGTTGTCATTATTACTATAATTCCTGGGAGCCCTACCACTAGACTAGAATGTCACTGTGCTAGATACCGTCTAAACACACAACAAAAAAATTGGTCTTTGTCTCAAAGTATAAGTAAATTGAATCTAGGAGAAGAGAAAACTGGTGGATACAGGCAGGCAGTCCAAGAAATCAGAGAGTCAGTGCTGGTCCACATGGTATGTTTTAGGATCAACTTATCAATGGCCAAAAGATAGAGAAAGGTGGGGGGGTTAGCTTCTAAAGGCAGGTTTTCTAGGGAAAATCGGAAGGAGCACAATGAAGTAGCTTAGTATACATGGAAGGGGAGTTTCCCCAAGCATGGCAGCTTGCACAGAAAAAGCATGAAGATGTTTGGTTAAAAATTCAGTGAGAGGGTGAAGGAGCTGGCAGGATGGTTCTTGCAAGTCAGCAAGTTCAGACTGTTCTGAGTGATTGGTGGTAGGGGCTGGTAATAAATGAAAGGCCTTAAAAGTGAATAGAAAATTGCATGTGTTGGACATGTAAGTGAAGGAGCCCAAGGAGGAGATAGGCAAAGGTGTGATACAATCAGACCAATAGGGTGGGAAATGGTCTTCCAGCAGCAACTCATATGGAGCTCAGCTAGGTTACGTTTCATTTACCACCATCACAGATACCAAAGTTAGTGAAAAATGACTGAATAATAAGGAGATGAGAGAAACATTTTAGTTGGTAGGAGAGAGCAGAGGTGTTTCCACAGGAGGGTCAGCAGGACTAATGCGCGGTGCAGATGGGAGAGGCTGAGGGGAAAGGAGACCTGAAGAAGCCAGGCAGGCTGTGTGGGGATGACCAAGAGGCATGCAGAACACGTAAACTTTCCATTCACAAATTTTGCTGGGCTGACCTGTGGGCCCACCCATGAGGAGGGGCCAGGCAGCTCTCACCCTGATGGGAGGATGCCCTCAGTGTTGTACCGATGGTGTCAAAGAAGATGCTGCAATGCCGGAAGGCAATGCCTGATGGACATTCAGGCAGCAGCAAGTATTCAACTGTGTAACACACTGAGTACCTTCCTCAGGATAGGGTAGGTAGGGTAGGACGTGTACACAAATGAAGAGGTGGGGATGCGGGAGAGCACCCAAGTGAAGCCCAACCTGTGCTGATGCCCCTTGAGCTAGTGCAGGGCACCCCCAGGACAAAGGCCAGGCCACGTGGTGAGGGCCCCAACTTCCCGTTACCTTTTCCAGGTGATTTTCCTGGGCCCAGAGGGCACTAAGGACCTTCCTGTCCTAATCTCCTCATCTCCTCACAAAATTTCGACTTACTGTATATACAGTATTTTGTGTATCTTTCAGGCACTTGAGTGGTGCACCAGATGTGGTGGCAGCTCACTTAGTGGTTTGGAGACCTGACATCGGTCAGTCCTCCATGGGCCTGTGTTCCTGGCTACCGCGAACCAACATTTGCAGTTCCTCAAGCCCACATTGTGCTTGATTGGGCAAATTTATTAGTTGCATAAGCAAAAGGGAAACCCAACATCTTTAACAGGTAAAATGGACACTGTGTGTCGCTTGCATTAGGTGCGGACTTTGGCCTTTTGAAAGCAAATGTCTCTGAAATGTGTAACTCTGCTGTTGTATCTTGACAGGTTGTATCTTGCTGGTCCCAGCAGACTTTGGTCTTTGTATTTTCCTTTTCCATTTTTTTTTTTTCCTCCTTGCTACTCCTTCAATTGCTCCCAGAAGTAATATACCTGAAGTATTACAAGTTTGAGAGCATGTGTATAAAGTGGTGTCAAGCATTGTCCTGGAATGCTATTAAATTAAATACCATTTCTGGGAGCATTTATCTTCTAGTTTTGCTTTATGCATATTTCAGCCTTTGCATTTTTAAGTGGGTTTCCTGTCAGAACCAGGGTGATGGTGTAATATGTCTGAATTTATCCAGTGCCTGGATAAATTGCTCAAATTCGGTATAAATTTTGAGTCCAGCAATCTGAATTTACATAGCTTGGGAGCACATCTATACTGAAATCCTTCAACACTTTGCATAGTAAGGTCTTTACAGGAGACATAGGACAGCTATAGGATGGCTCACTTTATTCATAATAATTTAAAACCTCACTAACAATAATAAAATTGTTGGTGCCATCTGTGGCAAAGAGGTTACTACTTTGTTCTCAGTCGGAGTATTTCATCACCTCATTTTGCTGCTTGGCCTGTGTTCCTCTTCTGGTTCCCGGAATCTCTGGCTTTCTCATCACTGGATCTCATCACTGGATTTTTGGATGTATCTTTCTATACTGGAAAAGCTCTGGTAATTCCTTGAGAATCTCCATCTCAAAGAGCCACCAGTACTGAGGATGCCACCTTTCTGGTCCTTTTGACTTATTGTATGGCTTTTTGGTTATTTTCTGAACTTCTTTCAGGATGAGGCAATCGTGTTTGTGTTTGCTCTCTTTAGTCTCAGGTCTGATATGCAAGAGGTCACCTGTGCATATCAGTTTTTTCACTCTGTAGATTGAATCCACAGGATGGTCTTATTCTCCTGTCTTTGAGTTCAAGCAGGATTATTCCCTCAGCTGTTCTGCCTTTTACTATCGAGGTCATGGCAGGCTTAACCTCAGGCAGAGTACCAAAGACCTAACGAATAGGGCTCATTATTTTGGGCTTGGTGCCACACTAAACTGGTTACAGAGCTTCCAGCTGGCACACATCTGGCTGGGGGGATGTGCAGCGCTGATCTGAGCAGCTTCTCAACACTGTGAGGAATATGAGGCCATTGCAACCAATGTGCCTGCTGAGACTGCATCATTCCCAGCAAGCAAGGCATGGCAGCAGGGACTGGGAGGGGCTGTTGGTCCCAGGGTAGAGAGGGGTCTGCTGGGGGCAATGGTCATTCTGCCACTGCCCCTTTCCTTGCATCCGGTATTGAACAGTACAGGATGTGACTTCTAGTTGGAAATTAGTCTTTTAGAGAAAACCTCACCCTGCACATTGGTTTCCAGGAGTGTTTCTTAGCTCCTTGGTCTTGACACATACCATGGTAGTGTTCTGACTGCAGACCACAATGCTGGACCAGAGCCACAATGTGCTCCAGCAAGACCCTGGCTAAGAGACCAGGAAACCAGGACTGCTGGTTGAAACAGAGAGCATGTGTTGAGCATGAAATGAAAAGACTTTCTACTTAAAGAAATGCTGTAGTAGCCATTTTGTAGATGCAGGTACACAGAATGACGTGAAGTAGTTGAAGCAATGTAAGAAGCTCAAGCAGGGCATGCTGCACACCTAAACATTCACAGAGGTCACCCATCCTGCCCTGAAGCTGTGGCAATGTCTAGTAGACCCATCTGACATATGATTTTGGGAGGTCACCATTATTAGGTTGCCTTAGCTCATGTCCCAGAGGCTGCTTTCCAGCCAGTGTAACAAGATTTGTTTTGGTCCTAAACTTGTAAGTTCCGAAAATATTTAGCAGATAAAGCCCTCTATCAATCATTACATGGATTCCTCTAGCCTGTTCCCCCTACAGACTGCATGGCATGTCCAGCATACCAGATGTGCCCTGCTGATAGGCAGAAATTGCCCACATTTGGAAAAGGCGGCTTTGCCGACCCCCTGAAAGTGTTAAGGTGGGTGCTGCCACTGTAGATCACATCCTTGTTGCCTTTCAGATTGGCATGGGTGATGGTGATGCTTTAGCTCTGGTACGGTGGTTGGCGTATTTCTGCCTCTTCTAAAAGTGCCATTTACCAGAGCCCACAGGACAGCTGCCCTTATCAATGGACACAGCACTACTCATGTACACCACAAAAGAACAGCTACACATTAAAAAAACCCAACAATCCCCTCTGCTCATGTGACAATGATTTCTTTACACAGATGTCGTGCTTGGTTACTGTCATAAATGCCAACCTGTATCTGCATGATGATGCTCCAAGATGAAGAGTGAAAATCTATCTGGCAAATGGTGACAGGTTCCAGTATGACAATGTCCAACCCATCAGCTAATGGAAGACACACCCGTGATTTATCAATACTAGAATTTCAGCTGAAAATGCAGGCTTGAAGCATTAATTAAAAATATAGTCAAATAAATAAATCACTAGGCATTTTATCAGCTATGCTATATATTAAAAAATCCTAAGGGCTTTATACTTCCTAGAATTTACAAAATTTTCTGGTTGGACATCTTTTTGTTGGGAGAGATGCTTGATCCCAGGACCTACCATTTAAGTGCTTCTCTGCATCACGCATATACTTTTTCCTCGGTTCTGCTTACATTGTGTACCCACCTAATTCTTACTATTTGTCCTCTTGGTATTGATTTTTATAAAATATGCTGTGTTATACACCATGTCAAAAATAAAACAGAATAAACTGCGATTCCAAGCTATGTGCCTAATGTTATTGAGACTTGATCCAACTCACAACACCTTCTAGAAACAGAATAAACCAAAAGCAAACAAACCCCAGCTTCTCTCTCAGCCAAAACCTGGCAAAAACCACAGACAATATTAACTTGTGGTTATCACAGGAAAGCACACGTGTCTTTGGTGAGATCAAACTGCCAGCTAGCACCAACAAACAATGCTTGACCTTTCGGTAACATCAAGAACAGAGCTCTATTAACACATGGTATTTCCTCTGTAGTAAGATTACATCCTGCCTTTGCAGGAAGAGAAACTCAGACTGACTTATTTCAATTCTTTAACTTACATTTCTAGCCCAGCAAGAAGAAATGCAATTAATACTATGCATCTTGGTATCGTGTTCAGCTTTAGGTATTTGGTTATTTTCCTTGTGGAACACTGCTCAGATTAATAATTGAGGCAGGGAACTTGTCCTTGGTGTCCAATGCATGTCTCCCCTGCTTGCACTTCAGCCAATTGAGGCTATTTCCTACTGCTTTGGAAAAGGTTATCAAGTCCTGTATGTGCAGCTGAGTCACACAGAAGCAAAGCGAAGTTACTCATTAGAACTTGTGCTTTTTGGAGGGAGAGAGGATGCCTAACTTTTATTCTCATATCACAGGTAACATTCATTATGCTTTTTGGGGAGGAGGCGGATTTTGAGTGTGGCTAAGCTTTTAATTTGGATACATATTCCAAGCATATGGTACTGTTATGAACTATTGTAGTGTATTTTTTTAAAAAGATATTACAGACAGATATGCTTTTAAAATAAACCATCTGCTTCAAACTAGAGTTCTTTTGATCCTTGTCTGTGAACAGCCAGTCACCACTTTGAGACAGGAAACTCTGGGAACGGAAGGAGAGGTGTGAAATAGCTGGGAGTCATTAAGCAGTGTAGCAGAAATGTAGTTACCAGTTGCCAGGAATAGTAAACCCTGCTTACACAAGACTTCCCCCCCCCCC
>NW_020799091.1:62457316-62517380 GCF_003259725.1 Athene cunicularia
CCCCCCTTCTTGGTTTGTCTGAGTCTCAAAGATTTCCTGCCCTGTGGATCTGCATCCTCCAGACCAGTGACAGCAGCAAAGTGGGATGCTCCCAGGCTGCCATCTGCCCCATGACTCTCCTGCTGCAGCAAGATTGCTGCAGCTCTCAGCACTGCCCAGCGTGGGAAGCTTCCCCTGCCCTTCCTCTTTTTATCCCTGTAGGAAATCTGCAACACTGCTCCAGCCCTGGCTCACCTGTGCCCGAACCAAGGCATCCAGGGCTTCCTCCCTGGAGCATCAAGAAATTCATTAGCTTTAGCTTTACATGAAGCTGTACTTCAGACACAGAGAACAAGAAAATTAACTTCTTGGAATGCCAGAGGAGGTGACTCTTTTTGTCACAAAGACCCCTAGAAAGCACAATTGAGAAGAATTTCACCAGGGTAGTAACCACCCTGAAGAAAAAGTCTCAGGATTTGAAGGTGCCAGTGGAAAGGTGCAGTGTGTGTCACATGTAGTGGCACCAAGGGAGGAGCGTTCCAGCTGCCTTCCTCTCTGCTGCTAATGCCCCACACGCCCAGACAATCAAGGGGCGTACAGGACATGCTGCACTGGCCATGCCAGCATGGGTTGTCAAGGTGGGCAGTACTCTGCTGGTGAAAGAGTGCTTTTGTTTGGGTTTTTCTGTTGTGCTTTTCCCCCTCCCCAAAGTGTGTAGTCTTTCACTGACTGGAAGAAACTGGTTGGACACAAAATAAGAGGAGATGTGTGCAAGCTCATACTTCAGAACATGTGTGTTACTGGTGAAAGCTTGTACCATGGGTTGGCTCTAGCATATGGGACAGCAAGGGTTCCTTTTTCATCCTAGGTTTGTTTTGTCCTCAGGACTTACTTTGATGTTTTGTGAGGCAGCTCTTTTGGCTGCATTACATTTGTAATTGGCATGGCAAAAGCTCCTTAGTGATTTATAACTTGGCTATAAATATTAAGCTGGAGTTCAATTTCAGACTGTAGAAGGATGATAGTTTGTTAAAGAAGTTTTATTAAAACAGACTTACAGAGAGTCTTTTGCAAGATTATGGAATGTGAGTCTGAACAAGGATCAGGATTTGATCACAGTCAGGTGCAAGACCAATGTTCAGAAGAGTTCACTGGGTCTGAAAGCATTTGCAAGGGGTCTTGGAGCCGAGCAGCATCTCATCTTAATCTAATACCTCAAATGATAGTCTTCTTTCACAACTGTTAGAAGTTAAGACTAATATTTTTTCTGGAATCGGGGGATCAATTGTTAAAAATATGAAAGAAGTATGTATAAAGTTGTGTAACATTTCCCTTTTTTCCTCTTACAACATTGCCAAACTTCAATTACTTGGTCAGAAATATTTTGTATCAAAATACTGTCTGAATCTGTAATTATTTGTATTTCTGCCAAAACTTTGCAGATGGTTTTGAAAAACAAAATAGGAAGGAACCTACATTTGGGGGAATTTGGGCTAAGATATCTACATAAGCCAGCAAGAAATCAACTGAAATTTCACACAAAATTGAGTCTCAACCAAAGAGATAACCAGGAGGAAGATGAGAGTAACTGGTCAGTGCATTGCATATGAAATTAATGGTGGTGCTATTGAGTTAAATCTAGGCAGATGGAAATCGAACATTAGTTTGGGAGAACCATTTCCAGAACCAAGATAACGATAAAACAAAGTATCACCTAAAATACCATTCAGTTGATAAAAGCCTAGAAAATTCCAGACTTGGACAAAAGGCCAGAGTACGAACAGTCCTACAATACTACTGCCCTTGCTAAACAAAGAACCTGTGAGAATTTAACTCCAGGCAATTAAAACCCAACAATCTTTTCAGGAATTGCAGAGCACAGCATAATTAAAATGGCTCAGCACTGCTGCCTGTTAGCAGATTTGTCACTCAGGCCTGAAGAGGGTTTGTGAGCCTTACCAGGTTTCTTAAACTACGTCAGCTGGTCTAACACAGCAAAACCAGAAAGTCCTTTGTATTTTAACAGCAAGATATTTAAAAACAAGGCCTCTTTGTAGTTACATATGAAAAGACATGGCTATACCTGGTAGAACTCATTCCACACTTGACAATGTAAGTTCTTCACCTACTAACTCAACACCTTCCCTACCAGAGGTGCAGTTGGATCTCTTAAGTTAATTACTTTTATAGTTTTGTTGCTCACATGTATCTGAAATTACAAGCTGAAAAATGGGAAATTCCAAGTAAACATAAGAAAACTTTTTTTCTTGTGAGAGTGGTATGGGTTCATACCAGCACCATACACTTGGGTGTGTATCCACCAACTCAGCCATGCTGTGATTCTCTGACTGTTTCATGTTCTATAGAAATTAATGGAATAATTTGAAAACAAGACTTTAGATGGCTTTTGTTGTAAGTACATTTGTTGCCTCAAAAAGCTTCTGCAGAAAGGAGTCTCAGAATTCTTATAAAATAATTATTTGATACCTTAACTTCTATCTGTTGCAACAGTAGCTGTAAAGGAAACTACCCAGCAAATCCACATGGCCTGTCTACCTCATATGGCCTTCACTGGTCTTCTACATAGAATTAGAATTTAATAATTAGCTTTCATGGGGCCTGACAACGGATACAGACCTTGAAATCTGTCTCTCTGTTAACATGTGGCTGAACACACACACGTGGAAGTGCTTTTTAAAATAAAGCAGCAAGTTCTCTCTTTGTATTTGAAATAGTGTCTTTCAAGGTAATTTTAGGGGAAAAGATGTGAAAAGTAAGTGAATGAAAACCAGAGGCACACAATTTTTTTAAAAAAAATTATGAACACGGTATAAAGCTTGTCATGCTAAATTTATGCACCTAAAATTTTACCATCAGAACAGACACATGCAAATTTAGGCATTACCTGAAGAAAATGCTCTAGGAATCAGTTTATAGCCACATATGTAAGATGGCAGTGCTTATTATAACTATTGAGTTGCTTTGATTTATTTGAAGAAGCACAAGAAAGTGTATGCAGCAAGCTCGGCAGATACTAAAGATCCTCAAGCGAAATGCTACAACAAATTGAAGTTAATATCTCACGTTAGTATGACGGCAACAGCACATGTGCCTCTGGGCTATGCATCAGCAAATGAAATCATCTAAGAACAGGGCCCGGCTGCAGCTGTTCAAGCACAAGCAAGTGGTTACATGCGTGCCAGGAACAGCTTGTCTCAGGTGAGATTCAGCTTTCATTGGTGGTCTTGTTTGTCTCCAGAAGGCACGGAAGACTTTTGCCAGTCTGGCCAACTATTTGCAAAAGGACGGGTCAATTTTCCTATCAGTGCTACTCTCAGTTTGAATACACTGTGACAATCTTATATGTAGATAGTGAACATGCAGAGTGTAAAGTCTATTTGAAACACTGACTTCTGTGTAGTTCACCGCGTTTTGTTTAAAAATGTTCAAAGGACACTATAGTTTTTCATGAAAATCAGCCAGCCAGTACTTTAACCCATTTTTGGAGTTCAAGGCTGATACAACCTTCATACACATAATATTTCAGTACGTGCTTCTGTAACTCAATCAAGAACAACTTATTGCGCTGTTCCCATTTGCTTCCACGTACAGACAAACCCAAGAAATTCGTAGTTGTACTGAGAAAGATTATGGAGACATGTGATTTAAAAACTATTAAAGACTTGCACAAATTGCCAATAAAATAATAATGTCTAAACAAAATATTCAGATACAATGTAATATGTTTATTTTTTTAAAATCCAATTTGTAAAGGTCCCTTTTTAAACAAAACAAGAACCAAAAAATCAACACAATTCAGGTTTATCCCAGTTACCATATTCCTCCCCACTCTTCACTTATCGCAACACAAAGCAGCAACTTATATTATTAGTGCTCATATAGTGCACTTATATGAATTTTGATTTGTGTATTAAGCTTTAAATACAATGTATTTTCTGTGAGCATAGCCCAAAGAGTACACAACATTACATTTTCAAAGCATATGTTAAAAAAAAGGACAATAAATGTATATTCAAGACAGTCAAACTCAAATATTTTGACTTGGCAAATTCTATAACAAGTAACAGCAATTTTAAACCGCGTACAAAGCAGAACAGTGCCAACATGCCTCTGGTCTGTGAGCTATGGTAAAATATCAAGCGTACATATAAAGGAGAGAAGCCAAAGAAAACCGCCACAAATTCAGAGCTAACCTGAGGCACACCCAACTGCAACTGAACAAAGGCAGCCCACTTTCCCACTCTATAATGCAAAGAGCCCAGCAACAATGAAAAGCACTTCTATGCTACAGAAAGTGAAACAGTAACTTCTTCCAATTTTGTCTCTGCATTTTTAAACAACTTGTTCAAAAAATTTAAAGATGAACATCTAATTATACCAAAGAAATGTACAAACTAGAAAGTCAGAGAAGCTCCAGAAGATTGCCACTTTCAACCTTGCATAGTGATAGCTGGCATTGATATTGCTACCATAGCTTCAGCAGAAGATATGGAAAAGAAAAATCTTTACTTCTAAGTGATGCACATACGTTAACATTTTCTTCACAAAATTCATTTAAACATTGTTTTAATAAAAGGGAAAACAGCTCTAAAAAGGGAAAGATAGTGTTCACAAGCTTAGAAATAAAAAAATACAAAACCAGAACATTCCATAATAAAAAAAAGAAAATAATAAACATTCCATCATAACAGCACCTATTTTATCACTAAATAAGCCCCATACATGCAACAAACTACAACTATTGTATAAGGCTGTCAAATTAAAGGTTTACTTTTCATATAAACAAAGTGTAAAAATAGCAATAAGTCGCAATCTTCAAATTTAATGCTATGTGAGGATTTTGTCCCCCAGTTTCATTTGGTAGCAATTTCAATATGCGTTTGATATAAAGATCATTCATCTAGGAACCATGATACAAATACATTGTGCCTAGGACAGTATTGTCATATCTCTGTTCAACCTTGACAGAGTTGGAATGCTCAACAACACTACTAAGTTCGGGGATGCTTTCAGCAGTATCCCCAAAACCATGATAGTGTCCATAGTGCAAAGTATCCCCTGGGTCTTCCACCCATGAGGGCCGGTTAGAAACACAGCTACTTGGGCTTCCGTTCAGATGCAGAGATCCACACATATCAGTGGAATTATTCATGGCTTTTTCAGGTTCCTCGGCGCTGTTACTGGTATGAATTCGATGCCTACTGGGAGAAGTTATTCCAGGAATTATTCCATTAGGTGTTAATGTTAAACACTCCTCATGCCTGGTATCCATCCCACTGAGCTGTTGTGCGGCGGTGAAATCCAAATGTCCATTGATGGCACATCCATTTGTCAGTGCATTCAATATGGAGCTACTGCTATTCATATCTGCATTAAGAAATACACCTGTCACCAACAATTAAGAGTAAATCGAAATACATCAAAATGTCTCCACTATACTTCACTTATTTAAAAAATGCTTCCACACACAGCTTTGAAAATAAATCTACCCCTTCTTTATTTATAACAATATAGGTAGTTCAAAGTAATGAGAGCTGACTAGTAAGCTTGTAGCTTGGATTCTTATATTGAAAAGGCAACTGTCTATCTACATTCAATGTGTAAATATGCCCATATTAATCTTTGCAAGGACAATGTGTACATCTCAGAATTTTTTTTCATTTAACTGTAGGAAATAAGTGTGGCAGACAACATTCTGGGCAGTGTTTTGAAAGGTGGAATAAAAGGCATATTTCCACCTTAACTGCAAGTCCCTCTTGGGACAAAAGATTACATACATAAAAGAACTGAGTATCTGTGAGAGGGTGAAGGTTGTTTTTTTATTTTTCAGCTGTAATTTTTTTTTTTTTTTTTTTTTTTTGTCTTTTTAGTAAGACCTCTCACAGTACAGTATACACTGAAATAGGTCAAATAAAGAAATGTTATGTTGGGATGTTAATAGAAAATGTTTCAAAGTTCCTTTATTCAGAAAGTATTTCAATTTATCAGCTTGCTAGATAACATACTAGGCAGGTTTGTATTTAATGATATGTTTATAATAACATCTGTACAATCCACATGCAAAATGCCATACAATAGCAACAGCAGAGTGCACAGAAGACTAAAAAAATTAGTAGGAAACAAAACCTAAAAATGTGCATGCAAAACCCACTGACAACTGTTTTAAAGCAATTTCTCCTTTGAATTTAGTAATTAGTACAATAGTTTTTATTTCCATAAACAGATTTCATCAGTATGTCTGAAATGTATGTTTTTGCAGTGGTACTCAAAGTACTAGCACAAAAAATGGGTAATATATTCTACTTTAAAAATGCCTATCAATAAAGGACATCTAAAATGTACATCTATATTGGTAAAGATGAGCAAGGCAAACGCAGAAACTACAGACCTATATGGTGACATTTAGTTTTACATTCTGTTATTATCCTTGGATACATGCACATATGTTTACGTATACATGAATGCATAAACCTACGTGCAAAACAGGATTGTATTTACTGTGTATTACCAATTCGAAGTCAGTAAGTCTGTTGGTAACATCCCACATTTGTAAAACATGGGGTTCCTGTTGAAGTGATGCATAATGAGTACCACTGTTTGACAAGGAAGTATCTGAAGTTTTGGTTCTCTATTAGTCTTTCACATGAATATTATTTGAAATACGGTTGACGATACTGATACCTCACATACAGCAATACATAATGCCAAGAAACGAGTTCCATTTGTTACTCACTGGATGTACTAACTGGAGTTTCCTGTTTAGTCCCTACATAATCACACCAGCTGAGTTCACTACCCACAAATTCTTATGGAAACCCGAATAAAAAAAAACCCAAACCCATCAAGACATCAAAGCTAATACTTGAGTGATGAAAACGCACAGAAGGAATTTCATATAGTGTTTATTAACTGAAAAGTGCAAAATTTTAACTGTTTAAAAATAAATCCTTATAGGCTGACTTTGCCAAATCAAATTTAATATAAATGGCACTACTGTTAGTTAAATGAAAAAGTAGGTAATGAATAGTTCTAGTGATAATTATAGAATGTTTTTATTTGTTAAAAATTAGCACCTATAGTAATAGAGTATATTTATGAAAGACAATAATTTTTTCCTAAATAAGAACACTTGGTAATTATCACTGGAAAATATCAGTCTACTTTTAAAGTACTGATTATATATGTATTTATTCCTAATATATTAAATTATCTATTAATTATCATTCCCTTTGGTGAATCTGATCTGTGGTACAAAGCATAAATATATTTATCACAGAAGAAATGAAAGTAAGAAATTAATTTCTGAACGTCATAATGCACTATCATAGTAATTCCATGCCTGTACCTATGAACTGCATGGAAAAATCTGACTCAAGATTGAAACTCTATACACATCTTGGGGTCACCAAAAGCATCTTGATTAAGCAGCCCTTAAAAAACTTGAGCATTAATATTCATGAATACTAGTAACTTTTTGAGTGTTTTGTGAAGATCAGCACAAAACACAAAAAACTGTCTCCCAATGTATGTTAGCTCCAAATACTAGTTCAAGCTCTGAGATGTCCAGCCTTTCATTTACATAAAGAAAACCCCATAGCAGTATCCTGCACTTATACCACTGTGTCTGAACAACTTCTGAACACATGGTATGTGTCTAGACTATTCTTTATAGTATTTGTTGAACTATTTTGAATATAGTTTAATTGTAACGTATATTAATTTTCAAAGCTATATAAGCACTACAATATGTTTCCCTATCAGGTCTTCTTATTAGCAATTAAATCTATTTAATGGAAATGAAATTAATAATTTATTTCTGAATTTCCTTTACCTGAAATTATAGCAACTAAAAGCAAGGCACAGCGTAATACAAGCCTCAGGTTAAAAGTGAAACAGCCATTATGGATTTCTGTTTATCTGAAATAATAATAAACTACTAATAAATCTTCTCTTTCACCATTACAATATATTGCATGAAACAGCTAATTTTAGATACCTACTAAACCCCCAATATAATGGGTGTTACAGCAATACAATAGCTTTCAAGACTCTAGACAACAATGTGCAAAAATAAGGACTAAGTTTTATACTTAAATTAAAAATAAAATGCATATTGATTCTTGCAACGACAAGGAGTTTGCATTGCAGAAACAGTGTATATTTCAATTTCTTTTGGTCCAACAGAAGTACTCTCCTGTTGTTTGGTGTCTTCAACCATTTGAATGTTGTTGTAGTTAACAGGAAACTGTCCACTCCCACCTGATACAACAGCAAACTCTCTATCAACGTGCATATTGTCAGCATCGTCCTCAACTCCTCCATTCATCATTGGTATTAAGCCATCAAAGCTGTAAGCTGATAAAAAAAGAGTCACATTTAGTTACTGGTGCACGCTTGAAAACTCAGCCAACAAACAGGAGTACTTTGATTATTAAAGCAAAAGCTTTTTACAGTGAAATGTAATTTTTTCACATCTGCTTCTGACATGTTTGAGATTCCAAATGCAGAATAAGCTAATGCTAAGTACTTGCACATTCATTTTAATCCCTCAAAATGAAGAATTACCAGTGTATCTATCAGACTTTGCACCTACGTATCAAACTACTATTAGTCTGATGTACTAACAGATTGAATAAAGAGCAATTTAAGTTACTCATATTTAGGCTTTACAGCTAGTGTGCCCAACAGATAAAAAGACGGTCTCTACCTCACATTTGTCTACTGTCAGTCTGGACTGCTCCCTCTTTCACTCCCAAGGGCCAGTTTCCAGCAACCCACTCCCTATTCATACCACGCTGCTCGAGGGATCCGTTTAAGAGCTGAACAAATAGATCTGTCTTCTGAGAAAAGATGGCAAGTGGTTAGACTGCTGTGGGAAATGCTTTAGTAAGCAAGATGGGCTTGACTTCACTACCTCTTATACCTACCACCTCCTGCTCCAGTGTGTGCTGCTCCAATACTATCCCAGCAAACCCTGCACTGTTCTCACTAACACACCTTCCTCATATACATTGCTCACGCTTTTAATAATATAAAAGGCCACTTTAGTAGACTGCAAGTCAGCTCTCGTTACCTTGGGCACAACCAAAATTTTTGTAAACTACTTGTTTTTTAAAGAACTTTAAGCAATAGCTAAAGTGTTTCAGGGCCAAAAGAGATCATAGAGGGCTTAAAGGAGACCAGGGTCCTTGGATCAGCAGGTTTCAAACTATCCTAAACCAGGAAGGGAAAGGCATTTTTTCCAGTTACCTAGAGGAATATGGAAGTGCACTTTCATGCTGGCCAATTCGAGCGTACACCTGGCAACACCCTCCATTCCCACCTCACAATGAACATCTAAGAGCAGCTGTCCTGAGGCTTGTGATACTGATATAATCACCCACCAGTTGTATACAGCAAGGCAATACCATGTGTAGCCTGTACGGCACCGTGCAAAAGCCAAGCTGCCAAGGACCATGAACCAGAAGGGCTAGTATTCTGGCTGCTGCAAACCAACCCATGTGTCCAGTTGACGTGGTGTGCATCATCATCATTATATTTGACCCTGTGCACCACCCTCTACCAACCAACCTGGGAAGCAGGGTGAAATTTCTGGAATGGATTTCGAAAAATGGACATAAAGTTCAGCTCATGTTGCTAAGTCAAAAACTATTTGGTTTATATTCTGAAAGTGGCTGCTGATTTACTTTTGTTAAGTTCAGGTTAAGCCTTTGGAACACATTTTTGCATTGCATTTGAGGGCAATTAGTTTGTATCACAGTGTATGATATATCAGTTTTCCTTAATTTTGAGGCTGAAGGTTTAATACTATGCACCCCAAACCAGATACACATATGTGCATATAAACAAAATTAACTGTAACCCCCACCTACTGTCCTGTTTAATTATTCCAGGACAAAGGGCGAAGCATAGCTTAAGTATTTCTCTTCTTTCACTTCTACTGCTTACAGGTTCTTATAAGGGGCATATACTGTGCCTGATCACAAGAAGCAGGTTTTTTTAAAAGCAGTGATTGCTCTAATTTGAGGTATGGCCATCAAAACCTAACTCATCCCTGCAAATACAGGTTGCTGGCAGTCCCTGACATCTAGAATCTCCTGTACAAGCAGTCTTTAAAGGACAACAGACCAGTGTGGTTTTGGTAAGGGCAAAATTACCACAAAGTTGTGCTTGTTTTATAAAAAGGCTAGCTAAGCACAAAGGATGTACTGGAGACTTCTCATTACTCAGTTATGTTGCTTACAAAGTGCCTCAAGAACAGTGATTCATTCTCACTCCAACAGACTTTTTACAGATATGATAGATATTACTGATGCTGATGTCTTAGAGGGCAGACATGTCAGATCAGAAACTTCAACTTATGCAGCTGGGATGTATCTCTTAATTACTCTAAAAACCACCAAGCAAATGTAGCAAAGCTTTTGGCTTTGTTTGCAAAAGTCTTAAATCATACTGGTAAAAATTTCAAAATTACCTACTCTGCTTCTTCAACATCTCTTAACTGCTTAGATCTAACTTACCCACTAGACCAACTGTTTATGCTAAAATGTAATGCAGATACTGCTATTTCGTGACAACATATAGAATAAAAATAGCTAGCCCAGTGCCACTCCCACAGATTATGAGGAAATGCAACCTACTGACCTGATTGAACCATTTCCTGAAACTAAGAGATTGCTGGTTAAGAACGTTCAGAAGGAATAACTCACGAAAGACTTATCTTTCACTTCAAGCAGTGCCTTCTCGTAACAGAACATGAATGCACTGAAGACATCTTTCTGCAGCTTCTATGGGCATCTGCATACTGCCCAAGTCCTCTCATTCTCTGTAGCTACTTCAGGATGTTATTCCTGAAAAGCAGTCTTATATTTAATTGTATAGGCACTCTCCTCCATCATGAAATTATTTATAGTTTAGACCCACTACCTGAAGTAACATATCCTATTTATGACTGGCTATGGAGTAAACTCTTAAGGCCTCTGATCCTGGTATAGTTGAAATGGTGGCTGGATACCAAGTACTAAAGGAAATACTAGAGTGTCCATATTAATGTAATTTATGTTGTCCATGTCATATTTAGAAACTGTTTTGGCCTCACGGTTTGGTCTCTTATCTGGAATTAAACACTGCTTGACCCCATTTTATTTGGCTCACTGAAAGACATATCCGTTAGAATATTAACTTTAACTGAAGAAAGTCTTCAATGAAGACCTACAGAGTCCTTTGCCTGATACGAGACACCAGAAAAAGAAATGAGGTTTGAGTGCAGAATGCTGCATTCTTTTTAATAACAATTTAAATGGGATGACCAGCAGATAGGAAGAAGACATGCTCTATTGTGTTATTCAAGGTTTCTTCATAGAGTCACCAAAAAATATCTTCCAGGTTGTACTATCACATCACTGCTGGCAGACGAAGAAGCAGTAGCCTCAATGCACGAAGCTGAATAGGCATTCTTAAGGTTCATTCTAGACTTACATATTCCTGTAAGCTATCAGTTCTCCTTGGAACATGATCCTGGAAATTTAACATAATCCCTCTTGATTTGAGAAACCTTGTTTGCATTACATTTCTTTCAACCATCCTATCTAGCAAACAGTTTTTGAATTGTGAATTAATCCCGAAGTTGAAAATTACCATCTGAACATCTAAGCATCTTTGTGAATTAACGCAGCATTATTTGGCTCTCCTGAAGGAAAAGAAATTGAGAATGGAGTAGAAGCTAATTTCAGGTCCTACTCCTCCACATATTATTCTTGGCATCATGTAAGTTTAGCACTCTCTGGAAATAGAAATTTCTGAACACACCAAGATGACGACAGGGAGAACTGGGATCTTCTGGCATGGAATAACTGTATTCATCTGCTTCTTGTATTGATATGTAATTTAAATGTGTACGTGAGTTTGTCAATAATAGTCAACATCCACTCTAAAAGGCTTTAAAAATGTTTATTTTCCTTTCTCAGCAACAGTATCACCCCATCCCTTTTACCTCTGGGGTCTCACCTTCCGTTCTAGCCTTCTTTACTCCAGCAGACTCCATATCTTCAAAGGATCTCTTTCGACTTGTCCCACCACTGAATGGATTGGGACCTGCATTCTGATGAACCCCATTTAAGGTGCCATTGCTATAGAAACGATTCAGGTGACAGTTCTGGAGGTTCAAGAGAAACTGGGCACATTCTTGGAAGCCCTGGGTATGTGCAAGGTCTGCTGCTGTCAGGCCACTGGCATTTCTCAAGCTGTACAATACAAAGAAACTGAATTACCCTCATTCATCAAGCTAGCTTGCTGCTGCTGCTGCCCTTACTATCTATCTGTTGGTGATGAGAGAAAACATACACTTAGCAAATTTCCATTAAGAAATTAGTTATCAATCAGTTTTATAACTAACTTAACTTTTTGCACATATATCTGGCTTCTAAGCAAAATTTGGGAGACAATACACTTTTAAATAAAATCAATATACTATGTGCCTTAAAAAAACATCTTCCTATTTAAACTTCTCAAAATGCTTTATTCTAAAATAGTCTGAAGTATCTGATCTTTACATAAACTTCAGACTAATTTAAGCCTTGAATTTTACCATCTTCTGCAGTTTATTCTGCATTCTATTGCTTTAACTTGAGCAAAAGATCAAATACTCAAAACAAAACTTAACATGACTTGGCAATTGTCCATGGCATTCTGGTTTCTAAGGTAACAACAACATCACTATTCTTCCTAACAATAAAATATATACATATATAGGAAAAGATAAAGATGATATACTTAGTTATGCTTTGCTTATACTTTTTTTTTTCTGGTTTGTTTCTCATTTCAAAGTGTGTGACATCATAAGTGCTGGGAGTTGCTTTGTTATTTGAATCAAGACTTTTCCATGCATGAGAATGGCACTGGACTTTGAATATTCTGATGCATCAATGAGCTTATACATGAAATCAAGTAGGATATGTACAGATGTAATTTGAAAGAGTGCTTAGCACATGCATTTACACAAACATACAGCATGTCCATGCTTAGAAATATAGCCTAACTTTGTAAGAAAGTGCATAAAAGTGGAGACAAGAGGGCCGAAAATGGCAGAAGTAGATTGTGAAGCAAAAGATGCCAATAAATCTTAAGTTTTTTCTGCCTTTTCAGACAGATCTAACTAATGCAAAAATTGAATTTTTGTTTCTTGGCTTCAGTAGTTTAGACAAGTCCATTACTTAAAAATCCAGAAACAGACCAGCCAACAGAATAAGAATTCATAAGATCAACTGACCCGCCCCTGTTGAAACTCAAAGTAGAAAACAACTCACTCCAGGATCACGCAAAGAAAATAAAGAACAAAGCCCAGATTTGCTTCCTACATCACTAAAACAATTTATTTGCTGTAAAAATTAGACTAAAAAGTCTTTAGAAACTGACTTAGAAACAGCAAGACTAATTCCATAAATGGAGATTGCTGGATTACATAAAATTTGAAAGATTAAGTCAAAATACTACAAAACCAGAGAAACCATTAGGCTAGATCAGGGTAATTTCATTCCGTGTTACCATATTCTAAAACACCATTTACTCGGACTACTTGTGAAAATCCAGAGAACAGCAGCCAACAGTGGTCTAGAAAGTAAAACTTTAGAAGACCAACAAGCCTAGTTATTCAAAAGAAATGAAACCTCAGGGTAGAGGTATTAATTTTGAATACCTAAAAGATAGCTGCAAAGAGAATAATCCATTCTGTGCATCCAGGGCAGGCAGTATATGAATGGGATTAACGTGAACAAAGAATGTTTGAAGTTAGGCATTAGGAGAAAGATTCAGGGTATAAAGGTTGCTGAATCTCCAGAGGGTTCTCTTTTCCCCCTTGTTTTAAGAGCAGACTTTGATTTCAGAAATTCTGCAAAGTACAGTCAATTCTTTCCCATGCTAAACTAGATGGCCCGTTGACGCCCCTGCTAACCAGCATTCAATGTTCTTTTAATAGTTCTAATTTACTTGTGTAGTATACAGATGTAACACAAAGCAACTACAACTTAGGAAACAGAAATTTCCACATATCCGTTTTGGTCAGAAAGAATAGTTCAGTTCTCTGAAATTAATTTTAATTTTGCAAGCTCCAAAATGACAGTAAAGAAAATCTAAACAAGAGTAAATTAAAGTTATGCAAAGATAAAAATTACCAATGTTGACTGACCACCTAATTCTTTAAAGCTTCAAAAGCCAAGTAATTATATTACTTAGCAAATGTTATGGAACAGTAACTGCTTTGAAGAATGGACTGTAAGACAGACTACATTTAAGTCACCACTTCCCAAAAGAATGTCGATATAAACTGCCAGAGGCATCTGGAGATGTACAGACCAAGACGCAAGTCTGTAAGTTTACATGACCAAACTCTGAGAAAGAAAAGTTAGGTTTCCCCAAAACAAATGAACTTTAAGTTACTGTTTTGTCAGATTTTAAAATGTAATGACCTTCGTTATTTTTAGATCTGTCCCCACCTACTCCTGAACAGCTTACTTTTAACAGGCAAAGATGTACAGGAGTATTTTGGAAACACTGCATAGGTTTTCAAGGTACTGAAGCACACTGGATATAATAGTCTTCCAAGAGTTTAGAAACATCTCTCAAATATGTGCGTCTGAATTTAGCCTATCAATTTCAAGAATTTCCTGTGTTCAGAAGTTAATAATGAAAAAAAAAAAAAGAGAGGAAAAAAAAGTCAAAGGAGATTACAGGATCTAGATGACTCTAGAAACTGGTTAACCAACAGCTATGAAAGAGAACACAACTTAAATTCTCTCTGCTCTCTCTCAGTGGAAACACTAATTTGAGTATCTTTTTTATATACAGTTGTCAATTTCCATTAATATAACTGAAGGTTGATTATTCTGGGACTTTCAAATCCCATCAAATTTCAGTTGAACTATCTTGCATTCTGATATTAATGGGAATGAGAAAAAGAGAAGTTGACAAAACTGGCAGAACCTCTTAAGTCGCACTTTCTCAAAAACAGGCTAGAAAGATAAAAAAAAGACTTCTTTAGCTGATTTTTCTAGCTTTCTCTAGGAAGAAGAATCTGTCAGTGATAACACAAAAGGCAGCAAAAACTAGCTGTGCTATACTAGTTCATCCTAACAAAATGCAAGTAATCCAAGAAAAAATGGCTGACTCAATTTGCCACATGCACAAAAGTAGGAAAGAAAATTATCTTAACAGGTATCACAGTTTTACCAGATTAGAACAGTTTTGTTATTTCTACAACATGTAGAAATACTACCATCACTGTGAGGATTACAACTGAACTGACTATCGAGTGAAGAGGAGTAGTAGTAACTGAAGATTCATTTGCCTATTAAGTAGACTATAATATGCCATTAACTGCATGGTTAAAAATAAATAAATCAACAAGCAGGAAACTCAAAGAGGTAATCACTATAGTTAAGCAAATTTTTATCTACTTCAGTTATTAGACATGTCCCTTGAAAGGTACTTCATTTCTCACAGCTGCCTACAGAAGAAAAAGGATTTGACTAAGTAAAGGATATTCTAACTGAAAACAACTTCAAGACCCAGCCCGTGAAGAAAAAATATCAGTGAAAATTAAAAATATGTAAACCGTTGGACAACATGGATGTAAATACCTCAAAATTTCACCTCTTGAAAAAAATCTTCTTTTCCACTGATCCTCTGTATTTTGTAACTTAAAAATCCCTTCAGTACTAGGTTTTATCTTTTAACCTGAACACCTTGAACAGAGGAAACCGCAAAGCTCCGAACACACTGTTTGATATTAAATCTTCAGTCAAGCTGCCCTTTCGTTACTGCCAATCACACAGCAAATATGACAGCTTTATTTCCATAACTGCATTACTCAGAATTTAGAAACAAGGAAATTTCCTGCAGGCTTTTTGGGTGTTTTTTGTTTTGTTGAGGTGTTTTTGTGGGTTTTTTGTTTGTTTTGGGGCTTTTTTAGGGTGGTTTTTTTTTTTTTTTTTCTTTCCCCAGCAAAGATGGCAAACTTAAGGACAAGCTTATGTTTCTTTTCAGGGTTTTCCTCTAAGCTAGGCTACTTAGCTGCAACAAAAGTAGGCAAATAAGCTACATAGACTGGTATTTTTCAAAGATGACCTATGATGGAAGAAGCTACAAGTAAGGAAGGTGTGAGAGGATGGACGAAAGTCTTATTAAAGAAATCAGGCTAAGCCTTGAAAAGTTACATGTTTTTTTATGATTAGTCAGCCTTTTATTAAATAGTATTCATTGACTTGGTGCAGTATTTTATAAAGGTTGGCCTAGTTACTGTCAAAACAGACAGCTGAGCTCCAAAAACTTAATTCTCTCTCCAGTAAAAAAAAAGTAGTAAAAAACCAAAGACATCTTTGAAGGTCAGTCCAGCTACAGGAACAGGTGGAAAAACTGAAGAAAGGACACTGAAAACATAATTCCCTTTTTGGCACCTACTCCAGACAAGAACATACATGAAGGCTTGAACTGACAAACAGGAGAAAAATTCCTTACTTAACTTTACCCAGGACTGAATACAGTTTTGGTAAGTGGTCAGAAAGTCAATTCATTCTACACTTAGAAAACATACCTTGCATCATTTCCAAAGCAATTCAAGTGTGTAAAAAATTAATGAGTGCTGTTAAAATTTTTTTCACTTGGCAGTATTTTTTTTGCTTTATATTAATTATTTCCATCTAATTCTTATTATTAGAAAAATTAGAATCACAAAGCATGATATTATTTACCCTCAACCTTCTTGTAGGCTAAAATTCAGGACCTGGGAATGATAAGAGACATACTGTTTTCCTCAAAGTACAGAAGTATAAGATCCTAATTCCTAAGGAAAAGCAGACAAATATAATGGGAAAGATACATTTTTATATTATAAAGTTATTCTAAATAGAAAAACATCCATGAGAAAAGATGAAGAAAGTCTGGATATGGATGACTAGAAGTAGGGGATCCTGAAGTTCCTTGACAGATTGTATTTAACACTTGAAATGTTCTGTAGTGACAGGTGTTTTTATAAATAAACTCAAAACGTGCACCATTAGTTAAAGCTCTGACTTTAGTATATACATTTATTCACACACCTTCTACAGTGCTTAAAACAACACTCCCATAACACATTTTTCTTCTTCCATCAAGTGATGTCCACACGCAGTCTTCAAAACTGACTAATCTTGACATGGAGAGGACTTTTTTGGTTTAAATCTGTTTTTCTCCCTTCGGTTGACATCGTAACTCCCATTTTAAAGGCCCAGTTCATCTGAGAGTCCTGGTATCAAATTAAAGCAGCTATAAAGAGGACACTGGTGAAGCATGTTTAGATTTCCTTCTTCTGAAATGCTTTTTAAAATGCTGGCTGTGAGTGTAAGTAAATTGAGAGGTAAATATGTTATCTGACCAAACAGGATCAGTGTACAGAAACATGAAGTTAACTTTCAGTTTAGCTTTAGTTTAGTAGGATGTTTTTATTATTTCAGTCTAATCAGAATTTGTTTTGAGAAATTCACTAAAGGAAGGAATTTGAGGCAAGCTCTCAAAAAATATGCAAGACTATTCCACTGTAATTAAGCTATAGAAAGTAGAAACAACCAAAACAAATAAAACGAATCTTAGAATTGTTTAAATATAATTATCTTGGTGGAAGAAAGATTTACTTCAAGATAACTTACAAAATTTACTCTTAGAAGGATCTGTAGAAAGAAAAGATAAAGACTTGTGCTGCTCACATTGAATTATAAATTATACTGTATGTACTTAGAACCTTATTCTCAGTTATTTCAATTGTTCATACTTTTTATACTTATTGGAGGAAAAAAGCAAGTAAATTTCTATGTGTCTTTAACATAGAAATACGTTTGAAGTATACTACCTTCCACTTATAATGTCACATACCTTGAAAAACAAAACAAATGTCCGCTATAAAAAGTCAACATTAAATCTTTTTGAAAAAACATTCATATATGTAAAAAAATTTCCCTAAATCTTTAATTTTAAATAGTGATTACATCACCTACAGCTTACTGTGTTTTTGTTAATGCCATGCGACAATCTAAGAAAATAAACCACAGTTTTCGTATATCAATGTAATATCTGTTAAAAAATACTGATCTCAACTTATCTATTGTTAGTTTACAAATAAAAATGTAGATAACTGTAAATTAGGGTAAGCAAAGCATGCAAATCTATAGATTCTATATCTGAATTCCTAGATTAGCATTAAAACCAATCACCGCAACAAATACCTCAACAGTATGCCTTGTGTGCAGAAAGGAAGCGATACTGAACATTCAATGCCACAACTGTAAGGTTTTCGGAGAAGCACCTGTGGCAGTTTCAGCAGTTTCTATATGGAATGCTCCCCCTTTCTAGGATTACTTGAAAAAATCAAGTCAATTCGAATTACGTAGCTGTAAAACATTGACATGTGTAGTTTTTACAGTTTCAGAATCTTCTGTTTGATTTAAACGGGCAATGGTGCATAAACAGGAAACTTATATCATAAGGGATCACATATTTGCAGGCAACAATAAGATTAAAAGTTACATTAACATACATAAAGTGCTGTAGCACATTATTCAATATGTAAGCCATTATCATGTGACCACCTTAACAACAAGATACTAAGCCTTTTATGCCTTTAAAGCATTGTTACTTTCATCCTGAAACCAATTTGTCAGTTCTTCACTGAAATTTATACAGAATGGATTAAAATTACCGGTCAACTCATGGCTTCAATTACTTTAAATTTAGTAGGCTGTATCTCAAAAGAATTAGTAACTATTCCTATACAAAAATTAGCAGATACAAGGATTAAAACAAAACATAAGAGAGAGAAAAAAAGATCAGAACACTAAAACGCCCACAGTGAGAAAAAAACGTTTCCTATATAAACATCAGTATACTAGTCTAAAATTTCTAAAGCAAATTGGTTTTAAAATACTAAACTGTAAGTGTTTTAACCCTTTGGTGTCCAAATACAAAAGTTGTGAAATAGTTTCAAACGTTTTTTTTCAGATACCAAGAGAAAAATATTCTTAACTAAACAGACGTGTGTCACTGCTGGGGACAGCTATAAAAATTCATGCTAGAATTACATACTGGGCATTTACAAAAGCACAAGTTGGTGCCAAGTTTTTATTTCACAACAAAACATGTGGCAGCTGCAATTATTTTAGACTTAAAAACAATGATAGTTTCTCAGAACATCCTCCAAAGTCATAACAAGGTGAATATACTGGAAAAGAAGCTCTTGTTTGTGAATCTGCTTTTTTTTTTTCGTAAAAATCAAGGTTTGCTATGAAGTATGCAGCTATAATCAGTTCCTCAATACTTCAACTCACGACTGAGCAAATGCTAGCAGAACAAAGAATTCATTAACCATGGTAGGCAACATTAGAATTACTACAAGCATCACCATCAGGCAGTGATTTATTGCTGCATCTGTATACCAATTTATATGCTTTAAGAAAGACTTCAAATAGCGGACTTAGATTTTCAGTATCTCTCATAAAATGATTCACATTTCCAAGTAAACCTTTGGCTGAACAATACAGGCCTATCTGACTTTGACTCGTATGAGCAATTATCAATATGCTTAAGTTCATATCCAATTATGTAAGAAGTGATTCCTTAATTCACGAAAGGAGAGTATGAAAGGCTATGGTAACTCTTAAAACAGTCTGATTGAAATACAGCAAAACAGAAAAAAATCTTCCCTATTAAAGTGAACATAAATATTTCCTAGATCACTAGCAAAAATTAATTCCAAATAAGAATCTTTTTAGTACTGCAGCCACTTTAAGACCAAAGACAGTGGAAGAGTTACTCAGCCAGCCAACTTTATGAAAATGACAACTTTCATTGCTGCTGCTATCATGTTTCTAGAAACAGACCAGGAGTTGCTGACTAAGCTGCTTACAATGAGTAAAGCATTATGGAAGACTATTAAGGAAAGGTTCAGTGCAAACTCTGACTTGAAAAGATAAACCTCACAACACAGACTCTGTCAAGATGCCTCTAGCAGCAAATAAACTCATGTTATTTCTCCTCAACATGCACACTGAAAACCAAAGACAGCCTAGAATTAGAAAAATTAAGAAAGCAAGCTTCTATCAAGTATGCCAAACATGGAAAAAAGTTCAATACAAAAAGCATGGAGAGCAAGAGCTTGGGAAGAAAACTAAAGAGGTAAATTAATTTTAAAGTATTTTTGTGCTAAAAGGGGGAAAAAAACAAGAATGAAAGGACTAAAGGTCTTAGATGAATGCATTATTGTTCCATAACAGGCATGGAGAGGGAGACTATCAAACTACAAAAATTTTCATTTTTTGTGACAAAAATAACTTGATGGTCTTACTCAAGCAGACAGATCATCTTCTGGATTAAGAAACCATGGAAGTGCATAACACCACTTTAAATGAGCTTCATGAAAGAGTTTTTTTCAACTTAGATTTTCCTCCATATAAAAGAAAATTTATCTACCATGTATGGGCCACATCAAAACAGGAAGGAAACAGAAGCTGAAGCAGAAGAGTAACATTCTCCCTAAGTTATAGCTGCCAAAGCTCTTCCAGGGTTTGTTAAGTTTTCTTGCAGTAAGATACATCTTGTAACCTGTAGCTCATGCCACACATTAGAAAACTTTGCTGACCAACTCAAACATGTTCTGGGACATGCCACAACTACCTACTGCTTTTTGTCCAGGTTCAAAGGTACTAGTTGAACTATGATCAAACTTCACTGGAAAAACACAAACTAGAATAGCAAGTGAAATTCAAATCAACACAGCAGAAGCTAGAGCAAATGTGTTGCAAATAACAATTCTCTCATCACATATCCACTCAAAAAGCATCAACAGATCAAGCATAACACCCATACAGATCATCACCACCATCGATGTTTAGACTAACCATCAGAGCTAACGAGATTATTGTATTTCAGAATATACTGTACCATTGTTTCTTCCACTGTATCTAATCTGTGCTCCGGCCAAGTTCCACTTCGTAACATTCTGGTTTCCCCACCTGACTTAACCGCACCCAGGTTTCTGGTGTCAGAAATAGCTTATTTTACAGCTTAAAAAAAAAAAAAGTATCATTTGAAGGGAAAATGCACAATGAACATTAACACAGTATCATATGCAAAGGCAGATCACTCCCAACAATAAATCCAGAAGTTCCTGTCAGAAATCTGAGCTATCCTCATATTAAGGTCTTGTAACACTTTCATGTTCTTTATCCAGCTCTTCTGGACTAAAAAAAAGCTGAGACACCAATGCTATAAATCACAAAGGCTTGCCACTAATGAATAAACTCCCCTATCAAGGTTGACCCATATCCTGTGAACTTCCTTTAAGTTCCAGGAAGGTCATAAAATACCATTGCTTTAATGAAGGATTTAACTTTATTCATAAAAAGTACAACCTTGCACATTCTTACTCAACTTCCAAACTGATATTAGTAACTACTGTTGTTATTCCACCTCCACTAAGAATACTCCACTCTCAAACTGAACAGGAACTCAGCAGTAAGAGTTTGCCTCAGCTTTCTGCAATTACTCAGACCAGTCGTAACTGTGAAAACCACCCTTTTCCATCCTGGTTTACTGTGAGACCGAGCCTCTCTCCTCTACTTTTTGATTTATCAGTTATCCATGCATATATGTTCTGCTCCAGTGTTTCCAAATCCTTCCTTGAGACTAAATCCAAATTACTGCCTTACTTCATTGTCACAACCTCCTACAAACCATGTTAAGTTCTTCTACAACAATGGCAGTCAAGCATGAAACCAAACATGGAAGAAGTTACCAAGCTTTACTTGTAATTATTTTGCAGGAGAATTAAGAATTTCACCACTGAAATGTACAAACCACTTTGACTTTGCCTTTCCATAAGAATTTATATAATGCAGGAAAGGAAGAACAAATTCCAACACCTGTAGCCTCCACACTGCAGCATGGTCAACACAAGAATACTACAGCGATGGCCCTTAAAATGCTTGTTATATATAATTAAACAAGAACAGACATATTTTTTCTGCAACTATACTGCACTAATAATGCAACAACACTAATTAATCCAGCAGTTTAACTGCTATCTGGAGAGCAGGCAATTAGGTTTGCAAAAAGAATCGTGCATGAAGTGGTCTGAGTTTGTAAAGTACCAAAGAGATTATAATATATTCATATACTAATTAACAGATAAGAACCTTGAAAAAGCACCTAAATCCTTATCGTAGACAAATCATCAGTAAGAACCTGAAGCATTATTCTCAAGATAAGGTTAATGACCCTAAGAAAGTAGGGTGCTGATTCTTCTACATTGAATCAACGTAGCAGTAAAGCTTCTGAAGTGAAAAGATGATAGAGTAATGGGATTTCACAAGTGCATTAACACCAGAAATGGACTGTAGTTCAATATTAAAAGTTTGGTAGTTAAGTTGGCTAGGTAAGAAAAACAAGCAAACGTTAAAAACCGGTCAGTATACACTAATATTTTTAAGAAGTCAGGAAGAAATGTAGAAATTAATCAAGGAGATCTCTGAGCCCTAAGATCTTTCAAAAGAACAAGCCATGTAAGTTCCCCCTCCAGACTGAAGAGGAACTGAGGGTTTATGTCAAGAAGAAATGGCCGATTTCTGCATTGTCATAATGAAATCTACACATCACTCTTCTTCTGTCCCTTCACTAAAGGTGACAATTTCAGAAAGTCACGAAGTCTCAGAAGTACAAATGAGAAGAACAAAAGCTGAGATACCGCAGGAGTGATCATAATTAAAATGTGAAACAAACTTCACTTCAAACAGAAATGTATTACAAGAATTTCACAAAGGGCTAATCCAGCAGCACTGAAAAGTTCACACTGGACAGACTTCTCTTATGGAGGATGGAGAGCAGTTATGAAGAAGAAAAAAAAGAATTAATGTTGCTTTTTTTTAAACAACATGACACATGAATTTGCAAGGAAGAATTAAAATTAAAGCTATTATTAAAGAATGAGAATAAAGCTTTTGCTGAAAAACTGTAATACCAGAGATAGGACATTTCTGGCATTACACAAGAAGTCAATTTATACATTCAAATGAATGCAAGACAGCTTTAATGAGAACGTGGCTGAAGTGTCTGCCTAAACTAGCTCAACATCATGATATGAATCTGTCATCTAGTAGAAACAGATGTACTGCTGTATTTATCCCAGCATGTCAGTTATTCTCCTCAAACCTGGAGACCAGAGAAACTAGATAGAAACTAGAAAGGAAAGTATCTCTTTGGGGTCTTGCAGCATCCCATCATGGTATACAGACCGATTTTCCCCAGAACGTTAAGGGTAAAGTAAAAGCTTTCCTGTCAACAAAACTCTGAATCAAGCAAGTACTTGTGTTCAATTGGATGGGTGCACAACAGGCCACATGCCACAAGTTACACCTCTCTTTGTCCCAGGATAATAGTGTTTGAAACCTCTCTCCTAAATCAAGTCACTAAGGAAAACACAACTGTTCAAACGACAGTTGCAGAAGAATTTTTATTCACAAATAAGTGGACACAGTATTTATTCAGAATAAGTGAACTGCATGAAATCAGACATGAAATGGAAAAAATAACTTCAAATCAATATAATTAACAGCTGCTTCTGCTTATTATTTTTTGATTCAACAATGTCCTGTGTTTATAGCCGAATTTTACATTTATATATATGCTGTGATACAATATGTTAACTATGTTAATACCCAGCATTTAAAAAACAGTGTAAAAGAGCAAAACAAAACATGGCACCAAGAAGGCTTCTCCTCCATAAAGAGCTGTGGACACTTGTTTGTCACCATGATAAATAATATACCATTAACCATACATAAATTGCATAAATATGCTTTTTAGTGAAAATCCAGCAGTTATTATGGATACTTTAAAAGGTACTATCCACATTAAAAAGTCAGTTACACAGCAAACCTTTTCACTCATATGAGGACATTGTGACCACCTGCTTCCCCCTCTTCAAGGGTCCATGAATACCATAGTTAGTGGAGCAACCATTTTTATGGCTGTAGGACATACTGTGCACAGAATATGCTTCAGCTAAAATGAGAAGGTAAATACCACAAAAAAAATCAAAATATTTTCACTAGGGTACAATTATTATTTTTTAATATTATTAAAAATTTACACAGGAATAGAGACCCAAATTCTCTCTCATCAATTAGGAAAACAATGCAACAACTTCATTAAATTTAGAGACTGCAACATATTGTATTTCTCTGTAAAAACAACACACTAACAAGCCTGAAATAAAAGTAAACTACAACAATTCAAGTGAGGCAATTTTATTCAAACTGAAATTCTTACTTTTATCCTTACTGGACTATTGTCATTATTCTTTGGCTTCCAATATAACCAAAGGAGTGAATAAAGCAGTAGTCTGGTAAACACTGATATAAAAGTTTACACTAGTCCAAGTTCCTTCATTTTAACAGCAGTATGTCAATAATCAATAAAAAATACATTTTTTGCAATATTACACTACTGATTACTAGCGTTCGTGTAATAATGAAATCTTAACATCCCTGTTCTACTTTCTATAAAAAACTGGGGATGATGCAATACGTGACGTATACTATAAATATCAGGTATAAGCAGTATATTTGACTATTTGCAGTCACACAGGATATTCTCTGCATCTTCATGTAACTAGATATTGATACCATAACTGTATGAAGAAATAATAAAAAAAAGGACTAGAAAATCTAATCCCCATAAAAAGGCCATATTCACCATTAGTACAGATCAGCACTTCAGTTCTAGTTAGTGCTTAGTTCTGTATTTAACAAAATTCTTGCCTTGATCCTATATAGTCAATTATAATTTCAATTAACATATACAAATATATGGATAAAATCCCTCTCCTTTTCTTCTAATTGAAGCCATAAAATAAAGGGGTCAAAACTTTCAGAGCATCTACATTTTCAAGTTGTTACAAAAATCAGGAAATCAACATAACTATTAGAGATACAGGGCCAGTTTTCAAACCCAGCTAACCCAAAATTAATCAATATCAAAAGCATATACATGAATTTGGCCTTATTTATCATACTGAACCTGGAAACTAGATTCTATGAAAAAAAATTTCTCATCCCAATCAGTCAACAGCTAGTTCTCTCAGGTGATAGGGCCAAGTCCTGATCCTCTACATGATTAAGCACGGGTTGCTCCACCAGCCTATTGCATTTGCATCCCTGATTTTACCATTTCCTGGACACAATCTGGTATTTAATTACCTATAGAACTTGTGACATGTCTATCCTACTGAAACACAGATGGAATTCAAAGTTAGAAAACTGAGAATTCAAATTATTTCCGTTCACTAAAAGTGCTATAAACCTACGCTACTTCTGCTGCAAATAGCTTTGGTCAAAAGCAGATATCACTCTCCAAGTTTTACAGAAATATTTTGCCTATGGCTTGCAAATATGATGTTTAAAAGACAAAATTTTAATGTGGCAAGTTAAAGTTGCAGCCACATCTCCAACCTCTGTTACTCAGCTACTTGTTTGGAAAGTCCTGTGGATGTAACACATTCTCTTCTTCACATCAGTCCTAACTTACTCATTTCACATTGTTTATGCAGTTCCACAACTTCTCTTTTGATTGGACACTTAGTAAAAATCACAAGATCACATACTAATTGATGATGATAATTAAGGTTTGCTCGATTCCACAGTAAATTTAAATCCAAGTTTATCTTAAGATATCTGAAAGTGAGTGCAAAATGGGAATTTATAAATTTAAGACTGATTTCTGAACTTGTCAATGACTGAGACAGCTGCTTATAAGTTATTTCAGTGTTATTTTTCTGTGAAGCAATCTCTTCCTATAAAACAATTTATTCATTACTATTAACTTAAAAGGTACTGTATTTCCTGAATACTCTATGATACCATTGAAAAAGTTAAATTTTATGGTAGATTTATCAGGACAGCATTACAAAAACAGTAAGATGGAAACCAAAGGGTAAAACAAGAAATTAACTACATGATTCTTATTTCACTTACAACTTAAAAGTTTCATATTGCAGGTTAAAATACAGTAACTAGTTACAATTTAAGATAATAAGGCTAGTTCTAATTAAAACAAATTGCTAAAGTATTTACATTATTATAAGCCATAGAGCTTATACTCAACATTTCTAGGTGAAAACTGCATCCATTTTGTCCATGCTGTAAGTTGCAAAAGTTTGTGAGATTTTCTGAATGTTTTTGCAGTACATAAACCTTTAAAGAAAAAAGTTAACAGGGCAAATACACAATAAACTAACAAACAGTATCAAACTAACTGCAAAGAGTGTGTGAGATGCTATTTTGCACATAACATTGCTTTAGCATTGTTTTCTATATTTATTCACCAGTGCAAGGTGTAAATTTGTTGTAAAAAATAACTATACACTAGATAAAGTGTACAATGTGGGGTCATCTGACAGAAGTGTGATAAATATTTTAATATAACAGATATAAATGTAATACTAATGTAGCACACCGGTATCAAGTAAAATAAACTTTACTAGACATGCAAAACATCTTGGGCTTTGTTACAGTTGAACATGTCTAGCTGTCTTTTAATCAGGTGTCTGCTGTTTTGACTTTTCTTTTGGACATTAGTATCTATGTTTACTGGTCTAAGTTAGTTATCTAAACACACAACAATCAACAACAACAAAAAAATACCTCACTTACTCTATTTGCGCACCATGAGCCACAAGGGCACTTATGGAATCCATACTACCAGACCGTGCTGCTTTATGAATAGGAGTTTCACCAACATAATCCTGTAAAGACAAACTACATTTTGTCAAGCATAGCCTTTATAAAAATGAAAATCTTATTTTTATGTTACTCACTTTAATTAAGAAAGCAGATATATAAAAGCAGCATTTATTAGCTAGCAAATGCATCAGGTAATTTATTATTATCTTACAGTTTGCAGTAGGCTGTCATGTACATTAGATATTTAGCAAGAAATAATGTTGAGGGCATCTAACTCACAAGATACGCCTTATCCAATAACTAAGCAATCAGCAGAGTCATATTTAGCAAAACTTTTCAAAAATCCCCGCAAAATATACCATCATGACAAGTTACTCAAACACCTTTATTTACTAGCACTTGTTTCCAAATGTTGGACTGAGCAAGCCATCTTGAATTCAGAAGCAGTGTGGCCAAGTTTGTGGAACTATACTGCTTTCAGATCTTGCTGACACTTACACAATACTGTACTGCACTACAAATACTCACCAGGTAAAGACTATGTGTGCATAACTGTAACAGAAGTATTCCTGGAATTCACAGGACAATCCAGATCTCTCCCAAGACACACACACTGACTCATGGCCTATACTCTTCTATTTTCTGACTATCTTTATCCATTTATGTTCCATTATTTTTAACTAGCACATCCAATCACTTAATCTTTTTGTGTTATGTGTAAACATACTGGGAATAGCGTATTGCTTTTCAGGCAACTCCTTTCTACAAGGTATCTTCAGGTAACTGGGAAAATCTATGGCAATTTTACAAATGCAACTGGCAAGCAGCAGGTAAACTCCATGCATCATGATCTACAGACTGCAGATGAAATTCAGTACTTGCAATTAACCGTCAGTATTAAGAATCACAGAACAATCTAATGAAATAGGGTCTTGAAGTAGCAAGTAAATGTTCAGTTACTGGTCTGTTACATGATTTAATTATCAGTGTCCTGAACACTTCCAACTGATAGCAAGGTTGTTTTCTTTTTTCCCCTTTCCTCTCTACACTCTTTCCTTCTCCCTAAATTTTCAACATTTTACTCGTCTACTCTACTGATATTAAACCTGTCCTAACTGCATGTGCCTCATTTTTGCTTCCCCATTCCTTCTATTAAAACATCAATGCTAGCTGTTAAAGTAACATAGCATCTTTACTGACTCACCAGTCTTTACACATAAGTGTTCACAGCTAAATTTACAGTACCAGTTATACTTTAGCCCTATTTGAAAAGTGAATAAATTCAAAATATGATCATACTACTACCTTGATAAAAAGTGTTTTACACTGTCTGCCAAGTTTCTGAGGAATTAAATCACGTTTTAGACCATGTAAAAATAATTTGAAAATGAATTTTGAATTATGTATTATATACTCTCAGTCTTCTACTTGCCAATTTTATTTCACGGCAAAATATTTTTATAGTTAAGTTACAAATTCACTGAGTGTAAGCCAGTCCACCAGTACTTAAGACATATATTCAGCTAAACAGAGAACCGCCTAACAGCCCCAGCAGGGAACAATAACGGTACCATACAAATTTTACCTTCTTACAAACTAAGGAAAATTGCTCAGGCTGACAAAGTTTGGAGACAGAAAAGAGCAGAAAATTCCTTGGAGTTCTTAGTGATTAGAAAAGCCACACAGTCCTCCTTCCAAAATGGCTGTCCGTAGCTGATGAATAGAAGACTGCTTTCCAATGAAGTTTATATCATTTCTCCCATTTATAACATTTCTCAAAGTTACAGGAAGACACAGGTGTTTAACAGAGGACACAATTTTATTAACTATCATACATTGAAATTAATTTGGCAGTAATATATCCAGAAAGATTTTCTTTATAGTGTAATACATTTTGCCATCATGGAAGCAGTCTATGATTCATCATTTTGTTATGGTTTCCCTTCTCCCCCACCTTTTGTTAAAGAGGTAAAAGTGTAGAAAAGAAGTGATTTGCCTCTCTTGTTCAGCATTAGTATTTACAATCTCAACTCTAACTTAAAAAATAATCATTCAATATCAAGTTCAGTTTAGGGAAAGTTAGCTCAACTAGCCATGCGTATGACAAAGATGACAAAAATCTCTACTAGCCCCATAAACTTAGCTTGCCCACACTAAGATTTAGAGAACTGAATTATGAAGTATTGCTGTGAGGAAACACTAGAGGGATGAGGAAAGACCTTTGCAAAAGGACCCCTCACCACTGCATTACAAGAATAAGATAAGCTCATAGAAGCTAACAATCCTGTCACCAACAACCAGAAAAAGGTTAGCATCTCAGAAGAGAATATATGTCTTGAGAGGGGCTTCTTTCAATCACTGGCCCAGAAAGCACACCTCTTCTCTAAAGCTAAGGAATTAGGAAAATACTTAAGAACAACAGAATATGAGGATTTAGATTTTTATAGCTTTCGTTTAATTACAGCACCTAAATTTCAGTCATCACTAATGTTATCTTCTTTTGAAGTTCTCCTATGGGACCAAATCTACTTGCACTGAAATAGTTTCATAGTCTCCTGGCTCTATAAAGAAGAAATTCTCTGAGTTATGAGCTAGACTGAAAGGGAAAAACCCCCCAAGTATCTCCCACTGAAAAACAGCTTTAAAGCTTACTTATTTTTCAACACATCCAAAATTGTGCATACAGAGGAAGATAAAGTACTCTATGAGCCTCAGAAGAATTCTGTTTTGATTCACCAATTGTAATGGATGGCACCATCAGAAAAAGCAAGATAGCAAGGGTTTGTCCAAGAAGCTTCTGAAAGCAGTTCAAGGTCTAGATTACTAGCACATTTCCATGTGTAAGACACCTCTTCCCTAGTGCTTTTTTGGCTATGTGGAACAAACTAAGTTATTTTATTTTGAGGGGCCCTGCAAATTCCTAATTATACCTGATAATACCTCATAATCCTTCTACTTGTCCACAGTTCCCATATGTGCTTCAGTTTGATATAATCCCTTCTGTAATAATATTGCAGGAAGAGAAACATAAGTAATTTGTAGTGGCCTTTCATATCTAGATTAGAACTTTCCAGGGTTCCATTTACCCTTCTAATGCACCAACAGCCTAAACTGGTCTCCCAATCCAGAAGTCACATGTAAATAAATGAGCAGAGAGACCAATTCAATATTATTAATTTAGCACTCAAGATAACACGTTTATTTGCTTCTGTGGAGACTAAGTATTTTGTGTAGAGTGCTTCTGAAGAAATGATGAAAAGAGTCATGAGGCACGATAGGCACATTTATTTTTTGCAACTCACTGCCACTATCAAACACCCTTCTCCTTTTCCTTGGAGGAACATGACTATGCTTTTACAAAGACAAAAGCAGTTCTCTCTAGCTTGAGGTCACAACTAGACTACCTTTGACTTCTATTTTGTTTTGCTGAGTAAGTATCTAGCTTCCTTCCTTATTATCTTTTTATGTGGCTGAAGAGTCTTTTGCTTTTTTGGCTTAAATCGGTAAATCTATCTCAGCTTGATTAATCAGCTTGCATTTCATCACTACACTGCTTAACTTGAAAAGACTGATTAAATATTTTTTTTCCAACTCTGCTTATTTTCAGGCCTCTTCTAGATGTGATTATTATTTCAGTTCAGTCTAAAGCCATTTTTACTGTTTTCCCTCTTTCTGTCTCTTTGGGATCCAAATTTCTGTTGGCTTTAGAATCTTCTAGTTGAACTTAGAATAAATTGCCCATTTCTTTCTCCAAGTTTTAAGTCCCTGGATAGGATTCACTTAAATTTCACTCTGGTATCTTTACACCCCTCCCACCCCCCACTTTTTTTTTTTTTTTCTTTTTTTTTTTTTTTTTTCCCCAAAAAAGTTACTTACCTGTAAATATTTATTTAAAAAAACTAAAAGCCCTCATGCACTGAAAGCTTCCAGTTATGTGCACTGGTTTTGGCTGGGACAGAGTTAATTTTCTTCATAGTAGCTTTTGGATTTGGGACCAAAGTAGTGTTGATAATACACCAATGTTTTAGCTAGGCATGGGCTGGGGTGCACAAGCAGCTTAGAGGTGACACAGCAGGGACCACTGACCCAAACTGACCAGAAGAATATCCCATACCATATGACATCATGCTCAGTAAAAGCTCAGGGGCAGGGGGAATGGAGTTTGCCAGCTGTCATTGCTTGGGGACTGGCTGGGCATCAGTGAGCTAGTGGTAAGCAACTGTGTGATATTTTGGTTGTGGTTTATCATCACTTGACTGTTTTTCTTGGTTCCCTTTTTTACCTATTAAACTGTCTTTACCTCAACACATGAGTTTTCTCATGGGGGAATGAGCAAATGCCTGTGTGGTGCTTAGGTGCCTACCAAGATTAAAACACAACAGTCTGCAAGCACTTGTAAAATACTTCTAGTATAGGTATCTAAGACACAGAAGCACTATTTTACCTGACAAGTATAAACTCCTTTAACTCAACTGACTGAATTTCAAGTTCTATCAGCAAATCACATTTCCAAAAGCTGTTCAGATTTCCTATACCCAGCACCCTATCCTTTCTGAAGCCAAGAATTAGAAGCTGGAAAATACTATTTCCCTCCCCCATTCTTTGCTAAAAATGCTTGGAATTCAACATCATCATGGTTTCTCCTTCTGAATTTTGAGTACAGATGAAAACTGTTGGAATATTTTTATCTGGATTTAATCCAAATTGTTGTTTAAAATACAAAACTAACATACCAAAGAAATGAGTGTTCTCTTCCTCCCCACCAAGGATATCAATATGTTTACAGTTCTTGCTAGCATGGGTAGTCTAACCCTCCTAAATCTACCTGCCATCACTGCCACATGATGGCAACTGGCTGGATGAAAAGTTAACATCACCTGTAAGGATGCAGTATTCCTCATCCCTTCTCTTTAAGACAGGCCACACAAAACTTTTTTCTGGCCAGTCAACACAGGCAACATACAATAGAAATGTTTAATAGGCTGAGACTAGAGGGGAATTATATTTAAATGAAGTAACAGGCTTTTCAACCGAAAAGTACTCATGATGTTAATATGTACAACAGCGCAGAATCAATTTGCATTGTGACCAGGATAAAACATCAGGAAAAAAAAAAATCTCGGATAAAGGAGCAGTATAATTGCTTTGCACTGTTTCAGTGAACTAGAGCAGGCAGGTAGCCAAATGCAGTTCTTAAGACACATTATTAAGAACTATGAGCAGGCACTGCCCAGTGAAGAAAAAAAAGTAGGACTTTCTCTTGAGTTCACTGCTGTGTAGAAACACACAAATGCTTGCTTGGCATTTCAGCTTTCTCCTGTGAATTTTTATGGTGATCCTGGGGGGGAAGAACTGCTCACTGATCATAAAGATAGATAGTTCTAGCCAGCACATACAATTATATAAGAGGGCTGGGCATCACAGGATATACTCACAGAACTTATTTGGGGAGCAAGGTACAGTTGGGACAAGCAGTTTTCAGCATTTGTCCTTCACTGCTGCTGCCTGAGAAGTGTCCTGGGCAACTGTCACCAGCACTGATGGGCATTTCCTAAACTTCAGGGCAGGCAGCATGGGCTACAATACAATACCTCAGGGCAGATATGATAAAGCGTGCATGCAAATTCTACTGAGTACCGGAGGTTTACGTTAAGACTGAGAGACTTGAGTGGATTCCTTTTCAGAAGCTATCCTTTTCTTTTTCCAGAGATGATGGGTTAGTCTGTAGCCAATGACCAGGAGTCAGTTTGGAAGTAAAGTTTTACTAGTTTAAATATCAAGTATTCCCAGATCTTTCTCAGCATGTGTTTTGTATCCAGTGTCCATGGAACACTTGTCCTCACACAAGCATTAGCCAGTGACTATGTCTGTCTGAAGTACAGCATCAGTCAGCGAGCTGGAAGGAATAAACAAAATACACATCAGGAAATAGTGCTCCAAAAGCTCAAAAGTGTGGGTGGAAGCCCTAGATGATCACCTGAAACTGCTTGGAAGTTAAGAAAGGAACCAAGATCATTTATTAAGCAGTTCAAATCAAACAAGACTAGGAGAATTTGACTGCAATTCAGTAAACAGCTGGAAGGAACTGGGGAGAGCAAAGCATGCACTATGCTTTACATAGCCATGTATGAAACATTTCAAATATCTGTGGGATTAATTTGCTGCAATAGGTATCACCAAGGTGCACTGTCTAGCTTTCGGTGCTCATGCATATGAAACCAGTGTGACTGACCAGTTGCATCCTAACCAAAGAACTCAAGAGACTGTTTCTACTACCATTTTAATTGACCAGAGCTATCTTCTCATTTTATTGTTCAAGAAAATCTAAAGCACCTCTTCTTGTATGTTCAATTCAATTAATGTTTTGTGAAAGCAAAAAAAAGTAGTTTTATTCAAGTGTAAGTTCAGCCTACCATTAACAACATACAAGGCTTCCATCATGTCAGCTCTCAGTGTCATCTACATCAGCGTCCTTTGCCTGTCAATACTTAGATCTACCATTAGAAGTCTATAGGATACTATCACCACTATCTGTTTGAAAACTTGAGAAACACAGTTCTCTTCCTCCTGTGAAGGACCACAGACCTGTTACTTGGACTTCCTCTGGTGACAGATCATCAATTTATAAAGACTCCCGAGTCACTGGCTAGTCTTGGTGACTTCTTTAAGCTGGGATGAGGTTCCTGCCTACTTTTAACTGCATATTATAGCGCAATCTGCTTTCCTTTACAGTCCTGTTGCCCTCAGCCCATAGAGATATCTCTGCACTCTTCTCCTCTTCTTTTGGAGGCTAGCTGCTACTTTCTTCTTTGCTATAACCTCACTCACTAGATGTGATTTTTTTTTTTCCCCCATCACGTTCCAGGACAGCAAGCTTGTTCTTCAACTCCATTTCAACCTCACTGGTCAGTTCTTCTCTTTATCCTCATAGTTGGAAACTTTCATTCTTCTCATTCATTCATTTTCATTCATTCTTCTCTTCTTATTTAGCAGATATTTGTACATCTTTATTCTGTGCATGCCATGTTTCCTCTCTAATCACCATTTCTTTACATTCTTACCTGGTCTCCAGATGCATTTATAGTTCTTGTATTTTCTCCTCTGAAGATTCTACCACTATGCAGCAATAACTTATTGCGTAAGTTACTTTTGTCAGGTATCAAGGAGAAGATGCCATCTATAGCCTCTGCATCCAGTCACCTTCATTGTTTCTACAATTCTCCTGGTGTCTCAGCTGTTCTCAATGCACCAGCCTTCTTTTCTGAAAACTCAACACAAACTTCCCCATTTCTTATTTTTGCATAGCTTAAAAAAAAAGAACCAAACTCTAGAAATGCAAATGTTCTTCAGCAGACTTAGCTTAATTCTACTGCACATAAAACAGTCTGGCAATTAAATATTTTAAGAAAAGTATAATGAATGATTTAACAGACCAGACATTTTATGGATGCTGTGCTATACTACAGCTTTTATTAAATGCATGTGCTGTAGTATTAATTACTCTCATAGAATATTATAATAAATTTGAGCACTGTTATAAAGGCACACATTATGTATGCCCAGCATATGTAACAGATCCATTCAGTACTGCAAACATTTTCTCCAAAAGCATGATAGTTTTAAGCACTCGATTTTGTTACTGTACCAAAGCATAAGGTTTTTTTACAGGAATTTTGGTATATGAATGCACTCTCTGATGGATGATATAAGTCATCCATACTCACAGTAGAAGTAATGGAAAACTATTAAAAAAAAAATAAAATCACCCATTCATTCTTTGTTAGTAAAGTACGTGTTTCTAATCTGTCTGCAGGAAATTACTAGACAAGCTCTGGAAATAATCTAAACAGGAAAACAGCATGAAACTAGATGCACCTGAAAACAAACCATGGCCTTACTAGTCAGGTGTATGACTAAATCATAGAAGTACCACAAAGGTCTCATGGTTCTGTAGGTAATGGTGAATTTTTCAATTCTTAGCATATTTAACAAGTAAAGGGTTCCTCACTAGTCTTTTTTCTTTGCCCTAAAGAGGCATTACAGTATCAAGAGTATTTGCTAGTGCTGCTAATGCCAACACCAGAGCAACATACCATTTTGTTCAAGAAGTATTGAGACATCAATTCCTAAAACAAATGTCCCCCAAACCTTTAGTGGCTTAAAGGGCATTTATTAGTTCTATCTCTACTATAATGGGGAAGTCTATAACAGATAATTAAGTCATTTGACTTCAGCTGATGTTAAAAATAATGTATCTGTATGTCAATGTAAGGATCATACATGTAGTAAAAAGGAACCATGACACTTCTTCCAAAACTCTATGTTCGACACAAAATACACACAAATCCATACCTGTTTGTTTATGTTGGCCCCCACTTGAATCAACCAATTCAGGCACTGTGGATGTCCTCCAAAAGCAGCAATGTGGGCTGGTGTTTGAGCAAAACGTGTTGTACTGGCATTTACAGAAGCTCCAGCTCTTACTAACTGCATTAGGCACTCCAGCTTTAAAGACACGAGGGAATAAAACCAAAAATGTTACACAGATGTTCTATGACAATTATCACATACTAAACTAGTAAAAATTTCTAGAAGAGCTAAACTTACTAGTGAGACTACATGGATGCAAAACAAGAGAGAATATGAATGTTGGTATTTTTTCCCTCCCCCTTGTAATTCTCCCTCCTTTGGCAGTAGGGCATACCTGAAAAGTACTTAGTTCTCACTCCTGAAACTGAATTCCAACATTTATTTTCAGAATGAAGGAAAAGAGAGAATAAACACCTCAGATCCGACTACAAGAGCTATTTGGTTCCCTTTTGTTAAGGAGACAAAAAGTTCTGACCTAGCAAAGCTGAAAACCTGATGCTAAACAGACATTATCAGATAACATTTGCCAAAACAAGAGTGATGTTAGGAGATACACAGATACATTCTCAAGAGAGATTAGAGGAAGGTAAACCAGAAAAACAAGATAGATTTAAAATTTCTTTAATGTTTTCCTATAGCGACAGAGGCAGATCATTAATGAAAACTGTTAGTACTATGCTAGATCTATAAAAGGAATCAATTCTTTTCACCATTTTCCTTTTATTACAGCTGAAGAGCTGTTAAAAACAAAGTAGGTTGCATGCTTGTGGCAATACCAAAAAAGAAAAACTCCCTTTGTTGTAAAAAATTGAAGTATTTTGTCACACTATATTTTTTTCCCCACCATACTAACCAGAAGTGTCAGATATCCAGCTACTATTTTTAAATGTTCATAACATCACATTTGTAGAAGCCAGGCAAACCACAGCCACGATGACCTCAACTTTCAAAAATAGTCAGAAAAATGCTCCTTTCCTGTCACACAGTAACATTGTCTTTTTGTTGATAGGAAAAGGAATGCACTATGCTAAAATAAACAGTTTAGTCTAGTTTTCCATTTATTGTGGTTAGAAAGCAAACACCACTGTAAACCCATGTAACAGCAAAACAAAAAACCACCACACTGACTCAGGGCACTGGTCATATAACACAGAAAATATATGGCTTACAGTTGAAGAAAATGTTAGCCATACCACAGCCATGTAATAGTCTGTTAAAAAGCATCAGAAAGTCAGCCGGCAGCCTGATTTAGATAGAAGCACAAACAAAAAAATTTCAATGTTCTTCTCTACTGCTGCATGTCAGTTTCTACCTGTTTTTAACCTGTAAATTCCTGAACTTGGATGAATTACAATACACACAAAAAAGTACCAATCACTGTAGTGAGGTGTTTTATATTAGTTTTGCAAATATATTGCAAACTTCAACAGTTTCCTCCCCCTATACAGTTCAAACACACACCTATGAACCCTTTCCTTTAGGATATACTGTGTTTTTTTTGGACTGCAATGGACTCGACACTAGACATGGAGGTACCCATTAAGTCACTAATTACATTAAGTAAACGTGGAAGGCTAAAGGTAACTGAAATACTGCAGTATTAATGAATCTAGCTCCATAAACCTCAACAGTACCAAATATGAAGTACCTTTTCAAAAGTGAAAAAGTACTTTTACTACAAAAGAATTTACATTGAAAAATTGATGTAAGAAAACTTTATAATTCTAATGCTAGACTACCCAAATACATTTTTTATTTGCTGATCTTAAGACTTCCCTTGGTGCTCACAAGCTAGCATTCCTAATACTGCTGCTAATCCTTAATAATGGCAATACTGTAATTATTAAGTGATGTGATGGAAAAAAACTCCAGCTACACCAAGAAGTTCCTCTGCTATAACCGCAAACAGAAATAAAGTTCATCCAGTTTTAAAAACAACCAACTTAACAGAATTAATTTGAAAGTACTTTCAGACAATCATTACAATTTCAGGAAAGAATAGTATTTCCTGCACAGAAACTAGCTGAAAGAGTTCCCATAATTAGACAGGCATTATATCTCATCAACTGAAAGGGGAAACACACTGGACTGGTGCACCAGCGACATCTTGCACTGTTTAAATCCACTTTATAAGATGGCTACACGTCATGATAATCTATACATCTTCATGTATAAATGCTGCTTTTGCTTGTGTGCTCTGTCCCTCCGTCCGTCCCGTCCCCTGTCCCCCCCCCTCCTTCTCTCTTACAGGGTTTTAACAATGAAAATAACATTTCACCCTATTAAAAGCTGAAGTACAGGGCCTTCTGCAACATGGCTGTCAGAAAAATCTGCTATTTTCCAACATTATGGAAGAATGAGGTAAACTACTTCTGTAGGATCCTTTCTGATAGGAAAAGTCAACATAAAAAACAAGACCTCACTTGATTATTTATGATTGAAACAGGTCACACAGGTCTGCTTTCATTAAATAATTTTTTAGAACATATTTCCCACTCCACTGTTAAATCTAAAGCAGAGGTTAAACTGATTTAATGAAGACAGGCCTCCACACAGGCCACAACACCAGCAAAATACCAAGGAAGAGAGAGGCATTTTTTATCGGTACTACTTTTGTTCCAAAAGAAACAGAATGTACTTACTACTATTTTGCTTCCTAAAATGTAAACAGTCAAATGGCAAAACTAAAAGTAGAAGAGTACAAGCAGATAGATATGGCCAGGGAAGATAGAAATACATGTGCAAGTGGTTAAAAAGAACAATTAAGGTTAGCATAAAACAAATTGAATTAACAGTGACTTCATTTTTTACACAAGCCCTTCATTCCCTAACTCTCTGGTAGCTTTAGACTGTTAACAGTTTTACATTCTGACCCACCTTCTCAGGAATCTACAGAATGCCAGGGTAATTTAGGGCACTATATAATTAACTAATTGGAATACAGCAACTCTAATGGGAATTAATTTACATCTCCGGATACGAGCACTCCTCTGCAATCATGGAATGACCTGAAAATGTAAACTCCAACACAAATTCTCAACACAGCAAGTAAATTTTGGTTTGCTTCTATCTCTAAAAGAAGGCCTGTGATGTCATTGAAACTCCAGATACTTACAACCAGAAACACTGGTTGTAATACCTATTGCTTTCAATTGAATTTGCTGGCAGTTTATTTATTACTTGCAAGCTGTAGAAGTATGTTTCACACCAAGCTATTAAAAAATACTGTTTTCATTTTTAGCCTTAAGATACTCATACCAATAAAAATGGAGTTATTACATCAGTATTCCCAAAACAAGCTTTCCTCTTCCACATACTTATTTCTAACAGAACTTGGCTATCGCCGCTACTTCCTTACTGCAGCACACCTACAACTGCATGCAAGAATGCAGTCCTATACAGCTTTCTTCTAAAATTATTTTTATACTGTCCTTTGACACAATGAGGGCTTTCTTCTATGTTTAAATTGTGCAACAGGCAAAGGGAAAGAAACATCTCTATACTGTTAAAAGTTCACAAACCCTAGACTGATGCTGTGTGTGCATGCACACCTGTGTGCACATCTATGAATCAGTTTAGATTTCACTGCTTACAATGAGTTGTTCCACAAGAACTTCTGGAAATGTGAAGAAATGTCAACCTCATACAGAGCTGCAGCTTTAACATCATAGTCAACCAGACATTTATCAGTTCAATGGCCCTAAATCAGAAGGACAGCCATGAAGTTCTGTCACTATTTAATTTCTTTCGGGGGAAAAAAAAAAGCGCAATTGAAAAATCCAACAAATGTTAGAAAAACAAAGAAGTGAAGAGTAATTACTATCATTAGTAAGTACTAATGAACATAAATAATGTTTTATAACTCTGATACTTTGAGAAATAGAACTCTCCATCGGAGGTTTTGATGACTCTGAATTTGGAAAAAAGAAAAACAAAAACATAAGACATGCATATACTAAGAACAGCTGTTGTTTCACTGCTGGAAACATATTAACTGGTGAAAGTGTAAAAGTGTAACTATGCCACACAAACACAAAGTCAGTCAAGTTTGGGATCCACATACATTACTAACTTTTTCAAGTGTGTTGCATCGTCTCTGGCTCAGAGAAAGGAACACTACCTAACAAGACTATAAAACGTGCAGGTAACTTCCGTAAGTTGAAATTGCCTAGACCTTGTCACAAAGCTTTTAGGAAAATACAGATATGTAAAGTTGTATAAAACCCATTTGTAGCCTATGTCATCTTTGCAAGTCTCATTTCACTCGCCAGATTTTTCCCCCCTTATATGCAACAACAGCAAAAAAACATGTATCAAATTTTGCTGATACTTAAGAATGAACATGGGAAAGATAAACACAGTATCTTGCAGAATGACTTGTTCCCTTCCTTAGCTGTTTCTGCAAGAGTCTTTTCAACAAAAACTAGAACATACACAAAAAATAACATAACCTAGGTTAGTAGAAAGATAAAGATGCTTAAAGGAAAAGACAAAACACACACACTTCCAAGACAAAAGCAAAACTGCCACAAGCATGTACTGAAGAGGTATGAGACTGAAAAAGAGAAGACTATAACATCAAATTAGTTTCTTCACATTTTCTATGAGCATATTGATGATAAAATTTAAGGCACTCCATTTTTTTTTTTGAGTGTAGGAGTATAGAAGATGATTAGCTTCTTTCTGAACAGTTAAAAGGCTTCTTTAGGTTTTGTGGGTTTGGGGTTTTTTTGTTTGTTAAGACTGAAGGACTACTTCACTATGTTTCTAAAATGTCTCTCAAACAAGTACTGCAGATAAGATCACTGAACATACAGAAGACATCTCTTAAAGCACTTTTATAAGCCATGACAACTGCCTAAGTACATTCATTTTCCTTCTCCAGCACACAATCAATAACCAAATAGATATATATTGGAAATGGGAGGAGAACAAAAAAAAGCCTCTCAAAATCCAAACCCAGACAAGTCAATGAGGAAGAAAGGCAAAACCCAACCCTCTAGGGCTGGAATTCTGCACAGGCTGGAACACTCACCGCGTTAGAAACAGGAAAGGCCTACATAAAATCATTAAGATACCACTCGTCTTAGGACTTTAAATTAAGTGCTGCTACTCCTTGTTTTGATCTTTTCTGCATTGCAACGATATCAACGCAGTTAATTCCATAGTCGTATCAGCACGCGTATAAACCAGTTTTTCCTACTGAAGGCAACAGAGGAGTGCTTTACGAGCACTGGTATCTTCTTCCCAAACTCCTAACGAGTCGGTAGTCATAACAAAGGCACAACAAAACAGTCTCCAGGTGCGGAGCATGGGGACGATAAGGACCGTGACTAGGCTCCGCAGACAAAGCATGCAGCAGACGGAAGGAGGGGGTGGGGTGTCGGGGGTGTTTCACAAGGGTGGCCGCCTCGGCAGGCCCTCTCGCCCCGGGTGGCCGGAGGGGTCAGCGTGGGAGGAGCCCCCTGCCCCTCCTCCTCCCCATTGGCTCCCGCCGCCCTGTGCCGGTGGCCCGGGCGCCTTTTGAAAGCATAAGGAATTCACAGATGGTGTGTCTAATCACCCCAAATTTATCTAAACAGTAAAAATTAAGCTCCTGTCAATTTTAAGGCATGATGTTCAGAGGCAAAGAAGGTACAAAGTATTTTCTGTTAAAAGTACCAAGAAGACCAGGCAATTGAAAGACTTTTCTTTAGCATCAGGTTAAATTCATCATTAAGGTACTGGGAAGTACTTTTTCATTAATATAGGAGTTCTGATGTCTCAGACATTACATTTGTTTTTCTCTCTTATGGAAGCAAAATACAGTAATTACAAAAATAACATTTAATTTGACTGTGCATGAGAATGTGTATTTTGTGTTGTGGGTAGGAACTAGTATCTGAATTTATTTGGTTTAAATTGATCTTTAAATTACTGTTCTGATTGAGCTAGTAGTTAAATTTATAGAGATGATCAGGTTTTGGTTTTTTAAAACAGCTTTTTTTTTTTCTTGGGGGGGAGGAAACTCTGGACTCTTGGGCTAACGTATCAATGTTTTCACCTTTTGCTGAAACTGCCCTTGATCATGGTTTTATATACTACTCACAGAAAATATGTATTGTGGTTCCATAGGTATTCGTCACATTTATTTGACTTCTTGGGATTTTGGCATGGCTAAAGCTGTGTATGTACAATATCCAATCCTCAGAGGTAAGATTACAACACAAAGAAAAACACCTACCTGCAAGCAGAAAGAACAGCACCCTGGAATACATCATAAAACGCCCTCTTGACATACACTTGCCACAGCAAATAGTCTTTTTGTGAGTACATAAAGTCAGAAAAGGAATTAGAAATCTAGCATATGGGGTAATTTTTCAGTCTTCAGTGAGGTAATTAAGGAATTCATTCACTGTGGAAGGGCGCTGATACTGGGGGGGTGTGCTTGGTTGGATTGTACTGCTCTCATGTAGAGAAGGTGCTTTCCTGAACACTGTTGTAACAGCAAACAGGAGATTTGGCTTAAGATTTTCCTTAACTTATCACAGTGATCACCTGAGCTAGAAACAGTAGATTTAGACTATAAAAATTACAGCAAAACAAAACACCTTTATTGTGTTCTCAAAGTTTTGTTTTGATCTGGACAGACCAGTAAGAACATAGGCTCTCTGTACTTGGGACAAGCTGCACAAGTGTGGTGTTAAGAACCATTAGTACTTAACTATGCATTCATAAAAATTATTAACTTTACCTGTGCTTATATTTTTATAGCGGTATCAAGACAGAGAATATAAAGATAGAAAGCTTGCTTTCAGAAACCTTTGTTTTGGCCTGATCTGTCTTCTTCCTTGTGGCCTTATGTAAACTATGAAGGCTTATTTCATTAGGTTTTTTATCTGCAAAATGGGAATGATAAAATCATGTCCTGTGTAGTGGTAAGAAGCTCAACTAATCAAAGTGCTTTGAGGTAAAAATATAACACATATTTATATACATATGAGGAATTTCAACACTAGGAGTTACTGCAGCTAACATTTGTATCCTCTAGATATTATTTTAACTTCACCAAAATAAAATAATACTTAGGTTTCTACAAGGCTGCCAAGTTATAGATCTCAGAATAATGTGTAAAGGAGGATGAATTACAAATAAGCCCTTTTATAGATGATGACACTGAAGCACGGAAAAGATAAATGCTTTGGCCAGGGGAGGGAGTACTTCCAGCTACAGCAGCTTTCAGTTCAGTACCTTATCCTTTGGCTTACAAAAACGTTCATTTTACATTGGATCTGGCCTTTGTTTTCACAAGCTCTAAGAGTTTATCGTCCTATATGCACTTCTGTTTCTGGGTCATGTGGATTTTTTTTTTCCCCATGTATAGCGAGGCAGGTGCTAACACTTTACATCTGTATGCCTCATTTTCGCATGAAGGGCCTGTATGATAGAATAGTTAAAAAGAAAAACCCCACAACCAAACAACAAAAACCCAAACCCACAATTTGTTATAAAAACGGTCATCACCAGAGTGTCTGGTATTAAACAATACAGTTTCTTAGGTTGAAAACAGGCAAGCTGTTTCTTACGGTGTTGTAGGTAAGCACTGACATAGTTGCTCACATATTGTTTATAACTATCATAAAAATCAATGAATATTAAAAATGTGGGTTATATTGAAGATGAGCAAGAATTAAATATCCTTGAGCTTGAAAAGATTCATATTCAAGATTTGCATGTGTTTTTTATCTCTCATTGAGATACAGAAACTGCCATACCAAATAAAGGCAGTGGTCTATCTCATTTCCTTATAGACACTGTCTTTATTTACCTTCCAGCACTCCCTGCAAGATAGATAGGTGCTGTTATTCCTTTTAGAAAAGGGGGAGCAGAATGCAGAGAAGGGAAGAGACTTTAACAATGCTGTGCAGGAACTCTGCATGTGGAACTGAACCATGGTATCTTCAGTTTTGTGACTAGATTCCTTGTTACAAGGTCAACCTTTTTTATTTCCTTGCTACTGATCTACACCAAAAGTTCCAAAATAGACAAGCATGCTGCTTCCCATATGAGACTGATTCCTTAGTCTGTAGCTGGCATATGAGTTGGGGAGTCACATCTGTGTCTATTTTTAAAATTGTGAATCATTATTCAGATAAATATAAAAATATGTGTAATATTCTGCTTTTCCATTGACTTTCTTATTATCTTTTGGAAATGGGCTTTATAGATTAATTAATTTTCATAGAAATTAAGTTAAATTTTAATTTTGAAAGTTTAACTGCTGTCATATGTGAAACTGGGAACATGGGAATTTGGGTTTTACCTTTTAAGATTTCATTACAATTGTAATTTATTCTTTTGTACTTCTCTGTCATTCTTATGGTTAGCCTCTATACAGAACAAAACAAGTTTCAAAGATATTTTCGACAATCTTTCTGTTCAAAAGATCAAATACATATAATATAAATGTGTTATGTGTTTGAACTTATTTCCAGATGATTTGGCTTCCCTCACAAACATAGCTGCAGTGATGGTCTGTTTGAACATAGTCTAAGTCAGGAAACTGACAGTCATGGGTTAAACTGTAGTTTGCAACCTTTTATGAAAAAAAAAGCAGTAATAGATAACATCACAGGTTCTTTGCATTTTCTAGTTTGTATGAAGACAGATTTTAGCATTTAATGTGTTTTATAAACTGTTATTCTTTAATGGGATGCAATAAATAATATGCTTACAGTATTGTTGACACAAAAAATGTTCCTGATTTTTTATGACTCAGAAAAGTTCACCTACTAAATTTAGTAGCCCACATTTTTGTATATTTGAAAAAAAATAGTTATTTGCATTAATTTTGTCCACGGTTCTATTCCTGCTCTTTTAAGGGAAGTGAGAGGCTTCATTTCTGGTTCTCTTAGATCAAGGAGGTAGACTTCATCATGTTTTGTTGGGGCGTTTAACAGAACTAAATTTCCCTTAAAAAAGACCCAGAAAAAGACACAGAGGAGTTTATAGGCAAAGTGGGGTGGAAGAAGAGATTGTTTTTATTTTAGCTAAGTTTGCTTTTATGTTCTCTTTTGGCTAAGGGCTGAGAAAGAAAATGGTTGGTAAATGAGGACTTCTTGAATATTCAATAGAGTCTAACAAGTATAAATTTAGAAAGTAAATGCATTATTTTAAATCCATGTTTTGTCAAAAAGAACTTGCTGGCTTACATAACTGTAACGTAGTCAGCTGCTTCTCTGTGCCATTCTGACACAAATAAATTACATTTGCCGATTTTTCCTTTCAGACAGGTTGAATATGGAAAATTTTATAGTAACTTGTACAGAACAGAGTCAGGGTTGTTTGGGGTTTTTTTGTTCGTTTTTTTGTTGTTGTTTTGTTCTGTTTTTTAATGTTGTAGAATTTAATCGAATATGTAATTCATTCAAATCTTTCCATTCTTGCTGTAGCAAGCTTGCATTGGTTAACGCTTAGGGCTTTATTTAGTTGCCCATGCATACGTGTCTAGTGCCATTTGAGATGCCCAAGAGTATTCTTCTTCCCTGTTGCCAGCTGCTGCTGCAGAAAGGTATCAGTTTACACAGGTCCCCTGCCATGTCTGCACAGAGCTAACAGGTATCTTGGGAGTCCAAAGACTCCTTAGGCTGCATTGGGCATCCATGTTCTGACAAATGAATCCTACATGAATGTCATTTGCATAGATGTATCAAGCCACATAAGAATTTCATCACATTTTGTCTGGTCCTGAGTCCCTGAAAACCTCCTCTTTGGAGGAGGTTATCACAGAATTGCTGGCTGGCTCCTGTATTAGGCCTGAATCCAGTTCCAGATCTGTGGGGCATTATCTGAAACTCTTAGTGAACTGTGATGAAAACAGAAAATTTCTTTAGATGCTCTGAATTTATTTTAGCAATGATGGGAACTTTCCATCATTTTTCTAGTGTAAATAGAATCTGACTCTTCATTTTCAAGGACTAGTTCAAAGATTAGGTTTACTTCCTGTTGTTGGTTAAACTAAACCAGAGCTGAGCGGTGTACCACTTGAAGTATGCTGTTCCTATCTGGATTTTTTCCTATCTTCACCCTTCTTTAGCGAAGACCAAATGTTCTGTTGCAATCACTCCTAAACCAGAATAGGAAATAAACATTATTCTTTCAGATGGAAGTTATTGGCAGAAACAGCTGAAACATTTTGTAAAAATTAATTTAATAAACTTTAAAGCATTGCTGCTCAAGTGCTAAAACTAAGTTTGCATAATATGTGAGGCCTCTGAAGGCACAAAGATCAGAAAATTAATAGCAGCAGTAGCTGCTAACATGGAAAAAAAGCCATGAGTGGAAAAACAGTAAACTGAAAGTCCTTTATCCTCCTTTCCAGTCCTCAGTTCTCAGAGTTTTGTCTGGCAAGGAAAGCAAGGAATCTGTCTGACTTTCAAATAATTACTGATGTATTACTCCATTGCAGGCTAGTAGCAAAGAGCAGCTGCGCCCGGTAGCCAGAGCCAACTTCTCCCTTTCCCATCCCCCGTTTCTGACTGCCTTCCCTGGAGAAAGCTATCTCACTATTAAATAAACTAGGGTTGGGTTGCAAGACAAACCAAGATTTCATTAGAAAAATATTTACTCACGCACAAAGAAAGAAGCCCTTAAAAAAACCTTCACTACTTAGGAAATGATGCGATTTTGTGGGTAATAAATAAAAACAGATTCGTTACACTACAGTTGTAAAGCTGCCATCTTTTATGAGCCTGGGAAGAGTGACCTTATTCATCATAAGGCTTTGTCAATTCTGCCTCCATGCAACTATTCTTCTCTTGATACATGTGAGTCATCTGGGTGATTCTTAACCGAGAGGTCTAGTGCCTAAAAAGTAAGGAAGTTAATTATAGTTGTTGGCTTTTTTACAAGCTACCCATCTTTTTCCCACATTCCTTACCAGTTTCAACTGAAAATTAACATTTCTTTAGAGGCAAAATACCAGCAATGTGGTAAAAAGTAGTTCTGTAAGAAATCAATACCAAACCACTTCCATTTTCCATAGCAATAAAAAGGTCCTTCAATGTCCTCATCTTCAAATTGTGTTCTGATTGTAAAAGAAAAAGAAAAAGAAGTAGGAGTTCTTGGCAGAGTTGCAGGACTGCCAAAAGTTCATGGTATCTCCACTTAGCTTTACATTTAAGATGAATGTAAATCTGACTTATTGACTACTTGCATTCAGTAAATAACTTTTATCAGAAAAAACGCACGAACATGTGGAGGAGTCTTGCTCAAGTTCCTGTTTAAATATTTCACATGGTGACTCCTTGAATTCCTCCTGCTGTTTCATTAGAGGTGCTGTCTTCCTCCACTGTCATGCAGTGGTAAGTAGTTGCTGTGTTGTAGCCTGCTGTTCAGCGGTGGGGTAAGCAGCATGTTTATGTCATTTGTGTTGTGCTCTCAGTATTTTCAGATTAAGGAATGCAAAAGGTACCACGAAAATGTCAGCACTCTCACACCCAAGGCTACCATGGGGCACTGCGTGGCTGATGGTATGGAATCTATGCAATTGAGCATAACAAACCTTCTGCACCAAACCAGACTTCCCTAAGTTAAGAACCACATCATCCATAATTACTCTGTCTACTATTTTGTTTTGCACTTGGATGGAAGCTTGAAGCGGTACATTTATGTAATATTTATTCAAATTTAGTTAAATGAAACAACAACCAAATCCATAGCTTGATTGCATCTACATGGATATGAAGTTAATGTATCACATAATAATTTTTCAGTTCAATAATCTGGAAACCTTTCCATGGAAAAAAATATTTAATAAAGGGGAAAATGCCATATCCTCTTACAAAGAGAATAAACAAAAATCTTGAAAAAGGTGAAGAGCGTGAAATGTCTGTGTGTGAGCCTGGCAAGTGTTCTTGAAACCTGCACCCTGTTCAGTGAGATTAGATGCTTGTGTTATTATATTATTGTTTAGTTCTTATTCGTTTAAGAAACCATGCTCCTCCCCAAATCATGATTTAATAAAGAAATTTTAACACCATCTTTTTGTCAAAGAGGATGGTGCCTGGCGTTTCATTTGTTCATGAAAGGGAGTGAAAAGAGTAAGCAGCCTACATTATCAGCATAGGTTTCTATGTTAGCTAGCATAACATGAAAGGAGCCATCTTGTGGTTGTCTCTTTTGCAAATGAAATGTTGCTGTAATATTGCCTTGAAAAGCTGAAGTTAAAGATGCGTCTATACTTCTGTGATATTTTTTCTTCTGTTTGTTTAGAAACGTTACCTTTTGAGTAAAAATTGCCTTATACATACAGAGAATTTTTCAGTCATCAGATTTCTGATTCTTATCTTCAGAATTAAAACACCACATCTATCTATGCATACAAGATTAAATTTGATATGTTCAGTCTGTGTCTCCTACTAGTCAATCCACCGCAGTAGTTCCTAGTCTTCTGAGCTCTTCCTCCGAGCTCTAACCTGCACTCTAAATTTTGCTTTAAACTGCAATCAACAGCATAGCCTCTGAATTGTGACCCTTAAGTAGAACTGCTTTCTAAATGAATGCTAAGTTTTAAAAATTTTTTTAATGATCTTCATTAAAATGTGATCCCTGAGAACTCTGTGCATTCCAAGCACAAAACTGAAGCATCCCCGTCCTTTGTTCCTGGACTTCAAACTTGACTTGGAGAGACAACATTTAGATGATACATCGGTCTGATCTCTTCACCTCTTTGCTGATATACAACGGCACTTCCCAGTTTTAGAGTTTGATAAATCTACATAATCCAGAGTAGATGTCAGCAAATTTATTTTATATAGATTAGCTCACTGATGCTTGTGATTAAATATATTTGAAAAACAACAACCTTACTTAAACCAAAAGTTATGTATAAATGCAAGTCACAGTCATAACTCGTAAAGTTTTATTTATATCGTCATACTGAATAAAGTTATATATGATTCAACTTGGATAGCCATTGGATAGCCAGAAAGTCAGATGGCATCTCACTATTTGAGAAAATTACTTCATTGAATGAAACACCATGGTTGTAGGGAACATAAGCAGGAAAATCTAGGGTATCATACCATGTAGGATTTTGACATAATCTTTCCATAAAATTGTTTGAACTGATGTAAGCAACAATAATTCTCAGGCATAACCATAAGTTTTTGTTTTCTATTTTAATTACTGGTTTTTTTTAATGTCTATTTTAATTACTGTTCTCTATCTTGCATCTAGTAAAGGAAACACAGTCTCTGTAATGAAAGAAAGAGGAGAGGATTCTTGCCTAGGAAATCAGTTAAAAGCAAGTGAATGAAAATATCTTCCCTCAGAAAGTGATGCTGGTATGACAGTGATGGATATTCTGAGCACTGGAATAAGAGAGACAAAATATATATGGAATTATTTTTTACACAAATAATCTGCTGACAAAAAATATATATAGGAAATCAAGTCTTTAAATGTACAGGATTCTGAAAGATAATGGATGAAATATAACAATTAAAATAATAATTGCATAGTTAACCTGCCTTACTTACCTACCTGTTAGGATGCAAAAAGTCTCCTTTAAAAGATTTAATCTCCATGTATCTCTGAAGACAACTACCCCAGTTATCAAGAACCACAGTCTGACCTCTGCCTCTACATATTTGAGTGGGACTTAAAACAAAAGCTTTTTTTTTTTTTTTATATGTTTCTGCAAAATGGATTTACTTTACTGAAACTGAAACTGAAATAAGATATAGATCCCATACTGATGTAGTTGTGCAATTTGTTGATGTTAAGAAATGTAAAAGTCAAGAATTTTGGCAATTGTATATTCTGAGGAGAATAAATTTGCATTCTAAGAAATGTGGAATGAAATGAAGTTAAAAGAGGATCAAATATAAGAATGGACTACTTGGAAAAGAGTACATTTAAAAAATATTACATTCCCTCTAATGTCTAAATTCTTCAAAAACTGTTGAAAAGCATCAGTGTATCCTCAATTAACAGAACTGATCTGAGTTTATTAGAATTACCTGGATTCAGTTTCCAGAAATGTCTTGTTGCTAGGCGAATTTGTAGTCATAGATACGTGTTTTTTTTTTTTACCTAGGCCAGCACTTCCATATTAATAAACAAGAAGTAGGGTAAGATTTTCCCTAGGTATAAATCACTGCCATCCACTGTTTATGGAGGCTTATAGCAGATCAGCCTTAAAGGTACCTTTGTACTTTGTACAGATTTTCTTTGCTCCTGTTAACTAGAATTACATTGAGTTTGCAATCAGAAATTGTTTTATTCAAAACAGTAAAGAAAGCATTTTAAAAGTGTATTGTGAAATAGTTAATTGGCAGAATCTGGAAGAGGATGTTGTAATGCCATCATCTGGAAATTCATCCAAAGAAGAAGCTGCTTGTCCCCCTGCTTTTTTTTTTTTCTACTTTGGCTTATTGAATGATTGTCTGATTTACTTGACTGAAACCTTTTGCTTCAATAGTAAACTGCTGATTTGCTAAAAATAAAATCCTTTTGGTACAGAGAGACTCTTCATACATCTACGCAGGAATATGAGCTCTAGTTGTACCCTGAAAAGGTTTCAGATGTCATATGCATGCTACTGAATATACAGTGTGAGAGTCTGGTATAACCAGCCATATTTCCTGTGAATTCACTTCTAGATGAGGGTAATTTCTTTTTGTCTTTTACTTTGGAATTATAACAAGTGAATACTTGTTCCCTTATCTTTTTATAAAACTTTAAATTTAATCTTGAGAAGCATAGCATATTTTTTACCATGGCCAGTAGATGCTAGACATCATTTAAATGAGCTAAACACTGCTAAAAGCCTGTTGAACACTCTTGGTTCTTGTGGACACCAGCTTGTCCTACACCAGTGCCATCTCGTCTGCAATATACAAGTTCAGTTCGGGTCTATTTGGAATGAGGTGAATTTTCACTGACCTCACCAAAATAAACAGAACAGCTTTAAACTAAACCACTATCTTTGTTAATTAGATTGGTAATTTTACTAGATAAATCTGTGCCAGTGATAATTAGTTGGCTGTACTGAAGAAATGGTTAGAGCCCAAATTCAGCTATGTAGTTTGTTTCTGTGAAGACCTTGCCTTATGTATAATACTTCAGTACACTTTTCTCTGTCTATTAGGCATATTAGAATACTTCCTGAAATAACACAGTTCTGAGCAGAACGTACCAAGAATAAATGCTGGCCTGAAAGCAAAAGCTTTAGGCAGTGCAAACCAGCATATTAAACTGGAAGCATCTCCATGTAGTAGTTTTTACTCTAGCAGATGCTCTCATTCCAGCTGTAATAGTGACATTCTTGTATCAAATTCTAGTACCCTAACATGCACATACTCTTTTCATTGACCAGACTTTATCTGACAGATACACAGACATTTTAGGGAGAAAAGAAGATATGTTTTATTTAGTTCTGGAGCTGCCATTCTGAAGAAGTTTGTGAAATTAGACCTAGCAAGCTTTATGGAGCATCTTACAAGGAAGCTTAAACCACAGCCATTATTTATATCAACATAAAGTAATTGTGTAACCCCAAAGGAATGGCAATGTGTTATTTTAAGCAATCAGACAGGACATGAGAGACTGTCTGAGACCACATGTTGGCATGCAAGTTAAAGCTGAAATATTTAGCCATGCCAGTTTTTAAGATGATGGATAGTACCATGTCTAAAATGTGTTATCTTTTTTGAAACACACATAATTTTCTCCCTGTGTGGGGAATAACAGTCTGCTTGTCACAGCAATGAAATGGATAATGAAACTTGCAAATCAGCCTTGACTTTCAAGGATTTGAGAAGCTGAGGAATATCCAGGTAGTTAGGATACCAGCTTGCGTTATGTTAGAACAAGTTTGGTTCATCTACTCTTACAATTTCTCATGTTATCCTGGATAAGACATACTGGTCCAGATCCACAAAGGCTTCTTGATCCTATTGATAGCAGCTGAAACCCACTTCAATAGCAATCACTTTCTTAAAATAAATAAAGTCTAGGAGAACTGCTGGGTCTCCATTGTTACCCGGGGTTTGTGAAGGTAAATATAATATATGTGATGTGCTTAGATACTACAAAAGTCAGGAGCATAGAAATGCGTAAACAAAAGCTTACAAGTTTCTCCAATATATCAACCATGAAAAATCTTTGATACTAAAGCTCTAATATATTCATATCATAAGGCATATTACCACTGCAAAAAACTGAACAAACAAACAAAAGTACAAGCTGTAAATCTGTGGTATGTTTGGGAAATGCTTTGTTTTTTCCTCAATTAAATGCTAGGAAAATAAAGCCCTGTGTGTGGATAAGAGCCATTTGGCTCAAATAACCCCAAAATTTGGTGCTATAAGCAAATTAGTATTGAAGGAATTCCAAGCAGTTGTGATACATACAGTTGTACGAAACAATAGTTCTTTGCTTTCTGCAAGTGTAACATTATGGGAAATTTTGGCAATATGAAGTAACATTTATTAACGTGTTTTCATAGCTTAATGAAATTTATGATTTGTATTCAAGTTTCATAAATCATAACCTAAACAATTATTTGTTCACCTATATGTCAGATCAAGCAGGAATATTTTTCTTTTTAAAATCATATTTCTGATTCTTTTATTTATGTGTGACCTTGAACTTGTGGACTCCTGCTCTCTCAGTAGGTGATAGCTATTTTCCAAAGAGAAAACAGCATTGTTGCATTTTCTCCTCTTCTAGAAGTTATTTCTGCTGCCTTTTGAAGGGAACGGTGTAGGCGACTAATTACTAGTGCTCACCTCACTGGAGCTCAGATTAAGGCCCATCAGTTTCAGAGATACATATAGTGTAAGATGTATGTGATGCTCTTTCCCCCAGCGTCACTACTGGCTAGTTCAGGCAGTCCCAATTCAGCATATTGTCTGTTTTGAATTGCAGTCTAACCAGATTTACACTGTGGCACTCTTCTGGTCTACATCCAGCTTGCTCTTGTCCAGCTGCCACTACCATGGATCAAATGGATCCATATCTGCTCTTAGGGGAGGGCAAGGAGAAATCTGCTATTTTAAACTGCTCACCCTGTCTTGGGTTTCTCCTCTACTCCAAGCTACACTATATAGCAGACAAGGCATGTATTCGGGTTTAAAAACATCCCAGGTTAGATGTTGTATTGCCCCACCAGAATCAGTTTGTAGAGCTAGCGAATAAGGTTTTTGATGGTACCAGACTGAGGAAACAACGAAGACGGCAGCAGGAATACAGTGTTGAGACTTACTACCCTGCCAGTCTGTCTCAGCCTTGTCCAAAGACTAAAATCTTGACAGTTCATTGTCAGTGTCTGTTCAACCTTCAGTTTTCACTAAAAATGCTAGGAAAAAAAAAATGCATGCCACTGTTGATGTTTTTAAGGATTCTAGATTACATGTGTTGAGGTGTGTGACCTCAGAAGTTAGAGTTATGCGCATACCATGTGTATTTGGAACCTTTTCTGGGAATCTGTGTGCTTTCCAAAATGTATAGGGCTTGGGATGAAAAGAGAGTATATTTATACTTTTCAGTTTGGGAAGAAAGCTTAACTGAAACAGGAATATGGATTCAGAAATTCACTGGGGAATTGTAAGGATAATCAGGGATCAGGCAAATTTAGGAGCAGAGCTTCTGAAGGAAGATGTATCTAGCAGACAGTTTGGGAGTGGGTGCAGTGCTAAAGTCTCAAATGAATGGGATCTGTCCTGGAAATGAGAATCAGGAAGGAAAATGCTGATGATTGTTTGAGCCTAACTTTATGTTTCTCACCTCTAGCCACCTGTTTGGACTGTTCTGACCAAACGCTAAAGAGCTCTGCCAGGGCAGGTCTTGTGTAATAAGTTCCATTATTCATGTTTAGTTCAGCAATCTAGATTTGGGACATACTGAGCTATTTCCTAGAAGTGTTAGTTCAGTTTTATTCAGGATTTCCACGGTTTTACTGCCAGGCAGTTTAACTGAGAGTAACTGAGTTTTCTCCTGTGTCTTATATTATGGTAAAGAACCCTTAACTGTCAAGAGTTTGTATGATGCTTTATGATTTTTTCTTGCAATACTGATGTAATTCTTGCACAATATATGTGTTATAGTGTTACCTAGACTTTACAGTTACTATTATACAGATGACGTACTGCTGGAAATGTAAATGTGAAACCCTGTTGCTCAGAACTGCTTATTTATGAGTAGTATGTCAAGAATAGGAGCAGTGAGGGTGCTGACTCACAAGTGGTCACGCTCACCTAGTGATGGCTGTGATACTTCCTGCTCCCAGCTGTCCCTTCTATCCCATGACATGCAGTTTTCCACCCTCATGTAGCAGCTGCTGAATTTCTATAATTTGCAGCCAAGCATATTAAGGTAACCCCAAACAATTTTTGGCTTTCCTTAAAACATTGTTCTGCCAATTGTAGTACTTCAGCAGCGGTTCTCCAACTGAGATATGGCTGCAACAGAACCAAAACTATCTGGGGAAAGGGAAACAGGACTTTTATTAGTGGCCCAAAAGAGTCAAGATGTTGGATGGAAAAAAAGTTATATTGTATTCTGTGTTGAGAAGCTCAGGAGCTTTTCCAGGCTCTTTGGTGTGAGTACATGCCCTAGCCTTAATGCAGCTACAGATTCGGAGGAAACACACATCCAGGACAAGTTACCTCTGATCATGAATCAGAACTCTTAGAGCAGGAGTCAGCTCTAGATTCAGAGCTAAGTTTAGATGTCTACAGTGTAGATTTCTACACCTGAGGTATGTGCTTAATGTGCAAAAGATTCAGTGAATACAATCAATGGTGCTTTGAGACCAATTTTGTATCTTGTTGGATTATATCCTCTCCTTTCATTGACCGTTCCAGGAATAACAGTCAATGAATCATACTAGTCTCTTTATTTCTGTAAGTGCTAATGACTCCTTGATGATCTCTGCCTCTTTTCTTCCTTGGTCATTGCTTCTCTTTCGCATTTGTTGGTAACACTTCTCTAGTTTGTTTGGGACGTAGCTGTCTGAGACCATGTTCTCTTGCAGGAATCTCATGCATGTTAGTGGATTGAGTAGTTTTTGCTCTGCATTACAGACTCAACTTCTAGATGTGCTGGTTTGGCTCAGCCACACTAAGGCTATGAGCAGAAGACAGGCAACCTGCTTCATTTGGTGTCCCTCCTTCCCCACACAAACTGCCAAGTGTCTCACTGAATCAAAAAGATTATTTTAAGAGTACGTAATGGCTTGCTCTTTCTTCTATCTTTCATCCACGTGAAAAGGCATTATCTTATTAATCATTCAGTTGTGCCTTTCCCTCCAGTGTTCTCTTTAAGGTCACAGCTGTTGTATTAGGCTAAGTTATAGTGAGTCCTTTGTGGTTCGTTTTATCCCATGGTGACTTCATCTGCTATGAGATTGCCTGTATAGCCAGAGCACCTACAATTTTATTCCAATATCCTTATCATTTTAATAGTAAAAGTATTCTCTGTAGGTCTGTGAGATGTACCCCACGCTGACCATCATTACGTTTCCCTTCCCTCCCAATACTTTGCAGTGTTTTTCATTAGTTTGTCTTTTAAACGCTTTTCTTAACAAGTGTGGCTGAGATTAAACAGAAACATTGTTCAGAGAGAAAAGGGCTTCTGGTGAAACAGATGTCACTTGCAGGACTATATATCCCCTTCCCTTGGCAACTGACACACATTCTGGCTAACTTATCAAGTGGGCATCCTGCCCTCCCAACAGATGGTCAGAAGTGTGGAGAGCCAAAAGCCCATCTATGGACGTGGAGTATGTTGAAGAGTATACGTCTAGACACACATGTTGAACGAGCTTTTTAGGCTGAACTTCTGTACCCACAGTCAATTTAGAGGAAAGGACAGCTTTTTAATAAAGGAACATTCTGCATCAACATATGGCTGCTTCGGTGTTTAGAGTGGCTGATCGTTACAGGAGGGTTGGGGAGAGGGAGATCATGAAGTAATCAGCATATTAGAAGAGTCACTCCATTTTTGATTTCTTTCTATTGGAAATATCTAGTAAGAGACCAAAACACAGTTCTTCTGATTCAGCTGAGTTTCACAAAATACATTCAGGAAGTTGGACAAATCTGCCATACAATTGCTCTGATAAACTTATGTAGTCTTAGAACAGAATTTCACATGTGTTTTAGTAGAAAATTGTTTTCTGTTGGCTTTGTCATATTTGCCAAAATCAGAAATGTTTTTATTGTCACAAAACCATCTCACAAAATGCAGAAGTTATTGCATGAATGAGTGGGAACAGTTGGTGTGCCTTCTTACAGTCATGCTTAGGAACCTGACTAATTCTAAGTAGGTTTTTAAGGGAAAGGCAGTGACACTACACTACTGTAGCTGGGCAAGGAAATGTATATTGTAACAAGGATATGTATATAATTAGGTCAAGACTTTTGCCCTACATTTTTCTACAGCTAGAAATGCTCATTAATATACAGTCTGTACTTTACTCATGATCTGCCTTTGTTCAAATCTGTTGAACTCGTACCCATCTGAACTTAGGAATCAAGCAGGTTTACATCAGTTGCCTGGCATGTTAGATAAAGGTGTATTAAAGTGTCATAAACACAAGAAATTTACTGGATAATATTAAGGAATTGATGGAGATTTATATGAGTCAAGGCAACTCAGCTGCAGAATTTTGCATGAGTGTAAGGAAGAAGTTGACTTTAGCTTTGAAGGAAAATGGGCAGGGATTAATGAACTGGACCATGAGCCAGTACAAAACAGAGACAACAGACAGTCTTCACTCAGCATCATCAGTGCATTCAGACAGCTTCTGAAGATTGCTTTTTTGTGGCAAAAGGGAGAATTCATCTTTAGGTAGTTCATGCTCTGACAGAAATGATACCAAACAACAAGAATTCGGTAGTGTATGCACCTCCCCATGGAGGTTTGGCTATAGACTGTTGGGATGGTTCACTTACAAGTCATAATGAATAGCTATAAGGTAATAATTATTTTGACTTACTACCAAGATTATTTTGGTGACCAAGGGCTGAAAAGTTATATATCACATTGTCATTCACCTATAATTTTTGGATCCATCCTGCTTCACACCGATTCCTCCCTATACTTTTCACTATAATTCCCAAGTATTTTAAATCATGGCAATTTTTAGGGTAACTAAAATCATGTGCCCTGGGTTTTTTTGGAACTTGATTCTCTATGGATGTGTTATTTGACTGCATACATGTGTTTCTATAGTTGATTATTATAAGGTCAATCACTGAGTGAGCTCTCTGGCAGCGTGCATTCAGTAGCACTCCTCATTAGCTGGTTCATAAAAGCAGTTTTTTTGGTTCTTTGTACATTGTACTGGTGTGAAGTGCCCTGTGAACTCCATACTTACTTTCTGGTATTTACCAGCCTGTTTTCTGTTCTCTTTCAGCTCAGCTAAAAATTACTTTGACTAAATACTGGCTGATGCACAGCCTCATGAGCAATGTGAGCTTTGCTTATTAATAGTATTTTATTTAAATAATGAAAGTCACAATGGTGTTGAATTATGGTGCTTGCTTCAGAAGTGTGTTCAAGCTCCTTGTCTTTCTAATATTTAAAGCACATGCCGCGAGTGTAAGGAAGGGGAGGATATAGCCTAACTCGCTGGGTAGAAAAGTATGTCTTTGTGTTAGCACTGTGAAAAAGGCCTAATCAGGGACCTAATCAAGAGACTGCAGAAGCTAAAGGCTCTCAGAGATCGACAGCCTGGTATGGGGCTATTGTGTACTGTTTTAGAGCTGAGGCATTGTGTTTGCTGTTCTGATGAAGCCCTGCACAGGGTATGAATGGGAAAATGGAAGCCAGTGCCAGTTTCTGGGGGTTTTTTGTTTTTTTGTTTTTTTGTTTTTTTCTGTACAAGAGTCTGTTAGCAATTTGCCACGCACCCTGAAGTCCTACTATCATGTGGGCTTGTTTCCTGACCGTGTCTCTGCCACAATATTTTCACCATCTTTTGTTCATCATTCTCTCCCAGCCCCTCTGCTGCACCTGTGTGCTTTTGAACTGCTTTATGCATCTGGAACAGTTTGTCAGACTATGGGCAATAGTTTTTCTCCCTTGAGAAATCCGTGTTTCCCTACAGTATGAAGAAATCTGGCTGCATTCCAGCCTGCTTGAAAGTGTGGCTTTGCACAGTAAAGCATGTACACACAAATACCGAAGTGAGAGCTTAAGAAAATCTCCAGAACAAATCTATGGGAGTGTTACCTGGTTGAGAGCTGGGTGACATATTTTATGACTGGGGAGTCGTATTTCACAATTCAACAATTACCTACTACATATCTGAATCTATCTAGTTTATAAGGGGTTGCTGAATTTTTATTCTTTCATGTTATCCAAGAAAGGAAGAGTTTTCATCCTCATTTACTGACCTAAGTTAAATACTACTTTAATTAATAGAGAAACACATAGGTTTAAGTTACAGAAAAATTAATCTGATAGCCATTCATACTATTGCCAAGTCATTAGAAGGAAGCTTACTGCATTGATTTTTGGTAGTTAGAGCACACACATCACAAGCTGCAGATGCAGGTGCACACAGAGAAGTCAGATGTACATCTACAGCCCATAGTTTTAGCTACTGGGCTATGGGCCAAGTTGAGGGCAAAAGTATTCATCATTCTTGTTGAAGCTTAGCCACTGTATGACATGGAAAGCTTGAGGAGAATCTGCAGTGCTATACCCTCAGCTTGGGGACAGTAGGAAAAATGGCCATTTTTAAAATGTGTGGATTCAGATTTACGAGTTTTGCATAGAAAAGTAAACAGCCATCTTTGAGTCTGAACACCTAACAGCAGTGCTCACAGGATCCTTCCCGTTTTCCCCACTTAGAAGCTTCTAGCTTATCAGATTATCATATAGTCATTCAGTTAGCAAATGTGTCATGTCAGTGAACAAATACTAATTGAATATACTTATGCATGTTACCATGGTTAATTCTACATACTTATCACAGAACTGCTGAGAAAATTAGATTATTGGCATGGTTAATTTCTATTACACATCTAATGCATAATACAGAATTTTGCTTTCTTATTTGGAAGTGGAACAGTTGGGATTCAGTGTGGACTTGAGAGAGCCAACAGGCACTGCCATCTCATGTCAGTTTGGTCTCAAGTAAATGCTCAGGTTAGAAGATGCAGGGTTGCTAACCTTCATGATTCTTTTACAACATTTGGCATTTTCACAGAATTACAGAATTGTCTAGGTTGGAAAAGACCTTGAAGATCATCCAGTCCAACCATCAGCCCAACATTAACAGTTCCCAACTACACCATATCCCTCAACGCTATGTCAACCCGACTCTTAAAAACACCTCCAGGGATGGGGACTCACCACCTCCCTGGCAGCCCATTCCAACACCTCACAACCCGTTCTGTAAAGAAATGCTTCCTAATATCTAGTCTGAACTTTCCCTGGCGCAACTTGAGGCCATTGCCTCTTGTCCTATCACTTATTACTTGGTTAAAGAGACTCATCCCCAGCTCTCTGCAACCTCCTTTCAGGCAGCTGTAGAGGGCGATGAGGTCTCCCCTCAGCCTCCTCTTCTCCAGACTAAACACCCCCAGTTCCCTCAGCCGCTCCCCATACGACCTGTGCTCCAGACCCTGCACCAGCTTCGTTGCCCTTCTCTGGACACGCTCGAGTCATTCAATGTCCTTTTTGTAGTGAGGGGCCCAAAACTGAACACAGGAATCGAGGTTTGGCCTCACCAGTGCCGAGTCCAGGGGTCAGATCCCTTCCCTGTCCCTGCTGGCCACGCTATTGCTGACACAAGCCAGGATGACATTGGCCTTCTTGGCCCCCTGGGCACACTGCTAGCTCCTTTTCAGCCAGCTGTCAATCAACACACACACACACACACACACACACACCCCCGGTTCCTTTCTGACTTCAGCCTTTTGTTGGACTTCAGCAAAGTATTCAAAGCTGTTTCCCACAGCCTTCTCCTACACAAACTGGCAAGATACAGATTGGATGTGTGGTCTGCAAAATGGAAATTGGCTAACAGGTTGCACTCAGAGGGTGGTGATCAGTTTTTACTCAGGCTGGAAGCCTGTCACAAGTGGGATCCCCCAGGGATTGATACTGGGCCCTGTGCAGTTCAACATATTCATAAATGATGTGGATGATGGGATAGAAAGCACACTTACCAAATTTGCTGATGATACCAAACTGGGTGGTGAGGTGGACATGTCACAGGGAGAGCTCTCTTACACAGAAACCTGAACAGGCTGGAAGTGTGGGCAAGCAAGAACAGGATGAGGTTTAACAAAATGTGGCTGGGGAACAGCCTTGCTGAAAGGGACCTGGGGGTGCTGGTGGACAACATGCTGAACGTGAGTCAGCAGTGTGCTGCTGCAGCAAAGGTAAACTGGATCCCAGCTGTATCTGCAAGGACGTTACTAGCAGAGACAGAGACATGATCATCCCGTGCTACTCAGCACTTGTCTGGCTGCACCTGGAGTACTGTGTCCAGTTCTGGTCCCCACAATTCAAGAAGGATGCGGGCAGACTGGAGAGGGTCTGAAGGAGGACCGCAAAGATGATCCAAGGGTTGGAGAACCTGCCTGGAGGAGTTTGGTCTCTTCTCCCTGGAGGAGGCTCAGTGGGGAGCTCATCACAGCATTCCAGCCACCACCTAAAGGGTGGCTACGAAGAGGGCAGAGGCTCTCTCTTCACAAGTTGCCATGTGGAGAGGACAAGGGGCAACGGGTACAAGTTGCACAAGGAGAATTTTCATCTTGATATAAGAAAGAAATTTTTTTACAGTGAGAGCAATCATTCACTGGAACAACCTCCCCAGGGACATGGTACAGTCCCCATCACTGGAGGTTTTCAAATGAGATTGGACAGGGTGCTAGATAATCTCACTGAGGCTCCCTTTCCCCATGAAAGGTTGGGCCAGGTGATCTTTCGAGGTC
>NW_020799091.1:62517430-62534308 GCF_003259725.1 Athene cunicularia
ATTTCTCTGATAGCCTCAACTTCTGAATTATTACCTTTATAAATACATCTCAACTTTCATAGGAAATAAAGTATCTAAGGAAATGCTTGAAAATATGACTGGAGCACACTCTAGAGGCTCAAAATTTCAACGGCAGATAAACAACTCCAAATTTATTCATATTTGAAATCTCATGATTTTAAAGCTAATCCCATGATTTTTTTTAAGATTGTTTCATTTCTGATGAAGATTTGAAGCAAGATTTGTGATTACTATGGATTTCCTTTTCTGCCATTCCTCCAGAGAACTATTAGTCTTAATCTGCTGACAGGGAGATGGGTTTTATATGTTCTGCTAAGTCTTATATCTAGGTCAAAGACGGATGAAACTCTGCTGGTTCATAGAGATGCTGATATTATTTCTGGAATATATTGCAAGCTAGCAAAATTTGTCTTGGTAGGTTTTATAAAAGGATTGTGTCCTGAAAAGTATGAATGCTGCACTTCATAAATTTATTTGAAGGACCAAGACATAAGTATACATAAATTTTAAAATTCTAAACAGGTCTGAGGATGTTTTAAGGTTATATAAAATGTATCATGCTACTTAAAAAGTTTCACTACCCAATACGGGAGCTATGTGTTCTCTGCTGTGTGTCACATGCATGAAGGAAGAGCAAACTTGATAAAAATCCCCATTTATATGTTGCTTCATATCATCCAAGTTTGACCACGTGTCTATCCATCTCCACTTTGGAGATATTTTTTATCTGTGTAATATTTGCAATAAAATATGAAGCTCTTTAAGTGTAGCAAAAGGATTAGTGCATTTTTTGGACTGTACACTTCAGGATCATGTTTAGTAATGGGTTCACATTACTCTCTTGAAGGATAGTGCAGATAGGGCTAAATGTCCAGTTGAGTGACCTAGACAGCTGAATGTTGTCACTGTATCTGAGCAGCTAACTTGTAAAATCATTCATGCTTCTTCTAAGCTGCCAAATAGGCAGCTATCAATACTGTCAAATTTTTGTTATTATTTTCAGCTATTTATTAAACATACATGTTGCCTGCTTGGACTCTGTTGATCATTTATTATTTTATGCTGGCACTCTAGAGCTTCAAAGGTGAATCAGTCATCCCTGTCTGTGTGTGGAGCCCACATCCAGTAATCACAAGACCTTTCTTTTTTTAAACTGCAGTTGCTGTCTCTGTTCCCACTTCTCTGGCTGGTCATCACTTCAGTACACAGAAAATCTGCCCTCCAGCCCTCTCTCCTGCATTGGCTACGCTGCCTATTTGAAGACTTCGGGGCAGAATCAGACATAACCTGTAGCAGCCCTTCTGGGTACAGGTTCCAGGGATGTGCAGCACATCTGCAGAGGAGCTGGCCTGGCACAAAGCCTCTTGGCACAGTCTTGCTATCAGGACCCTGCATGTGCTCAAGACCTGGAGATGTGACCAAGGCAGCAGAAGGATGTGCTGATTCAGTGTGTCCATGCTGGGGCAGGAATTTTCAAACTGTAACTTGTGAGCTAACATTTACATTTGGAACAGGTGGGGTGTTTTTCTTCTTTAACTGGTAGAGAGCCTTTACATTTTGGAAATTGTTTGAACAACTGTTGTGACTGTAGTTACCAATCCCTGGCAGAAACCACACAGCTGGAAGTGAGGGATAGAAGGAGAGAAAACACTCAAGGATAAAAAATACCCAACTAGACCAAACCCATAAACATTTACTCTCCTTGGTACAGCTGAGGACATGACATTACATCTAAATAAGACCTCTAATAATTATTAAGGGAAGGCCATGGCAACAAAAAACAGTGGGAACAAAAAGACTGAGATATTTTTTTCAAAGGAAGACATATTCCATGTATCTATCTCTAGGGTAAACTGGACAATGCATTGGAGCATATTTACTTTCCCTAAAAGGTATGGACCACTATATAAAAGTAAAACTTTTGATTGAAAAATGCCCCTGGATTCTGGCTTAAAAGTTGGGGAACCTGAAGTATTTTCATTTTAAAAATCAAGGAAAAATTTTAAAAATTCTAGTAATTTTTGTAAAAAAGGCAATTTCAAGGGAAGTTTCTACTTGGTCAATGTCACACTTCCCTATCAGAAGGTAGTTTTACCAGTCTAACTGGTTAGTTTTCAAGAGCAGACCAAATACCAAGTTTTACTCCCAGCCAAAACATCTAATTCCTAGTAAACATCTTTTTAAAAAGTGGTTGAGTTGTTCTTTAGCATTTAGTTCTTGCTGGCATTCTGTATCCTTTACAATCCTGAACTTGGCCAAAGTGGTTACAGAAATGGTTTTGGCAGTACTCACAACTGATTTCTAGGTACTTGTAGTTAAGTCCCTCTGAGAAGAACTTATATTTTCACAGTCACAGGAAAAAAACAGACAAGGGATAAGTAAAGTAAATATGAAGGAGGGAGAGAGCATTGAGCTAGAAGGAAGAATGTGACTGGAAGGATCATACCTGGGGTTTGATCCTGAGCCTTGGGGTTTGATCCTGAGCCTTCTCTTCATTTACTGATTTTGGTGCCTATCACTGATGCTGGGTAAGGCACCTAAGATAGTTTATATATACCACATTACCTTCTAACTAAATAAAAGTAATTAATAGTTACACATAAACCAGGATATTCTTAGGGAAGACATAATTCGTATTTGCTTCTTTCACTGAGTTTGCTCCAACTCTATGGTTTATATATTTTCAAAAATTGCTCTGGATTATGCAAATGTAAATAAAGGCATGGAGTAATTTCTGCTTGAACTATAGCCTTTATGTGTGCAAACAGCACTGCCATATATATAGCTAAAGGCTAGGGAAAAGTCAACATGAAATGGGCTTGTTTCTTACCTGATATTTTTAAAATAATATTTGTTCATATACCACTGACTGTAAGTCTTAGAAAGATTATTCTTTTTATTAACCTTATTTTAACGATTACAAAATTAACAGGTGTATTTAATTGTTAGTTATGTTTGAATATTTTCTAAGACCTTTATATAAACATTTTTTTATATCTTACTATTTATTTACTCCATGTTAGCCTTCAAATACACTTCTTTTTAGCTGCTTGCACAGACGCCTCTGTCCATTGCTAAAATTCGGAAGAACAATTACACTACAGCACAATTAAAAAAAACTATGTGGTGGCTATATTGTTTTGAGTTACTGTTACACACATATATGTGTAAAATCAGTTCATGTGGACTGATAACAATCATACTGCCTGAATAAAATTTGTATGTACACAGCAGTCTGGACTCTGCAGTTAAAGTTGGGGAGAGCCTTTCACTGCCAGGAACGTGACAGGAAGCAGAAGCTGCTTCTGGCAGAGACATGTAATGAAGTTAACTCCCATTCATGGAGCTCATCTTACTGGTAAGGGGAGGCACTGTAAAAGTAATTATTAAGAGACAGAGCTAAGAATATCAGTGAGCTCAGTTCAGCTTTTCTGATTTTATTAGATATATGGATGAGGTCACCTCTTGAAATAGCTGAGAGGAAGAGAAAGAAGAAAAGATGCCATTTGCCTAATATGCTGCTAAAGGAATCACAGAGCCTCTTGCTAACACCCGGAGGTTCATTTTGGACTGCTGTTTTCTGTATCTTGAAGGATATGCTAACAAATTGGGATTCTTCTGTTTTGTTTTGTTTCCTTGAAAATTCTTGAAGAGTAGGTCAGAGCCATTCTTGCGAATGCAACTTCTCATCCCAGAAAAATCATAAGTGATCACTGTATTTTTTTCAATCTTTCTGGTCTTGGGTGACCAAAGAGAAATCCTGTTTTATGCATTTTAAGACCAGAAGTGAGAGTGATGATTATTTAGTCGGGCATTCTGCATAACACAGATCATGTCTTAAGTCATAGTCATGGAGGCTTCATTTGATAACTGGCCACTGTCTCATCTGCTTATTCAGTACTGAGTAATAAAATGCCTTGAGCTTATTCCTATCTATTTTTTTTTTAATGTCAAGGTGATTACTATGAATTTTCATTAGCAAATACTGTCACAAGGAAAGATTAGCTCTCCCATTAATTATTGATCTTGTATTTATAGCTGTCATTCTAGTTCAGATTGCATTTTAGACTGTAATTTAGACTTAGTCGTAGTGTTTATTCCTATGTTTGATATATAGAAGCTTCTGTATGAAATCATTGGGCTTGAAAGGACATCAGAGGTCATCTAGTGCATCTTCCTGTTGTGAGGCAGGAACATGTGTAGATATATCACTTCTGACAGATACTTGTCTTGTGTTTTCTTAAAGGTTGCTAACAATGCTAAGGTTACAGCACCTCCCCAGAAAAGCTGTAAATACATTTCCTAGTGTCCAATCTGAATTTACCTTGCTACGGTTTAAACCTGTTCTTTCTCATTTCATGCATCACAGACATGGAAAACGCATTATTTCCATCTGGTTTGCAATAGCCTTTCTATATATTTGAAGATTTGCTCCATCTTTTTGCACAGGTCATATATTTTGTGTACTGTGCTGTCCTTTGTGCCTTGCATTCTCACTTTCTCCTTGTTATTATCAGTAGCTTCATCAACAGATATATCTTGTTATTGTTCATTCATTTTTGCCTCAAGTACTTAAAGCTAGAATCTTCACAGTGAGTAACTTTTTGATAGTGAATCATCAAAACTTGCTTTTATATTTTAGCGAAATAATTTTATTCGTACTGTTAAAGACACAAGATTTCTGAAGTCAGTACATCAAGATTTTTTGCTAAATCATTGGAATTTGAATACTTTGTTATATTTTATAATATTGATTTCCTTTTCAGCTTTCCAGTGTAAAACTACTCTTCAGTTGAAAAGCAGGTAGGTATCCCTCACATCTGCCTCTGTTTTTGGGATGTCAGACTAGATGATTTTGTGTAGGTGCCATTCCTTCCAGCTTTGGGCAGCAGGGCTATACATCTTGTCCCTCAGAAAGATTTAGCTTTGAATTAGCTAGACAGCTGGTGCTACCAGGAAGCAGAGAATTTGACTAGTCTACCCCTAGAAGGTAACTTGTTGTGCAATGGTACTCTCCTTCCATGCCCAGGTTCCAATGCCAAAATGTCTGCATTCCCTGCAAGGCAGACCTGGATCACTTCACCTCACATATAATCCCAGAGTGGAATCATGGAATAACTTGGGTCAGAAGGGACCTCTGGAGGTCTCTACTCCCACCTCCGACTCAAAGCAAGGCTTATGCAGGACTTTCTCTAGTTGGGTTTTGAATAACTACAAGCATCTGGGCTGTTCTCCTCTAGATGAGATATGTGGAGCCAGCTCTTTCCCAGGCTGAGCAAGCTCAGTGTTCGATTCTCCTTTTGTGTGGTGTGCTTCAGCCCCTGGAACATCTTTGTGGCCCTGTGCTGGACCAGCTCCAGATTGTCAGCAAGTCCCTGGTACTGGGGTGCCCAGGACAGGATGCACTCTTCCAGATGTAGCCCCTCAAGTGGAAATAATAGTCTTATAAGAAAGAGAGGAAACCCTTGTCAGGCTGGCTGCACTCTGAGTACTTGAGGCAGCAGGGGGTTAATGCAGCTGAGGTAAAGTTTCTGTATGGATTTAAAAGTTTTACTCTTTTTTTCCCTTTTGCTTTAGGCTGTTTATATGAGTTTTCTTCAGAACAAGTAATATTTTTGCTTAGTCTCCATGTGTGTAACTTTTATTTAGAGTTCAGCATCAATTTGAATGCCTCTCTCAAGTAGTCTGTTTCACTCCTTTGTGCCACAGGCTTCCCGTGTCTTTAAACAGATCATGGTGACTAATGATCATGCTGGACACCCATCCATCCTCTGTCTTTAAAGGAATAGTTGTCTGCAGATCTCATTTTCTTCTAGAACATATTTCAATATTATTAACTGAATATTAAGATTATTTGCAGCATTCCTGCTGTGGTGTATTAATACCTCCCTGCCTGAGTAGAAAGCTGAGACTTAATCACGCTGTGGTCGGCAAACATCTACATTTTGGGAGCTCAGCTGGCTGTTATGGAGGGGCAGTTTCCGTTTCATCTGAGCACATCCTGTGCTAGTGAAATACCTCAACCATGAACATATGTTACAGGAAATACAGTTGTAGCACATAGGAGTTTTTTTTAATTTATTCTTAGACGTATGACTAAAGGGCAGTGTCAAAGTTCATGGTCTAAAATTTCTTGACAGTCTTCTTATTTTTAGGTCCTTTAACTTGAAGCAAAATTTTTCTTGGCTTGAAATGGTGATCAAAATATATACAGCTCTAATTTACAGTAAACAGTTAAATGTCTTTGTTGAAGGTAAATCTGCTTATGTGAGATACTAGTGTTTACAAACCTAGTAAAAGAACAATACTTGACTCCAAAAGTGGAATTATTTCAAAGTTTGTTTGCTTAGTTTTTCTTTTCCTTTTGGAAGGGGAAGCTAAATTATATCCAGCTTTGAAGTCCTGTGTGCATGATGAGTCATCATTTCTCTTTCTCATTTCATTAGGTTATTTTGCTGCACTTTATATAGATGTATAGTTCAGATAGAACTATACCGTTTAATAAATACACACTTAAAATGTAGTTTAAAACAAAGCAAATAATTTGTCTTGTGCTTTGCAAATCAAAAGGTACAAACAGAGTCTAAAATAAAAAATGTCTTGGACTCAAATGTTGATCTCCATATTGTATGGAATAGTAGTTGGAACTACAGTATGGAGATCATACAATAATAGCCATCAAACAGTCCCGCTGTGTCTTTTTCAGGAGTAAAGTCCTTTTCCATGTGAATAAGACTATCCAGCTTTGTCACCCAGTATTTAATTGTGCTTCTTTACTCCTACAGAAGACCTACTTTTATAGTTGTTAAGGCAAATTTGTCAGTGTATTTATCTGGGCCTGAATAAAAATTGTGGGGTCACTCTGTAGCTGCTATTGTTTAAGTCAAATGCATTACGGACGGTTTTCATGTAATACTTAAATAAGTGTATATGGCGTTGGACTACTTGATTCAGAATTCTCATCATTTGGAGTCTTCAAAGGCTTAAGCCTTTGAAGAAACTCGGATACTAGCTGAAAGAGCATAAATAAATAAAGACCTCAAGTAATTGCAGAATTCATTACTTCATTATTTTCACTGATTATTTTTTATGTATGCAAAATTTTTAGCTTTGGTCCAAACAGAATGTTGCATTTATTAAACTAATAATTTGTTGCAACTTCTGTATGAAGACCAACCTTTGTTTACATCGATATTCAAAAACCAGAGAGATTTCAGAACAATTTTCCCTGGAAATGAATTATTTCTTCATGCATTAAAATCAAGAGGAGAGAGTGAGGAAGGAAAATCCCTATAAAGTTCCTCCTGGAGTTCTTTCCATCGACTTTTAATTTGGAAAAAAAATTAAACTGGTATTCAACAGAGTGAGGTAAGGAGCCTGGAAAATGTACAGTCTTCCTGTATCGGTGTTCCGTCATTTTGCACTTCTCCGTACCCAGATGAGTCTCTGGATCCAGTCTCAGGACACAGCAATGGTGTATGGTGGTATATGATCAGTCTTCTATAGCAACAGAGAAACATCCTTTCTGGAAGGATGCTAAGTGCAGATTCTGAGGGCTGCTCCCTTACTGGAGGTGGTCAATGGTCCAGTTCCACTTTCAGGGAGATAGCAAGAATAACGGTGTCTCTGACTTGTTATTTGTCATTTCAAAACATGAGTGACAGGAAATATCAATGTTTGCCTTTCCAAATATTTTATGTCTGTATGTTCAAAAGACTTGGTTTTACGTTGGTTTGAGCAGAGGGAGTGCAGTCATTACAGTCATGACAGTGGCTGATTGAGTTTTTCTCCTAGCTGGTTTAGAAAACAACTGAGGCTTGAAGTTAACTTCTGAACAGGTTTAATACCAAGAACAAGTAGTTGAAACTGGCACAGGGGAGACCATTTTTAAAGATCTGCTTTCTGGTGGCTCAACCTCAACTGTACCACATTGATTGAGTTGCCTGAGCTTGAAACCAAAGAAGGAATAGTCCCAGTGAAAGTCTGTGTCCTGTGCCTGTGCTCATTATATACAGATTTCTATGATCAACTCCACAGCCTGGGAAACTGCTCCCAAGAAAATAGGGTGTTACCTTTTAAATATTATTTAGCTACAAATTTGATAGAAGGGTTTATTCTTGTCAACAGAAGTTGAAGGCAGAAGTTGCCACAGATGAAATTCATCCGCTGCAGTGATATCTTTTGAATAAAAGATAATATGAGATGTCACACGTTATGTTTAAAATAGTACTTTTCCTTTGGTTTGTACTGAAATTTAGGTTAGAAAAAGAGCAGAAGTGGCTTTGAATTTTTTCATCACTCCTTTCTCATGTAAAACTCCTAGCTACTTTATGAGAATTTACTTGAGCATAAACTTTGGTATTTGACTTCTATATCAACTACTTAAATATTCCTATTTTCAAGAAGTCCTTAACCAGTAGACAAAACTTATATACTGGAATGCAGTGATGTTAAACTAATCGTTGCTGTCCAGACAGTCCTGTGAGTTTGAATGGGACAAAATGGTGAGGAAAACAATGTGGGTTTGAATCGGAAAGGCTACACTCAATTTCAGCCTCTTTTTTTTTTTTACACCACCATCCCACCATTTTTTTGCAGGCTTTGTCTCATTTCCTAGTGTATATTTGGAAGGTTAAATAGCTAGATCAAGCTATTTTGGTTGTGCTATTTCTTGCCAGTGGCATTAAGCTGTGACATTGAATCCACAGCAGCAGAGCCAAGCAGGATTTGAGGATCTCTGTGTACATTAGTTATGTTAGACATCAAAGTGAGAGGCTCACATTTAGGTCTGACCCCACCCATATTATTAAATTTAAAGATTATACCAATACTGTTGTGAGTTACATATCAACTATAAATTGGTTATAAAACATATCTGAATGTTAAACTACCTCAGATTACCTCAATTGGTGCAATTAGACAGTGAATGTGATTTACATGCTGAGCAGTGGAAAAATTCTTCCTTGTACTAACAAGGATATATTAAACAATGTCTCCAGCCAGTTTCCTTCCCTTAACATCCTTTGCTTCTTAAGTTATTGTTTAATACACTTCCTAATCCTAAATTAGTGCAGGTAGTACTGATTTAGTACTGTTTGGCATTGATGTAGAGAATGTACATGTTTTTCTCTGACCGACATACATGATAAGAGGCTTTTCATTTCTGAACTGAACAATTATAGTCTTGTTTTGCTGTTGAACTGAATATGCAAATAATTATGAGGAAAATAGGCAACGCTGCCAGGAAAGCCTCTGGTTTCCAAATCTAGTCCAATTAGTAAGGAAGGAAGCTTTCTTACACAGCTTTTATCATGGTCTGTTTCACTGATCAGATAGAGATTATTAATAGAGATGGAACTGAACACTCTCCAGATTGAAAAGTAACTAGGTATAGAGTCAATCCATTATATCAATTACTGATTAATGTAATACAGGCTTATAAATATCATCACATCAAGTCATCACATGTAACATGCTGAAAGTACATAGAGATGTGCACAGCTTTGAAGATGCTCTGGATAATCCAAGGTAAACACTGAAAAACTTATTTTGCTTAATTTAAAAGGACATTTTATCTTACCTATGCAATATCTTTCCTCTTTGTAGCTAGATCTGATAAAGAGATGGAATATGCCTTCTGGAAACTGTTTGAAAGATGCAGCAGCAATGACTGCAGGGCTGTCTTCAAGATATACTTTACATGAATACAGAAATTCTCCATTGAGAGCATAGGAAACATGGACAAAGAAAAGGGAGACAAAAATTTCAGATAATCTTCAGCCTAGGGTTTTTACAATGTTTTATAGTTTGGTTCTTATGTTTCAAAGCAGGAATATCCCATTAGTTTGTTGGAAACATGAGGCTTAACACAAGGCCACTGAGTAGTGAAAGCCTGATGCTCTCATTACAAGGGGCCATTTTATATGGGGTAATAGCTTCAGTGGGATTACACCTGAAATATGCCAGGAGAATATGGCATATGGTATATGAGAGCAGACCTTATGGATGGTTTGTTTGCTAAATGATGATGTCAGCTAAGCTTGAGAACTCTAGGAAATCCAGCGTGTCAGTGCCTCTCTTATTTCTCCTTTCTAATCAGCTCTGGTGTGACCCTGTGGGTGCACCTTGGCTTTTATAAAGTTGTAGATCTTCAGGATTCAAGGCCTCTGGAAGACCTTGTTTGTTAAGCTGCTTGTCAAGTGACTACTAATTTATCAGAGCATACTTTGTAGTTTTATCTGGCCAAAATTTAAAGCACTGAAAGTGATAATCGCTGCAAACAAGACTGTAAAAGCCAAGGAAAAATACACAAAACAGAGGTTCTTAAACACTGGGAGCTTAATGTGAAAAAGGCAGAGGGCTGAGCCAAATAGCGACCACTGTAATCAGTCTCTGTTGGGTGGCTACAGCTTTGTTCAGCAAAAAAGAGAGCAGCCAGAGGTCCCTGGAGATTCTGGGGCAAAGTACAAGATTTCAGCTGCTGCCACCTCTGTGAGTCCTGTCTGATGGAGCAGGGAGCAGTATCCCCAGCTGTCCCTCCACCCTGCTCTTGGTACCCACTAACAGCAGCTGTGCAAACCCTTTAGTCTAGGGAGGTAAAGATCCAATAAGCTAGGTAAGCCTTCAGCAGGGCTTGTGCTGGAAGACTTTCTTTAGTATTTGGTTCTTTCAAAAGGAGCACTAGGAGAACATCTTACTGATGACTGGGAGTGTCAGAAGTAAATCTGAAGTGAACCAGTACAAAGGTCTACAGCCTAAGTGGATATAATATAAATATGGGATCATGAGGGCTGGAGGGGTGCAGATGCTAACTGTAAGGCAGATGGTGACATTTATTGACAGTAACATTTATTGACTGTAACATTTATTGATGGATCATTAAAAGGCTTCTATCGCCTTGGCACTTCAATACCTACTGCATAGGAAACAGACATAGTCAACAAATTGTACTGTAGGACTAAAAATAAAAGCTCCATCAACTCACATGATCTGCTGCAAAAATAGTGCAGAGAGCACTTGAAAGCTTGATCGAGCCGATAGACATTACACTGAGCCATGCTGTGCGCCAGGCTGGGGCTCTGGCTGGGTGCCAAAGGGAGCAAGTTCCCGAAACCCTCCCCTGAGTATGCCCTGCTGTCACTGCCAGCGAGTGCAACCCCCACACCCAAAAAATAGCAAGGGTGACCCAGCAGATGGTAACACTTGCTGTGCCACGGGGAGACAGCGATTTCCCATGTGAATAGGGACCGATCCACTTCTATAGTTTTATCAGATGTACCCACTATGTTGACCACTCATACAACTGTGAATAAGAATCCTCTTGCAAACCTCACCAGCTAACCAGTTCCATCAAGTCACCTGTTCAGTCCTCTTCCTCTTTACCTGAGCAAAGTGTGGAAATGTTGTCATAAATATGCTGATGGGAGAGTTGTACATTTTGTTGCTCCTGCTCAGTGCATTGACCAAGACCATCTAGCATCTCTTGTGTTCTCCTCCCCTCTCTCATCCCATATGCTGCCCTTCTATCCTCCCGTACTTCAGAAACATCTTGAAAACTGTCTATCTACTGCTAAGGACTTTGGAGTAAAGCAGAGGACAGATTATTCACACCAGCAGCAGGATGCTACTTCACTCTGGTAATGGCTGCATGTTTAAAAACAAAAGAATAAACCTGTAGCAAACTTTTATAGGATTGAAAAATATGAATAGAAAAGGACTCTACAAAATACGCCCAAGGGTCACTATGTGTAGGTTCCAACCCAATGGGCCTATATCTCAGAGAAACAGATTTTCTTCCATTAACCTAGTTTACTAAGTGAATTTTCCATGCGGCAATGAACAACTGTCATTAGCATTCATGCTGAGTGAGAGAATGGCTTTGACTGTGGTTCTGCTTATTTGACTTCTCTCACTAAACCTTATCCATCATGATGAATGCTTGGCCCACTTTGATTCTGGTAGGCATAACACAAAGTCTGCCGAGGAGTGGAGCCTGGGTGAAGTCCAGTCCCTGCTGCTGCAGTCAAGTCATATAATCACTTTGACCCATTCATTATACTCCTCTCTAGAAGCAGTTGTGTTATTTGCCCTGCTATTTCCTATCAGCATTGAAGATTTCTATAGCTAGAAGAACCAAATATATTTTTCCAATTTCCAGAATAAATTTATTCAGGACCTGTTTATATCCATTTGTTCTTGTGCTAGTGTTGTCCTTAGGCTTAAATAGCTTCTTGCCTGTCTATCTGTGATATTTACCCACTGATGTATTTATAGACAGCCTTTCTGTACCCTTTCTCAGGCTTTGTTTCACCCAGGCAAACAAGCCAAGCTCCCATAAGATGACTGTCAGTCTTCTAATGACTTTGTTTCAGTGTGATTTAATTTTTCTGGAACATGAGTGTCCAAGTCTCTGTGCTATACTTCAAATGATGTTTTACTAATGACTCTTTAACACTTTTTCTTACCTTTACTCTGCCCAAAATTCTTCATCAGATACATCCTAGAATCCAATTTGCCCCTTTTCTGGATGGCCATGTCAGTCCTCTGTAATCAAGATCTCTTTGCAAAAGTTTCAGAGCTCGCTGTTTAAAAAATGTCACGGATTCATCAACTTCAAGGGATCTGTGACAACTTCCACCAGCTGGGGATCTGCATCTGATATTTTAGCTTGCAGGACACAGCTTTCTCTGTGGCTGGCCCGAAACGGTGGAGCTCACTGCCAGCTCCCCTCCCCCAAGACCTTCCCCAGGGGAACCACTGATTTGCTTCCGCCCTGCCTGCAATGTTAAAAAAGCAGTTACTCCATCTCATGCTAACAAAATACCGGGCAAAGTTTGGCAAATACTATTCAGCTAGTATGCACGTGTTAAAAAAAGTCTGAAAATCTCAACTCCTTTTTTTTCTGTTCGAATTCAAAACATTTTCAATCATTTTAGCCATTTTGATCTCAAACCATTCAATTCTTGTCCTTCATTTCTTTCTCAGTCCTCATTAAGTTTGAATAAAACTTTCATAATGGCAATTAAAACAGATTTCTTTCTGTGGAGAGAGTGTGACTGCACTATTGTCTGTGCTGCCTATTGTCCTTCTTCATTTCTTCCCTTCTCAGGTCTATCCTTCATCTTCTATCATCTGTGATTTAGACTAAGCCCTTCGTGGCAAGGACCTTTGTTTTATATTTGTCTCTGCCTAAAGCAGAGACACTTATTTTTGGTTCCTGAAAGCATAAAGAATGTAGTGGATCAATGCCATTATCCTGAACTGCACTTAGAAGACAAAGGCAGTGTAGCTGTTGAATTGATGCTCTCGGGAAGACGGAAAGCAGAGCTACATTTTGGGCTATCACAGACTTGCCAGAGGACTCTGCGAATATTTTCATCTAAAGATCATAGCCAGGGTAAAAGCTACAAGAGCACCGATGACTGCGATACAGCTTATAACACACAGAATTGTCTTAGTTGCCCCATCAAATGAAGCAGACATTAACAAAAATTCTGACTGCTAAAACTAGGCTGGGGATCTGGCAGCAGCCTGGACTCTGAGCTCAATCAGAGCATGGTGTCAATAGGCTGCAATGATTTAAAATAAAGACATGGTGACAGAATTTCTGTTTTGAATAGACCCTAAAGGCACTTGCCCAGGAAGTAGTAGAACAAGCGGACCAGAGGGTTGAGAGATTTAAAATCCATGTCCAAGGGGAACAAATCAGGGAGTTGAAGCTCTGGAGCATCTCTCTCCCAGCTAAAAGCCCTAACCGTGCTCAGCATCCCTGTTTTCCCCCAGACTCTGTGACAGGTGCCTTCATCCCCCATGAAAGAAAGATGTTTAAAAGCACCTTTTCCTTTTTTTTTTTTTTTTTTTTTTTTGGGACTGGCTTGGACATTTCTGCATTCAGCACACTGCATATTATGGACATCATTTGAGAGGCCCAAGTCTTCCTGGCCACCCATCGTGCTGCCCTGGAGCTGACTACTGCAGCCTGGTGCATCATGCTGCTGTCGCCCTTTGTCAAACACCTGCTCTGAGAATCTCATTTTTGTGTTTCTGCATCAGCACTTTATCTGCACTCTGTGTGGTATTCATTTATTTATGCTTGATTGACAGGCTTCTCAGGACCAGAAATTTTGCATCTGCCTATTAAAATACTTTGCAGCTTGGAAGATAATGAAATAATTGGTTCTCTGTTCTCACACTGTCACCTGTGCCGATACCACACAGCTCATGGATCTGCCTTCCCAAGTTCACCAACACCGTCTCTGGCATATAGATTTTAACTGACACCTTCAGCTGACAGGTAGTGAATCAACAGCAAAGAGAGCTGGTGATATTGAACTTGTGATAGCTGGTTTCTGTAAGTGCAAAAGACTAGCTCCCCTACAAGCTTCAAGACATTTTTGAAAGATAGGTTTAACTAGACATGGAAATATATCTCTGAGTTTGATACGGAAGTGCTACTTTCTTGGGTTGAGATTTTAACTCCAAGGGATGTAAACCTCCCTAGGCTAAAACTACAGATAATTATGTATTGCATGGGAATCCCAGCACAGCAATTGATCCAGTATGACCCCTCTATAGCTAATTGCAAACTGTCAAGACAATTTCTGTTCAAGCTGGACCAATATTTAATTAGTCTTCTCCCCACTGAAATCCTGATGTTAGTTTGGCTCAGGGAAAGCAGAGAGTTGTGTATCTGGCCAAAGTATCTCATTGCTGCTCTGGGGGCAGGCAGATGAGGTATTAACAGCTGAAAGTGAAAAATTGCAAATGAGAGTCTGAAATGAAGCAGCAGCTTTCTCTACCTGCTATTTCCCTCCAGTCCTGCTCTCCCTCCTTAATAACCTGTTGCTCAGGCTAAAAGACTAAATAAACCCTGCAGAAGTACAAGTGCATTTTGGTGACTTTCAGTTAATTTATAGCGCAGAATAGAGGAGGTATCTCTACTGGTAACTTTTTGGTCAGATTGAAAACTGGCAATTTATTCCTGCTGCTTTGCCTTTCAACCACTTGCTAATATGTGGCAGAAGTTTACCTTCGATCTCGTGCCTACCTGGTTTCCTTAGTAACTTCTTGTAAGAATATGACAAAAGCTGGGAAAAGGCCAAATAAAGTCTCAACTGCTTAATCTTCATTTACGGAAAATGATTCTCCATTAAATCTACTAGGTATCTGCCAAAGCTGGCTGATGTATGTCATAGAATATTTCTCTCTTATTCAAAAAAGGGTCCAGATATTATTAAGCTGAAAAAAATAGCAAAATATAAAAATCTCTTTGCTTGCGTAAAGAAATTTAAGAACTGGAAATTGCCTGAACCTACATACGTGTTCCACATCTATCCTTTAGTAAGAGTCAGTACCAAAATGACTTTTTCAGCTTTGCATTTATTTAAAAGGTTTTGCAGAAAAGGGTGCTTAAAATCATGCCTTTTGATGTCTTCAGAAAGAGTTTAGATTGCTTAAACACTATCTTAAATAAAGACACCATCAGTTTATGATCTAGAAGCAACAGTGGGACCGAAGTCAGGACAGAAGAGGATCAGAACAGCCTTAATTGTGAAACAAAGAAGGAGGAGTGCAAATTAGCAATAATTACATTTTGTTGTTCGTGTTAATTCAAAACTCCCACCATTGCTGGATGGTGCAGATGCAAAATATCTGTCCATCCTACGAGCTTAAAGTATAAACGGGCAGTACTGGGGCACGCAGGAGGAAAGGATAAAACAAGGGAGCAGTGCAGAGAGTTTATGTGGTTTGCGGTAAATACCTTGTAGGGCAAAATCTGACAAGGAAGGAGGCCAGGAAGGGACTGGCATGCTCCTAAGTCTTTTGGGCACTTCCACTTACTTAGTCTAAAGATTTGGAAATGGTTCCTTCACCTGTGGCAAGCTTCTTTCAAAGTTCTACATGTAGGTCATCCACATGGCTTTCTGATGGCAAAAAATAGCTGTGCTTGTGTGTGTTCTTCCCAGTAACCAGCTATCAGGTAGGAAGCTGTTGCTCAAAATATACATGGAAGGGGCAAAAGGAAAGACAAAGTTTCAAATGGTCAATGCTAATAACTTTTGGAAGAGATATCACACCTCAGGTGTCAGTTTATGAAAATCTGCTTCTGTTACAGATTAGGAGGAGATTGAATGTTGAAGTTAGACTATCTTGCCTCAAATCCCTGTCTTTCTGAGAAGTGCGTGGGCTGGCCTGTGGTTTGGGATGGGACTCTGGACCAGGAGGAAAACCCGCCAGAGCTGCTGCTCAGGGGCAGTGGTGGTGGCGGACATGGCGAGCCAGTCTGGAAGCAGAACCGCAGAGATGAGTTCAGGGTTGGCAGCATCCCCTCTAACGCTGCCTTGAAGGCAATTTTGCCCCTCGAGGTGGTCGGGTGGGGTGCAAGAGGAAGGGGGAAGAGCACGGGCTGTGCTGGCATCACCTCTCCATCATCAGGTTGGCTGATGGCCACAGAGGGGCCCTGGGGAGCCCACGCCAGGCCTTAAAGAAAAAAATACTGATTGCACAGAGGGTCCTGTCCAAGCAAAGCCTTGAGGAATGGCTTTTGCCAGAATAAGCAGCACAGGAATGCTTTCACCGCTTTGTTTCAGGTTGGCCTTCCAAGTGCTTCTGAGCATCCACACTGGCTTCCCAACCAGTGCCGCAGAGCACGGCGGTGGGAGCTGGCGGAGGAGCACCGGGGTGCCGGTGGCCAGCTGCAGCCGTGGCGGCGGGGACGGAGCATGGCCGGGGCCCGCCAGTGGTGCGGCCGCTGGGCCCAGGCTCCCTAACGGGCTTCCCTGTGCAGGGCAACGGCCAGCAAAGGCAAGAAGGTCCTTCGTGGGGTCAGCCGGGCCAGGAACCGGCAGCCGGGTGCTC
>NW_020799091.1:62534358-62550210 GCF_003259725.1 Athene cunicularia
GAATCAGTCCCGGTCGGGCGATCGCCCGGGGGGGGCCGGGGCGAGAGCGGGGAGCGGCAGCGGGCAGCCTGGCTGGAGAGGGCTTTCCCCTTCAGGGCCACGGTTTTGCAGGAGTGTTTTACAGAACAAAACAAAAAAAAAAAAAGAGAGAGAAAAATAACGCTCCAGTCTCCAAATCGAAGTCCTGCGTGTGCATGTGAGAAGCGTTTTGGTTTTTTTTTTGGCGAGGGGGAGGTATGGACCTTTTCTGGCGTGCCATGAGCCGGCTGCAAACTTGTCTACGCAACTGCTGGAATAGTCGGTGCCTCACCTCGCTTGGGAGGTGATTCAGCTCATCCCTGCCAGCCTCTGAAGGACATCTTAATGTTTGATGCTTAGTTTTCTTGAAGGCTGTTTTACCGTTGTTTGGGTCGTTTACTGCTTGGTAGCCCGTGGAAAGAAAAAAAAAAAAAAATCTCATTCTTCTCGGGTTGAGGAAACGCGTCGCAGCTCCCTTCTGCGTTGCGTTTGAAGAAAATGTACTCTGTCAGGTTAACTTTTATGTGTTGTGTGTGCGGACGTAATTCCTGTCGTAGCTCGGCTAGAGGGGAGGGGTTTGAATTTTGATGCTGTGCCCCAAGACTTGGGACGATGCCGCTGTCTCACCTGGCATTCAACAATGTAACACACCTATCGACCATATCGGCAAAACTTTCCTTACCAGCCAATACAAGGTGGTGAAGAAAAGATTGATGAAGGTCATCTGCTGTGCTGAAGGGAAAACTCCTTGCTTGAAAATAACACTATTTTTCACCTTTTGCAGTTGGCCAACTACTCCATCCATTGGAGTCTGCCGACAATGGGCTTTTCTTACCTTCTCTGGCTCTTTTTCGAGTAGTCTGCTGACCCGCAAAGTTGAAAACCAGTGATTGAGCTCAGTGGGGCACTGGACTGGGTTGTCTCCCTTAGTTCTTCAGTTTGCTACCGACTGGAGTTGTTACTGGTTTGTGTTGTACTGCAGTGTGGAGGTCCTGGCCCCAGACTGGAGTCCCACTCTGCTAGATGTAGTAGGTCATTCCTGCCCCCCCTAAATTCACAAGCCAGTTAGGAGGCAGCATGGGGATACAGAAACTGCTTAAGAGCCCGCGGTGCTATCGATGGGCAATGGAATTGATGAGAGTGGGGATGGCATGTCAGCAGTGGTGTGAGCGTGGGTAACTGAGGGTCCGCCACGGTGACTGGTGGAACTAGCTGGGACAGCCGAAGCCAGGGCTGCCACCGCCAGCTTTCCCCACCACCATTTTCCCAGAAGTGGCTGTTTGTGTGATAGAGCCAAAGAGGACGCACAGGTGTCCACTCCTGAGGTGCTGCGGCTTTGCAGCCGTGGTACGCGAGGTGCAAGCTGCTCTCCAGTATGCTGGGCTGTAAACTGCAGCTCAGGAGCTGGCAAATGTTCTGCTCTGCCATCCGGAATGACACGTGTGACACGGGGCTGAGGGCAGAGACCTCCTTAGCTGAGCCTGACCACCCACCTGCTCCGACAGGCTCTGCCTTGCCTCCTTGCCCCCAGGCTGTGTTGCCTGGTTGCACCAAGCTCCAGGAGGGTCTTGGCAGCCTGTCCCACCGTGCTGCTCCAGGCACCCTCTCTGAGCACCTCTCCAAAATCTTGGGGTTTGGGTCCTGGGCTTCAAGGCAGAAAAGGTGTGGATGTCAAGCCTAGTAAAATGGGGTCCTGAACTCAATGTGGGAGATGGGCTCTACTGAATAACGAAATAAAAAAGCATGATGGAAATAAGTGTTAGAACAGAGTTTCCCAACTTAATGTGCATTTCTGTGTACAGTGTAACTAGAGACAGCTTGGTTAGTGTGAGAGAGGCTCTCTTTCTTTTCAAGTCAGAGGAGCGAATACCTCTGATGTTTGGGCAGGGAGTCCTTTCATGGCACCCACACTCAGAGGAGGGTTTGCAGGGGGGCACAGCTTCCCACAGCCTACCCTGCTCCCCACCTGGCATGCAAGGGTCTGTCAGGGGGTTGATCTTGGACCTCATGGTGAAGAGTCGTGGGGTTTGCAGCAAGAGATGTGTGTGCTGGGGTGGCAGCTGGGGGAGGAGGAACACTGGCACGTCAACAGCCTTCCACCTCCCTGAACTCACCCTGCATCGAGCAGCGTGCTGGGATGGGTGGCTGCTGGAGGTCCCTGCTGACCTAGCCTGTCTCCTCTGGTTATGGCTTAGTTAAAGTCTGGGCAGAAAGATTTTTTTTTCCCCCCCCTTTTTAGGTGCGTTTTATTTTTGTGAGGGGAACTGTCCTTATTTTTGTGGTCTTTTCACATTGCACTTTTTACTTCATAGATGTGTCTGAGAGATATCGGTAAACTCATTCTCCCATCCAACTTTGTGAATGTTCTTTTTCTATATCTCAGAATATATAACACATACTACTTTCATGCTCTCAGCTACCATTATGTCTGAGCTATTTCCATGATACCTTCTTTCTCTTTTTCTTTTTTCTTTTTTTTTTTGTTTGCTAATAAAAGCATCCAAAATTTACATCTTTCCCTGTATTATGTTATTTTTAAAATGTCTTTTTTGGTACTACTGTTCATTATGTCACACATTTGTATATTGAGTGCATTTTAAATATGAGACCTTTTATTCCTTATTTGTCCTGAAAACCTCCAGTTGAAACTGGACATTTTTGAAGTCTAGAAGAGACAAGGTTTGTCCCACAGATGTAGACTGATTCAGTTCTTAAAATCATTTGAGATCATAACTTTCTATAAATAGCTGACATCAGCAGACACTTTGAAGACTCACAGAGCTCATTTTTCTGTAAATACAAAGTAGTAACTAAAACCAAAGAGAACATAAAAAAAAATTATAAATATGGAGGACTGTTTATCAGTTTTTTCTTTTTAAATGTATTTTTTAGAAAATGCTGTGAATGCATTTCTTTCAAAACCTATTAGATGATTCAGTATGTGCAGGAATGCAATAATACAATTTTTGGCATTTTGTGCTTTTTAAAGCCTTTGAGTACTCTGAGAGTAATTAGTAGAAGATTTTTAATAAATAAGGTTGTGTGACCATGAAAGGAATCAAGCACTTGAAGGTCAACGAACAGATTTTTCTTAAGTCAATAAAACAAATTAGTGGGTTTCAAGGCTGGTTAATATGTTCTTCCTTCAGATTGCTGTGCATTTGTATACCATCCTTGCAGAGAAGTACATATAGAGCTGCTTCTCAGAAGTTTTGGGTAAATTTCTTTACATTACATTCTATCTTGAACAACAGCAAAGGATGGATATTCACCAGATTCAAAGAACTCTGAATGAAAATATTTTGGAAAATAATTTTATTACAGATGTTTTTTCCCATTTTGGTGCTCCCATTTAACATCATTGTGATTGCTATGCATTTTGAGAGAGACCGTGACAGGGTAAAGCAAAATAGTAGGGTTAGGGGTTAGGCAGTGTGATGGTACTGCTCAGTAACCTTATCTAGAACAATGGAAAGGAACAAAAGGGAGAGCAGTAATTAAATAAAAACCACAAAACCACAAAACCAACAAAAACCACAACAGCTTTCCTCACCCTGACCAAACCCAGCCATGTCTTAGATTTTTAAGTGCAGCGATCAGGACTGAAACACATTGGACAGTTGATCTGCTCTAAAAGACAGGGAATTGCTGAATTCAAGTCGTTTGAATGAAAAGCTGTGGTTTCAAGTTACAGGATTTCAACCCTGCGCTGTAAAATTGAGTTACTGGGATGGCAGGGGAGAGGATCCCCGTGGAAGCATTGCAGTGCGGTTGTCTGCCGCTCAGATGCTTTTCCTCGCAGAGATCATTTTCCAAACAGATTCCTCCATCGCAGACCAGTTTGACCCACTTTTGACGTTGTAAACAGAGATCAGAACTGGAGCGGGAATTTTCCTTGTCATATGAGGCTTCATGCTCCATTAAGTTTTGTTTGTAGTATCATTTTTGGTCAGCTGTTCGACAGAAAGCATCTTTTGGAGGACAGCTTGTTCCGTTCAGGGAAAATCGGGAAGGCGCATCAGGGAATGGGATGCAGCAGCCGTTTGGCATCTCCTGGTGTCATGTGTCGTCCGTGTCCCGTCCCCCCCCCATTAAGAGGCTCCTGGAGAGGACGAGAGCAGCTGGTTTATTGCTTTGAAGCCAGGGGACGGGGAAGCGTGCTGGGTCTTGCACACCTCGGCCCCCCTCCATTGAAGGGACCATCCCCAGCCTTTGCACCGAGCGTAGGATTGAACAACCCAGAAGCTGCTCTGCTGCGTGTGGGAGGCTGATCCAAAACACAGCCGCTTCCTCTCGCTGCTCCCGCATCGCCAAGGCGTGAGAGGAGCGGCGTGGAGCCGGCCCCCGGAAAATAAATACAGCTCGCCCTTGCTGGCTGAGACTTGGTGCGTGGCTGGGAGGAAACTTCGTTCTCCCCGTGGAGGATTGGGCACCGGTGTTGACATTAATTTGGTTATTAATTGGGATAGTATCAGAACTGAGGGCAGCAAAGATTAGGACCTTTATATAAATACCTCGTATTTATGATGTTATGTATGATTCTCTTTTTAATGATGGAGGTCTTTGGCTAAATGAGGCAGTCTGAATTGTAATTTAGGAAGAAATTAACGCCTTGTGACTCAGGGCAAATGAATTGCTGTGTATGAATACAAGTGCTGGAAGAGAGTCCGAGTTCCTGAAAGGAGGGTTTGGGCTGCCATGAGCAGCCTCTCTCTCACCAGCCTTGCCCTCGCGATGGGTGTGTGCACCTATGGCTCTGGCAGATGGAGATACATGTTCATTTGTCTCTTGATTTCACACAAATGTATCAGGGCCGAATACTTCCGTCCTGTTGTGATAAAATGTGACCCGAATGTGGTATTTAAAGCCTTGCAAAGGAAGACGAAAAGGAAGGTGTTTGGGAGCCACAGTTAATAACAAGTAGTTATATTGTAGCCCGATACCTTTGCAGAGGGTGCAATGACCGCTGTGAGCTGACTGTGGAGCCAGACAGAGCTCAGGAACAGTGGTGAGCATCCCACCAGTGGGGCAGAGGTTACTCCAAAAGTAGCAGTTGCCAAGTGCTGCTTGCCCCTGAGCAATCTCAATTTGGGAAATTTTTCTGGCAGGATGGCTCTGCCCCTGCAGTCCCGGTGAGGCTGTCAGGGTCTGCCTGGCTGAACCGAAGGACTGTCTTGCCTTTGCTCACTGCAGTCTGTTGGGAAGGCATTGCAGACACTGGTATTGCAGCAGCAGCAGCAGCAGGTCATCGTAGGACTAGACCTGGGAGGCAGGAAGCAAAATCTGCATTTTAATGTGCATATGCTCTCTCCCCCCAGCAACAGTCTTTACGTAGAGCCTCCCAAGGAGATTATTGTGCTTCTGGCAAGAACAGTCCATGCCGGGCAGCTGTGCCTGCTGTGGCTGCGTGCTTGGGGAGCGCCGGTATGCGGGCGGATGCTGTTGCTCCAGGGTGGAAGCACTGCGAGAGCGAGCCAAGCACCAGGGGAAAGTTGTCCCAAGCGAAGTCGTTAAGAGTGCCTTTTTCCTGAAAACGTGCTGTTCTTAAGTGTTACTGTGAGGTGCTTCTGGGGTTGTTTGGTCTTGTTACGGAGTTAGTTGTCGTTGGCCATGTTGCTCCTATTGCCTTGTGAGAGCAGGGGTGCATGGATGCACTGGGGAAGAATGCCCTCGCTTTTCCCACCTATGCACTGGCTCTGTAATTGTGACTGGGATGTTATCCAGAGAGACATGGTCGCCTGTGTGTGCTGGGGAAGCAAAGGACTTGTATCTGTGTTTGCTGTCTTTTTCCTTGAAAATCAAACCCTGTTAATGTGTAAGGGTCTAGACTAAATTAAATAAGGGCATGCCAGACCCTAGGAGGGGACAAGTGAGGAAACTGTTAGTGATTAAATTGTCTTTGTTAGAAAATACAGAAAGATAATGTCGTTTTGATGGTCTTAACTCTTATTAATCTCCTTTCCACAATTTCTAGATATGTTTCTTCTATGTCTGTGCATAATATGGACAACAGAAAAGGCAATTCCTTAGCCTTCAGGTGCCCTACTGCTATGCGCACCATCCTCCGAACGCTGTGATTGTGTGGGGAAAAGGAAGAGCTGTGGGAATGCCACCAGCATGCTCCCTTTGGTTACTACTGCATGCTAGTAGCTGAGGGCACCACATAATTCAGCTGAAAATGTTCAAGATTGTAATTCAAGCCTTAGAAAAACTGGAAGTCTGGCTTTAAAATTTAAGTTTACAACGTATATATGTATATAAGTGTATTTATACATACATATATGTATATATATATATATGTAGATACATATATGTACTTAAAATCTGGCTTTGAACCACTGATGGGAATTCAGTATACATCTTTCTTAAATAGCAGTATTAATTAGTCATTACCCAGTGGCTGTGATTTGAAGAGCTGGAACCTTAAAACATTTCAAGCATGACAGGCCTTGCAAAAAAACTGTGAGCTGGCAGCATGGAAGTGGTGTCAGTCTTGCACCGTGGCTGGCTGTGCTTTACTCCCTGATCCTCAGCCAGTGTGACACTCCTGCACTCTCCCCGACTTTGCTGCATGGAGCAAAGCTACCTTCTCTCCATGTCTCTTGCTACAGCATGGTTGACACCATCACCCATCACTGGCACTGCAGAGTCGAGGAGGGGTGGCCAGCCTCACCTGCAAGAAGTTCTGGTTGCCGTGCTCCTCACCATGGACCTTTGGCACCTGGTGGGCAGAGTGCCCCCTCTCGGTCTGCAAAATGCTGCTTGGGTCTAAGAGCATTTTGTTCAGGTCTCCATCTTCTTGCTCTGCAGCAAGCGCTGTTGGATGATGTTGGCAGCTTGCCCAGGAGAGGGTCTCCACTGTAGGGCTTTGGTAGTCCTATGGAATATTTTCACAGACGAAAGAGGGGGGAAAAGCAGTAAAAATCATACACACACCCCACACCCTGCCGTCGGTGCAGCTGTGCTGACAGAGAAGTGCTTTTGTTGGCTTTGTTAATGTCATTGGGGGAAGTGGTAGCGTTAGACTGGCAGAGGAATTCCCTCTCTGGCATATGTTACATCCACACGGAGGAGCGATGCCAGCATATCTAGCAGCAGAGCTCTTCCAGTGTAAACAAACCCTGAGTGATTGGACTCCTGAAGCCTGAGCTTGCGCTGCATCGACACAGCGATGCTGTGTGGGAAACGCTGCAGGGTTTATGTGAAGAGGGCTGTAAAATCCCTACCCGCCAGCCTCCCTTCACAGGGTAGCCCCTTTTAGGTAGGTTCTCGCCGAATGCTACCCGCACCTGGAGCAGCACTTCATTCGGCTTTTTCCACTTACTGACTTCAGGGAAATACATATCTTCCTGTGGGCACTTAATGCTGGCACTCCCGGAGCTCTGCAGCGTGAGGCTGGTAATACTGCATGGGGTTGGTGACACGAGCTGATTACCTCTTTTTCTTTAAAATATCAAGAAAATAAGCAAAACCATGGGAATTAGGAATATTAGTTCTCAGCATTTAGGAAACACTGGAAGAAAGTTTACTCCTACAGCTGCAACTAGACCCTCTTAGGTGTATATATAAAATTCTTCAGGCACGCTCCTCTGCATGTGTTTCAGTAGGATTCCTGCCTAGTCCAGTTCACAAGGTGGGCCTGTGAGTGGATCATAATTGCAGTTGCAAAGGCAGCTGTCAGTCTTGTATTTGCTAAGTTTTACATGCTTGGCATTCTCAGTTTCTTAATGCTGTCTTAATGTAGTTTTTTTGTGTGAAATATAATGGAAACTTGAGAAAACAGAAATCCTGCCTGGAATGTCCCTGCGCCCTTAACTTACTCTGTTTGTATCTTAGGGCTTGGTTGAATACCTGCCTCCTGGGAGTCAGTTTATAGACTTTGATGGGAATTTGATCAGTACAGTACTTCCACTGCAAAGAACATACTGTTTTCCTGAACATTGTTTAATACAGGTGCAAATCTGAAAGGATGAGCTGAAACAGCTGTATCAGTTTCACAGTATCATTTTCACAGGGCAGATGAAAGAAAAAAGTGGCTCTAGTTGTTGTGTAAGAATCAAAGAACTAGTATATCAAGGCTGCCACAGATCTGGCTGGCATTTTAACCAAACTGAAAATTTCCTTTGCGAACTCGTCTGAACTTAGTTTTTGAGGGCTATTTCCAGTAAGGGACTAAAACAGCTAAAGCAGAACATTAGTGTGTTTGAATGTAGGTCAGTGTTAATAAAGGCTGGTCAAGCAGATGAGCATTTATGGACACGTGCAGGGGAAAAACTCAAAGAGCTGGAGGAGTCTTCAGTCAAGTGCTCCTGGTTTTTACTGAGTTTGCATGGCAAGGTTTTGGTAGCTGGGGGCTACAGGGGTGGCTTCTGTGAGAAGCTGCTGGGAGCTTCTCCTATGTCTGACAGATCCAATGCCAGCTGGCTCCAAGATGGACCCAACCCTGGCCAGGGCTGAGCCCATCAGCGACAGTGGTAGTGCCTCTGTGATAACATGTTTAAGAAAAGGAAGAAGTTGCTGTGCAACAGCAACTTCAGCCGGGGAGAGGAGTGAGAATATGTGAAACAGTCCTTCAGACCCCAAGGCCAGTGAAGAAAGAGGGGGAGGAGGTGCTCCAGGGGCTGGAGCAGAGGTTCCCCTGCAGCCCGTGGTGCATGAGGCAGCTGTGTCCCTGCAGCCCATGGAGGTTAATGGTGCAGCAGAGACACACCTGCAGCCTGGGGAGGACCCTGCACTGGAGCAGGTGGATGTGCCCAAAGGAGGCTGTGACCCTGTGGGAAGCCCGTGCTGGAGCAGGCTTGTGGCAGCACCTGTGTGACCTCATGAAGAGAGGAGCCCATGTTGGGGTAGGTTTGCTGGCAGCACTTGTGACCCTGTGGGGGACCCATGCTGGAGCAGTCTGTTCCTGAAGGAATGTAACCCATGGAAAGGACCCAAGATAAGGACACGTGGAAAGTTCTTCATGAAGAACTGCAGCCCATAGGAAGGACCCATGCTGGAGAAGTTCATGAACTGTCTCCCATGGGAAGGAATGGGAAGAGTGTGAGGAAGAAAGAGCAGCAGAGACAATGTGTGAGGAACTGACTGCAATCCCCCCTTCCCCACCCACTTGCACTGATGGAGGGGAGAAGGCAGAGAAATCAGGAGTGAAATTAAGACTGGGAAGAAGAGAGGGGTTGGGGGAAAGTGTTTTAAGATTTGGTTTTATTTCTCATTATCCTGTTCTGATTTCTTTGGCAATAAATTAATTTCCCCAATTTGAGTCTGTTTTGCCTGCAATGGTAATTGGTGGGCGATCTCCCTGTCTTTATCTCAACCCACAAGCCTTTCACTATATTTTCTCTCCCCTGTCCATTTGAGGAGGGGGAGTGATAGAGTGGCATTGATGGACACCTGGCATCCAGCCAGGGTTAACCTACCACAACCAACCACCATAGGTGCCATAGCAGGGTGGAAGTTGAAGGAGAATGGAGCTGTAGCTGATGAGTTGGTATGGCTCATTGGACAGTAAAGGGCAGGTGGTGGGCTAAGATTGTGTGGTAGAAGAGTAGGGCTAAATGTGGGAGTGGAGTTTGGGATTGGAGTTCCAGGCTTGGCAGGTGGTGTTGTGTGGTCTGAGGTGGGACAAATGGAAGGATGGAGGACAGGGACTGGTGTGGTGAGGTAGGATGTGCAGCAGAGGAGTGTCGGGTGTGGAGTTAACTGTGCTGATGGCTATGGAGTGAGGCAGTGGGATCTGAGGGCTGTTGCTGCAGCTGTCACTAATAGCGGTGTCCAATGGCAAGACGTTTGGAAACCTCCACACTAAATTATTTAATAAAAAGTGGACACCTGTCACTTCTCAGAGAAGATGCACTGGTGAGTTCTTCCAAAGTACACTGAAAGGACTCTTGTAAGTCTGGCAGATGACTGGAGTTTGGGATGCTTGGCAGAGGGAGGCTCACTCTGTTAAAGTCCTGGATGGGGTCAAGAAGTGCACTCTTGCGCACTCTTGCTTTTGCCTGCTGCTGTGTCTTAGCTCTAGGTTAACTTCAAGGACAGGTATTCTACTCAGCATAGGAGAATTTTAGGGTGTATTTTAAGACACTGACCTTCCCCTTTGTTCTGTGTTCAGAGCGCTGGTGAATTCTTCCATGAGCCCTGGGAATTTAAAATTTGGGCACTGTAGTGCATGGCTTGTAAGAACTTCAGTCATTTACTGGATCTAGCTATTACTATCTATGTTGACTGCCTGCTGCTGCGTTTTTAGAGCATGAGTTTTCTCATGCTGAAATACATGTGTCTATCACACAGTAACTGCTGCCTAGCTTATTACTGAAAAGTTTGTGGGCAGCAGGTTCTGTAGGCTGGGAAAAGTCAGTGCTAAAGAGCTATAGTACTGCAGAAACGGTATCGTTGTAAGATCTGGTGCTCCACTGAGACACGTAATTTTAAAACAAAACTCTGCCCTGCTGAGAATCCTGATCCCTGTTTTTAATTATAGCATCCTGCTAATGTCACCTAACGCCACCAGCAAGATGTGTGGTCCATGAAGTGGTTGGGCTCAAATGCAGAGTGCTCCTCACTTAGAGACATGGAATATGTGACCCTTTAAAGTGCAGCTGTGACTCCCGCTGTCCTGGGAGGGACGATGGAGCTCCACCTGCGGTCATCTGAGCCCAGCTCTGTTCACTGCTTACAGAGGGTGTGCTGCACCTGCCATTGGTCCCTAGCAATGGATGCTTCCTCCTCAAGAAGCAAAGTCCTCCCATGTAACTATGGAGGATGCCACATGATGCCAGTCTTTATTTTCTGTCCCTGCTGGGTGCAGTTTGTGGGGGCAAGTGCTCTGGGACAGAGGACAGAGCAGGAAACCCAAGTGCCCCAAGGGATGGGACAGGTGCAGGAGCAGACAGGTAACACAGCTGGGAGCAGCGAGGAGGGAAGGAACCTGCAGGAGTTGCTGCATAGTGAATCACCCGCAGCTTCACAGCCCAGGTTAGTGTGAGAATGACCTGATTTCCTCCTCATGATTTTTTCAAATCTCATTTTTATCCCTGGCGACAAATCCCAGCCTGCAGCACTTGTGCAGGAGGTGTTTGCCTCTGTGCTATCATGCTCCATCGAAGATTAGTCGCCCTTGATGTTGCGCCTTAGCCACTGAAAGGGGCTGGACACAAAACAAAGCTGCTGTGAGACCAAATGTGATCAATAGGACCCTTTTATGAGCTTTGTTGCATTGTTTGTTTATAGTATTTTTACTGGTTACATTGCAGTAATGCTCTGTTTGTACAAGGTGCTCTGAAAGATGGAGAGAAAACTGTTTCCTGATGCAAGGAAAACAGTTACGATGTAAAAGGCTCCAGGCAGGATGAACAGGGTGCAGGAAAAATGATCTGGCACATTGTGACAGAGGACAGCACCCCTGTCCACCCTGTCCCTACAACACTTTCCTTTGGGATTGCGTTCTTCTGGGGTGCTCTTCAGGGCTGCCTCTTTATGGGATTTTCCCCTTATATGCTGACTCAAGGGCTGAGTCTTTGAACGGCAGTCTTGGGTAGTCATACTCCTGAACAGGACATTTTTAAGTGTCTGCTGGATATGTCTTCTAGTTTGCAGCTACCTGTTAGATTCTCTATTAGTTTCTGCTTTATAGTAGCTGACATAGTCTTCTTACGTAGTAAACCATGTTGTACCTATTACATTACGTGCTAGATGAATAATTGATATTTTTTTTTTTTAAACTTAAATGTAGTAACTCTGCTGTCATTTAATCTCATCCTGTTTCCCTCATGGCAGAATGCAGTTTGTATTTAAAGACCTCATACACCTCTCTTCCTTTGACCCATTTTGTCAACTTGTTCAGCAGATAAATGCAAGTAAACAGCTAGTTTTCCATGCATGTAGCTGAAGATGTCTCCTGCTTAATTCTTTGTGTTTCCTCATTACAATCAAAGGAGATATTTTTCTTTTTAACTCATTATTTTTACATTCCTTGCTTATTTTCTTCACATGCTTTCACTGTCCAAATGAACTAATGGTAGCCTTTTTCATTCCTAAGACCACCCTTGTCATACCTTCTCTTGATACTGCCATTTTTAACACATTTGTTGTTGTTGATTAAACTGATCAAAAGAGATGTAACATTTAGCTAGGTACCATCTGTTTGTATTGCACATTGTTCTCCATCTTTTCTGGATGTCAGAAGATGTACTCCTCGATAGCTTCAGTACGTCACATAAGCGTCCTCACTGAACCATTTGTGATTTCCAGAACTACTCCCTGAGAGATTCAGTCTTAATGAGAACATGTCCCTGAACCATGAAGAAGTGGTTTAAACTGTTGCTGCTCTGTGTATTGCCTTACACTTGTCTCTGGATTACACCACGGAACCCTGGTCCCTAATTAAGAATCCATCAGGTCCCTCTGGAATCCCTGTCTTTTCTAATTACTATTAACCTTTTTTATTTGTATTACTAGAGCACATAGAGGTTCCAGTTGGACACTGAGGCCTCTCCATAATAGGAGTTGTATAGACATATAAGAAGATAACAATCCCTATTAGTGAACAAACGGTCTTGGTCTATGAAAGCAAGAGGATGAAGCAATACTGGAGAGGAAAATAGATAACCTCTATTTCATTTGCTTTACATACATGCAATCTACTTTTTAATAAGCTGAGTAATTTTGGACTACAATTTTATTTTGTTTCTTCTTTCTCTCTGAATGTATTTGCCATCTTCCAGGCAGACTGGAACCTTACCTGCCTGTGGTCTGCTTGCATTTATATTCTCTTACATTTTGAATAGTCTGTGAGGCTATAAATGTGATCTTTGAGGGAGAGTTCACCCTCCTGACCTTCCTATGACTGTATGTAAAGCATGTCATATACCATAAGTGTGATTACAACATGGGCTTTGCCCACGTAATTGCACTATGAGATTCTGTCAGGGGGGGCATGTTTGTTACTTGGGTCCCTCACTGTGTTTCTCAGCCATCTGGAGAAGGTTGCCAGAATCACATTAAGATTTCCCAGGTAAATAACTTAATGGGCTTTCTTCTTTTTATGGGATCATTAACACTTTCGATTTCTGGCAGGATACAAATGCTGAGATATTTTTAGATTTGTAACCCATACGCTTCTGTCTCCTGTTGGATAAAAATGCCACTGTAGCCACAGAGCTGAGAAAACATAGCCTGCCTCTTGCATCGTCCCTGAAGTCTTTTCCCTTGTTTTGTGAGAGAAGAAATGGCATTTCTGGAGATTTACTATAACTTATTCTTTTGAGGGAAGATGATTTTTTTTAACTGGAAATACGAATTAGAGTGCTGGTAGGGCTGAAGTCCCGCGGATATATATATTTGGCGTGTATTTTAAACATCCAGACCTGAAAGAGGACAATTTTCAGGGTTTGGGTTTTCTTTGCTTGTGATTTCTTTAATCTCTAATTGGAAGTTTTTGCCCTTATCAGATGTCCCTCCTTACCCCTTTTTTTGGGCCTATTTTCAGGTATTGTATGGTCTTTTATGAGGTATGTTGCAGTCTCTTATGAGGTAGTAGTACCTATATATGGGTTTCTTACAATTACTGAGTCTCTGTTTAATTGTTTAATGTGCAGGGACTTGGGGAATAAGGAGTGTTAATGTGGATTATGTTATGAGACAAAATGTTTGTTTCTAGATTTATTATGTTTTCTTGTTAGAGGTTATTCTTTTTGGAGAGTAGAAGTAATTTCAACCCCCACTACTTAAAAAAGGGCCTACAGGAAAGCTGGGGAGGGGACTCCTTATCAGGGAGCGTAGTGATAGGATGAGGGATAATGGTTATAAACTGAAAGAGGGTAGATTTACATTAGTTATAAAGAAGAAATTCTTTACTGTGAGGGTGGTGAGGCACTGGAACAGGTTTCCCAGAGAAGCTGTGGCAGTGTTCCAGGCCAGGTTGGACGGGGCTTTGAGCAACCTGGGCTAGTGGAAGGTGTCCCTGCCCATGGCAGAGGGGGTGAAACTAGATTGTCTTTTAAGGTCCTTTCCAACCCAAACCATTATATGATTTTAAGGTTTCTCAGAATTAAAAGAGGCCTTGATGAAGCAACCAAGAAAATTTTGCTTGCAAAAGACATGAGAAAGTCTGGCCTATGAAGGGAGATCAAACCCGTTATTATGCAAATAATTTAAGAAAAAAAAAAAAAAAAAGTAAAAAACTGCAACTATATAGTTATTGTGTAAGTATTAGGAACGTGGAGAAAGGAGCATGCTAGAAGCATCAATATGGGAATACTAATGGGATTATCAGGAACCCTTTCTAACAAGGGATGTTGGCATGATTGACCAAGTTTGAGATTTCTTACTAGAATTAAGTAAATTAATCAGAGTAATTAAAAAGTATAACAAGCAATAAATGCAAAACCAGCAAAAACAATGCAAGAGGGATGGAGCTCTTCATGTTTCCAAGAGGGCTGCCTCACTGCTAGTATCCTTTCCGAATTTACTGAGATCATCTTTTGGGCTGTTGTACCCATGTAGGACTTCTTTGGTGTTCCCTTTATGTTTTTGTGCGTTAAAGGGTTTATTCTTAATGCACAGCAGTTTATCCTAGTACCAAACAATTTGAGGAGTTTGGGGGATGTGTGTGTATACTTGCTTGAGTAAAGGACAATTCTTCAACTCATGTTGCTACCAAATTCCTTGTATTATGAAATAGTGGCTTTCATTTTAAAGTAAATTTAATTTTGTGTTTAGAAAGTGCTAGTGACTTGTGTTTTAATTTTCTTTGTACCAGGTTCACCCTGTCATGCTGTTGTATTTGTTAATTTTTGTGGTATCACAGTGTCAGAGATAGCTTTGATATCATATAAACATATGGGAAGGCACTACCTTGATTTCAGCTTGATGCAATGTTTGGAGTGAACCTTACGTGAAGTTCCCAACGCTATGGAAATGGATTATGCTTGCAGGTTTATGTAGCCTTGACATACATGTGCATTTAACACATCTTCCTTACGAGTGCGATGCATAATCAAAGGACACAGTGGTACATGTTACCATCTTACCTTCCAGCGACTTGCAATGCACTTCTGTGCTAGGCTTTCCCCTTCCCAAAGAACGTGTCGAGGGCTGCAGGTCTGCTTATCTCTCAGTTTGGGCAGTGCTTTGCTGAACTACTTCATAGAAATCAGTAAATTTATTGTGAAACAATGCCTACGTGCACACAGAATTTGAGTTAAGCTGTGGTTAAATTAATCTAGGGCCCTGAACCCCATGGGGCTGGCTGGTTTTCCGTGGAAGATCTACACTTTCAGGTAGAGGTTGAACTAAAGGCAGCATGAACGTGACTGCAGAGAGCACGAGGCTGCATTGCCAAACGGTCTTTTAAGTTCAGTCAAGGTTTTCCCCTTTGTGAAGTTTCATCTTTTCTGGGTAGGAAGACTGCAGCTGTTTACTGAACTACATATAAACAAAGCTCGTTAACACCGGACCCTGGAATTGGCAGATTATTAACTCGGGGTACTGATACTTTTCCACTGAGGCCTTTGGGACATTTCTGATATATTCCCTTGTTAGAAAACCGATGCTTAAGGGGGTGAACCGAAGTCAAAACACCGGGGGCACCTTGCCCTGTGCACGATCATTCCCGGTGCGGCCCCGGGCGGGACGCGCCATCCCAGGGAGGGGCCGTGGCTCCCCCTCAGCCCAGGGCCCGAGGCCTCGCCCCGCAGCCCAAACCCGTCATGGCACCGGGCTGTGTGTATTATTGTTATTATTATTACGAAAAAGAAAAAAAACCCAAACCTACTGAGCGGCGAGGCCTGGGGGCGCTCCCACCGGGACTCCCGCCTTCTCACCGCCGGCCGG
>NW_020799091.1:62550260-62587062 GCF_003259725.1 Athene cunicularia
GGGGTGGCTTGGCTGGTTGGCGGCGTGACGGGGAAATGTGCGGTGCCGCCGGGAAGGGGCATGTAAGGGCTTGGCTTCTCCTCACCGAGCGCAGAGGGAGGGAGCGCCCCGTCCCTCAGTCAGTGCAGAGCGGGGAGATGCTGCCGGGGAGGGGTTTGTGCGGCTCCACTGCAGATAAAACCTTCGCTTTTCTCTTCAAGCGGATTCTCGGTAATAAACCGATAAATTGATTCCGATTTATTTGTGAAACGGCTTCTGATGAGCCGGAGTTGGCTTATAGAAATTAAGTTGGTAACAACCAAATGAAACACTAATTAAAGGAAATGAGAGGTGCTATTTCTTCTGTTTAAATTTACATTACATAAAGCCCAGCAAACTGCCATCTTTTCTGAACATGCGTTCGCAGGGTTGCAAATTAGGTAGTCATATATTACCAGTATATTTAGCTATAGCAAGTACATGCTGCTGTCGAGTTTACTTGGGGTGTGTGCGTGGGAAGGAACTGATGCGATTTAAAACCAGGTTGCAACTTCTCTGCATTGGAAAGTCAGGAGTATTCTAATTTCAGTTCTTGGAGACGCTTTTTTGGGTGGAAAAAAATGGTTTCTAATGCTTCTGAACTTAAATTAGTGAAGCATTGCTTTAATTAGTTTTCAGGTTCATACAGTGCCTCTGGTCCTGCCTGTAATTTTGCCAGGCAGTAACAGAATATCATTAAAAAGACTCAGATTGCTTTACTGGGGCCTCTAAACAGTAAAGTATCATTACTGAAATTAATGATACTTACAGGATTTACATTTAATCTTAGGTTTTGTCATAGGGAAAGATGAAAATTAAAACAGCTTTTACTGCTGTTCTTTGTGAAATAAGATCTTGAATTCTTACCTGCCTTTCTCTTCTCCCCCCCCCGAGAATCTTCTAGGATTTATTGGGAGACAAAAAAGTTAAATTCTAAAATACTCAGAAACCAGGTTCTGGGGTGGACTTTGCATTATCTCAAGCATTTGTTTTTTCCTTAAAGCAGCTGTCTTTTTGTCTTTTCTAGGACTGCATTAAGGTTTTTATGTTTTGAACGTTTATGTATGAAAGCTGATTGAAAATTCAAGTAGGCAGCATGCATGAGCTAAAGAGAATGGGGGAGGGAGGCACTTTAAATCTCAATTCAGAAATAAACGGAGTGTTAAAGGGGAAAAATTATACTAAGTATCTGCCCCCTCCCTCTTCTCTTTGCTTACTTCCTACAACAGGTCTGTCATTAAGAGTGATTTTTTTTTTAATCATGATGGGCTGGGAGTAGTCATAGTGTTGCAGTTGGATCTCTCTTTTGTAGCTGTGAAAAGCGTTTCTCAGCTCTTTTCCTGAGAGTGACAAGAAACTGAAGAAAAATTTATTAAAAGCAAAGATAATTTTGGTCTTGCTTTCAGAGCCTGAATATCTCTGGGCATAGTCAAATTGTTAACCTGGCCTCAGGGGCTTCTCAGCAAGATTGCCGGAAACTCCTTTCTTACACGTGGAGGTAACTGGCTGCAGTAGCTTCCAGCTCAGCATGTTGGAACAGGAATTACTCCCGAGCTACCAGAAGAGTTGAGAGGCTGGCAGGAAGGAGCACAAATGCTTGGGCTTATGGAGCCTCTTGTGTGTGTATTTAGGGCTTGTATGTTGGCCCTTCCCTGGTGTTTTCTCATTAATTTTTCCAACCCCCTAGCTGCGGCCAAAAATGAGAGGAGTAGCAACCTGGATTCAGCCAGCGAGTAGCTGGCAGAGGCTTCTTGGCTGTCCACTAATCCTGGGCCCTTTCTCCTGTCTCCTTTAACAAGGTGTGAGTCAGCCCTCGTGGATCTCTGCCTTCCTTGCTGTGAGAACTGGGGAGATGCCATTGCTCCTCTGTGCAGTGTCTATGTAATGCTTCCTTAGTTGTGATCAGATTTAGAGATTGCATTGAGCAGAGTGTGAAGTGTGTTTCTGGAAGCAGTGAAGGGGATATTTTCAGAGAGGGCAGATTAGCTAATAAAGAGTCAATGGTAAGTATAAATATTTGTCAAAGTGGTGGATGTGCATGGGTTTCCTTAAATAGGAGAAATATTTGGGTAATGCAGGTATTGGAGGAACCTCTAGATTGGTGTGGGGAGCTGTGACCTTGTTTTGTGCACTAATGTGGTGCTTTTCCTAACAAATACTCCACGATGTGGAGTTTTGCATGGCTCTGCAAGGGGTGTGCTTGAGCCTGACACTGAATCTGAGTTATATGTAGTTGCATCAGGTGGCTGTGTAATTTTGTGAGTGTGGTAAAAACACAGTACTGGTTTGGTTAGCCTAGGTTCAGCATTGCACAAGCACTTTTTGCTCCCAGATGTGAACTCATCTTGGAACTTGTAGAGTTGTATTTTTATGAAACTGTTAGAGGTCTTTCCCTTGCTCTGGAGCTCTGTATGGTTCCAGCTTTGGAGACTTTGTTATAGCATGTTTGAGATTTTGATAAACTGCTGTGGTTAACGGAAAGTTGCACAGCAGTAGGTGCCCTCTTTGGGATGTTCTCCTCTGGCATCCTTTTTATTAGACAACGCGATGACTGTTGTCATCCTCCCCTAAAAACAAGGGGCAGAGGTGAAAAACTGTTGGTTTGGAAGTGGAAGTATTCTGGTGTATGAAAGTTGTTCTTCTTCCTCTTGTTTCCCAGTAAGTTTGAAAGATAGATGTTAGAAAGATAATAGGATATTCAGAAAGGATATTTCAAATTCTAATGAGAAGGATTGCCATTCCTCAAAGGAAACAAATGGCTCCCTTCCACCTCTCCACAGTGTTTTTTGATGTTTTAAGTGTTGCAGAGCAAAAAGAGTACTTAATCTGGAGTTTGCAGCATTCCTTTATCAGATGAAATCTGGGTTCGTAAAGCAGAGAAAATTTCAAGAAATAACCAGAAGAATGTTCTGCGAGTATTTTTTATTTAATTGTTTTTTAAATACACGTCGCTTGTATGCAGATACATAGAGCTGAGACCTCGTCATGAAAAAATGTTCCTAAGACATCAATCAGGGACTGAATTTGCAATTCCATATTGTTTTTCCTTTCTGGAAACTGTTAGTGTTTTCTTAGAATGATTGTAGTGTCAAGTAGTTTATTCTACTTTGAAGCTTCACTGCCTGTGATGAAAGTCTATGTAGCTAGAAAGGACTGTAGAATAGCTGTCTATATTGTCAGTCCACAACTTACTGTGCACTTTTTCCTTAGGCAGAGGGTATTTGCTATATATTTCTCTTGCCATTTTTACTTTAAAGGCTGTTTTCCTCCACAGTTTTATCTTTGGGTGTGAGAAGAGTGACAGGCTTTTCAAAACAGAATCCTAGACCGTTGTACAGGATGGACTCTGTTCTAGAAGGATATGTTTAGTTGAGGTGGAACTAACTCACTGCAGGTATACAGTGTCTTCCATGGAAGTCTGGCAAAAGAGACAAAACCAAAGTGATGGTCACAGAGCATTTTTTCCTATCTGAGCCCTAATAAGTTTTGCCTTAGTGATTATCTTGTACCTGGGTTGTGTTACTCAGGTTTTGTCTCTTGTGAAGGAGTATCAGCTTCCTCAGTATAAAGCAGTCATTCCTCATTCTTTGACCAGAGCTGCTTGACAGCTTGCAGGGCTAAAAAGTGGTCTGGAGAAATTGCTGTATAGTTCAACGGCAGAGAAGTTTGTTTGGGGATCAGTTAAATGTAGAATAATAAGCAAAAAGAGATTAATAGAAAACCATGTTAGTGTCTCTTTGAAGTGCAGAATGCTTGATATATCCTGTGAACTATACCAACCTCTATGTGATCATATTCCTTGAGTGGTGTCATGCAGCATTTTTCTGCTGGCCTTCATCAAATAAATAATTAATGCAATCTTATTTGCAAATATCTAATGTTAACAGGCTTCTTGAGCTCAAAAATGTTCTGTATTTCTAACTTTTGTACTGATGGGAAAGATGGCAACTGGCTAATGGAAAAAGATAGTCAAGCCACAGATCGGAGAACCTTTTTCGTACCTGCCAAGAGACCTACTTGTCTCTGGAATTCAGGATGGTTATTTTTCTTACAGAGGCAGCAATGTCAAAACCAGGATTTTATTTCTACATTGAACTAACCAAAGAAGAAATAAAGCAAACCTGGCAGTCTTACCCAGTCTAAGAAGATCCTGTGTTTGTTTATTATTAAGTCTGTTGTACAAGAAGGATTTGCCCTTAAGGTTCAGAACACTGCATGCAAATTTGGGAAATATAATTCATAGCTCTCAAGATTTAATCAAGATATACAAATGTCTATAAATATCTATAATACAGCTCTAGCCTTGAGGAAAAGTTTGCAGGGGGTACCAATGTCATTCTGTTAGACCATCTAATCTTTTGAGAGCAAGCTTGCATGTCTGTCTTCTTCCCTCACACCCACCCACAGCAGTTCATCTATTAGGAGATGCTCATTTTCTCTGAGCCTTGCATACTTCATATCATTAAGGCTACAATCCTACTACCACTGGGGCCTTGGAAGGACATTCTGCAACTTGACTTTCAAACACCTATTTGTGTAACGGAAGTGTAAAGCTAAGCTGCTAACGTGGATGGACTTAGCTGACATCTGTTAGCGAGTTAGGAATGACTAGGATTCTAGTGCTGAAGAGCTTTAGGCCAGTCTTGTGACGTTGATACAGAAATTCAATCACCCATGTACTCCTTTCAGCCCTTGGTCAGACTGTCATCTTTATCTTGTCAAGAACAGTATTTTCATTAGATTTGCTCTTGGTTTTATTCCAACAGAGAATGTCTTTCTAACCCAGAAGGTGTGCTGCCAAATGTCGTGGCTGAATGTCTTTGTAATTCTTTGTTGCAAATGTTTTCTAGAATTTTTATGTTTTAAAGTTACCATTCGTTGGTTACAGACCACACATTTGAAGGTTTTGTTTAGAGGATGACATCTTAGTGGTAAATTTTACAAAAGGAAAAAAATGTACAAGGAAGTTTTATCTTTCATTAAAGATATGTCTACTATATTCCTTCCCCTCCATATTTCTACTTGTTCACACAACTGCTCTGAACAGATCTATACTAGATAATATTTACAGCAAAATGCAGCATGTCACTGCAACTCCTTCTAAAACATGACTGCCCCCCAGCCCCTGGATTTCTATCCTTTTTCTCATGTGCTAATAAGACAATTCTGAAAATCGGTGTTTCATGCAGTTAGTTTCCAGGTCTTTTCTTTTTGTTCTGTTTTGCCCATCACATACAATAGAGAAGCACAGCCTGACTTGCACGATTGGAAGGCCATGTTAGCACATCTTGGAACCTTTCTAAGACAGGAAGATGCTGTTACTTGACTATTTATGTTATTTTTGTAGAATGGTTTCTTTTTATGATGTGAGGGATTCTGACGTTGCAGAAAGTAGTAGTTAGTCTAGAACTGTGACTGTGTTTCATGTGTTTACCAATTCTTTGTATTCCCACTGAGAAGCCTTTGAATACTACTTTAAAGATGTTTTACAAATAGAATGGTGGAAAAATTATTTTTTTTTTTCTAAAGGTCAAACTAGTTCCTCATCTTGTATACCATTAGTGTCATCGTAGGTGAGAAGGTGACACAGAGGCAGGAACATAAGATCTTAGGACAGGAGGGGTGTAGTATCAGCGGTTACATTTTTACTCTGTAAAACAGTCCAAAACATGGATGTGCATGGTAGCATTTCAGATCCTCACACTGTTCACTGCTCACTTAAACCTTCCTTCTCTTCCCATGAGAATTTATTTCTTGTGGTTCTGCCAAACTTCTTGCATCACCAGTAGTGTGGTATTGTGCTATCGCTTCTGACTGAAATTACTCCAGTGGCTTTCATTAAATAGGAAGAATGCATTTCCTCAGTGGAGGACATGTTCAGAAGCACCTGATGCTGAGTAATTTTTAAAAGACTTAAAAAAAGAAAAAGCTAGCAAATAAAAGTGGATTACAAGTATGTGGCTTTGTAGGAAATACTGTAACAAACATGGTTGGAGAATGTGCTGGTATTTTTTTTGCTACTTAAGGGCTATGTTCAATATTTCCCAAGTAAAAAATAATTCAGAAATTTTGAATTGGCCCATAAATACTTTAATTCCTGCCAATTCTTTTTTATTGCATGCTGGTGTGATACTTTGAACACAAAAATTTAAGTCAGTGTGCATGTACAGAGTCTGTCTGGCATGGCAAATCTACCACAGGTGCAGATCTGTTTGTCTTCAGGGCATGGACTATACATGAGCGTGAGTGAGTCTGGCATGTTAAAATACATCCAAAGTGCTTCAGTTGTGTCTTGGAGGTCAGGATGTTCAAGGTGAGTTGCAGTGACGCGCTGCACTTCGCTGTAAATGTTGTGTAGTATAGATAGATCTGTTCAGAGTAGTTTTGCGAACGAATTGCTCTGTGGTTTGGGAGAGGCTTCTCTGTAACTGCTTCATTTGTGGTGTTCATTCGGATCTTAAGAATAAAATAAACCTTCATCTAGCAATTAAAATGTATTGCACTATTAATCTAGAATGCACATGAAGATTTCAGTATTGTATTCTTATGCTGAAATACAGCAAACTGTTTTCACAGAAGAGTTTCAGTGCTGCTTTGATAGGAGTTAATCATGTGAGGGAAAGCATGGAAACTGGGAAAATTGGGAGAAAACGGTGGGTAGAGGTGACTGAAGGGAAGGAGGGTTTTGGGCAGAACTGCTAAGTCCGAGAGGGGAAAAAAGGGAGAAGAGGCTGCTTGCTGTTCTGACTTGTCAGAGTTCTTGCTCTCTCATTTCTGTAGCCATCTCCTGCCCTCCAGCTCTTTAGTGTGAAGTGCAGTGAGGGTTTCTGAAGGTCGAGAGCTGTGAGAGGAGGGATTTCTGTTTAGCCCTGAGTGAGGAGTAAGCTGTGCAGAGGTGGTGGGGGATATTGGATGTGAAGACAGCTCTTGGGAGGAGAGCAGGTGAACTGCTCCGTCCTTCTTTGCAGGAGAGTGGCAGCAAGTATGGTAGGTTGTGTGGTGAGAGAGGGGAATGGAGATGGCTTTGGGGCAGTGTTGCACCTGCTGTGGGTGTTGAGTGTTGAGCAGTGAAGTGTGTTTTGGAAGGCAGGTCCGTGTACGTGTTGGGGCCTGCCTGCCTTTTTCCTTCACAGAGGATGGCTGTGGTCTTGTTAGTTGCTGTTGTGGTTTTTACAAATGACTTCTGAAGTCCAACTTCAGAAGTCTTGGCTGCCCTCCCTCACTTTTCTTGAATAATTTTGAAGACTTGGAAGAAATTTTTAACTGGTAAATGTACTGAAAAGAGAAATTAAGATAAAGCTTGCACTTTACAATTGCACTTGTGTGTACCGAACACCACTACCTTGTTATTAGGTGTCAGCTGGATTTCCCAAGCCTGTGCATGTGACAGAGGGAGAACGGATGATGTACCTCTATACAGAGTGTGTTATAGGTGGTTGGTATTCTTTGTGAAAAAACCTTGAATACCTGCAGATCTAATCACGTGGCTTTGTATGTTTTTAACGTGTGTTTTTGGACTAATAAGGTTCTCATGGCTGAAGTGCATCCTGCACTATATGAAGTGGCAGTGCTTGGTCTCCACAGGAACTTGGGAAACTTTCTCCTTTTGTGACAACAACTGTGTTGCATCTCTTTAGCAAGTGGAGAACTTCAGCAGAACGGTTGCTGAGATGTGGACTAAACAGAAGAGAGTAGCTCTGCAAAACAGGCTGCTGCTCTTGTTTACTGTGATCTTGGCAGAATCTTGGTTTTATTTTACTTGGGACTTAAGAGTCAAGATAAATCACTCCAGTTATGTTAGAATGATGCAATGTCAAATCTAGGTCTTCTATGGCTTGCTCGGATTTCTTAAATGCTTCCAGCTTTGCAACTGTGTCTGACTACTGCTTGCATGTAAACGTCTTGGCATGTGTGGGAAAGGTGATATGCGCTCTGCTGTGGAGGGGAGGTTTTAGAGGCTTGATTTTGCAGGATTTTGTTGATGAAAGGAGAAAAAGTGCCTTGCTTGCTTCCTCTAATTGAAAGGAAAAGGCATATTAGAATATGGTGATTTTAAAAAAGGAAATAATCCTATCTTACTGTATTCAGCTGAATATCCAGATAGGTCTAGCTCTTGCATGTTTCAGCTTGAACCCTCTATTTCATTATAGTTAACTGTGTTCACAAGTTTCATCAGATGCTGGGCTAGTCTTGTCAGTATTCCTGGGAGCTGGAGTCTACCAGTGTGGGAAACACCATGGTTTTTTGACGCTGCTAGGTTTTTCCAGGTCTCAACATTTTTCAGGAAATACTGAAAAATTCTAGGTAACTGAAAATAGTAGTGCTGAAAACAACAGACCCTTGTTATTGAAAATAAGCTGTCTTCAGCTGTGGTGCCTCAGTCCATTGCCTACCTGTCTGATGAAGCCAACAGGATCCTAGCTGGTCGAGTAACTTAAGGGCAGGTGAGGAGAGAAACTCATCTGTGTGGAAAGATGATGTGATGTTTCAGTAGGTGGCAGTCCTTGTCTGGATCAGTCGGGGGCCAGTGGTGAGCTTAGTGTCAGAGGGAGACAGGAAAAAAGAGTGAGCAAAGTCTTTCTGCCAGTGCCATCTTGTGGGCCAAGCGCAAATACACTAGCCTGAGCACTGGTGATGGCTTGGGAAGAAAAGGGGTGCTCCTGGTGGTCTGCCTGCCTGGTCTTCTGAGGTGGCTCTGCCACGCTGGCAGCCCTTGCTGGGGGGAGAGGGTAGAGCCTGTGGGCAGCAGACCAGCTACCCTCTTGCCCTTTGGGGCTAGTGGGGAGGGGGTGAGGTGTTTCCAGCCTACCTGGTGCTTTCTGAAGGGCTGGGTCTGGAGGCTTGTATTTAGGAGCTGAAATCCTGGTTGATCCTCCCCCACTAAACTTCAGCTGTTTATTTTTTTTTAAGCTGTTTTAAGACTTCTTCACGATTTTTGTCTGTTGTGTACTTTGCACAGCTGTAGAGTGCTGTTCTATTTCATCATCCGGTTGGCTGCACTTCTTTGAATGAAGTGTTTAGAAACCATTAAGTAGCAGTTGCTTTTGAGTCCAATTTAGAAATGAAACATTAAAAACTGAGCCAAGCCCCTGCTTCAGTGCAAATCCTCAATGCTACTTGCCTCACCAGCCTTATGAAAGGTAGAATGTAGTAGTGCAACTGCCTTTGGTGGTGAAGTAATAAAGGAAAAAATAGAGGGGCGGGGGGGAACCTAACAACAAATACATGCCATTACTAGCTGGCATACTTCCTGTTTGTGAAGAACCCTCACAGATACTCTTCTGGTAGTGTTGAGTGATTTTTTTTTTTAATACATATTTTTTAAAATTTTTATTCCTCTGCCCCCCAATATCTTTATTTTCTACCCCCTATGCCCGACTTGTTTTCCTTGAGGAGGGCATTAGAGTGGTCATCAGAGAGGACTAATGGTGGTTAGTGAGAATGTGGTGATGACATGCTTAATAGTTTTTTCCAGATACATACTTGTTAAACATCTTGTGAAGTTCATGCCTGATCAAGCCTTCTCCCTGTGATGTCCACTCTTGCTTCACAAGAACCCCTAGGCTCTTTTGAATGATGATTTTAGGGAATTATGAGCTGGAAGTGACAGCAAAAGCAGTAGCTCTTCTCATTTTAGGCTGGTACTGCTGGAAAACCAAAGCATTGCCCTAGACTTAATTAAGTTCCCCCTCCCTTTTTTCCCTGTTTTTTCTGATCTCTCCAAAAAGGGGTCTTAGCTGGTTTGATTCCTTCATGCAGATCACTCAGCAGGGTGGGTGGAGTGTGAAGGGCATTTTTCTTTTAATTGTATTTGCAGCATTGGAACAAATTAAACAGTCCTCAGTTTTCAGGGTGAATTGAATGTTCTGAGATTTTCCTAATAGTGTTCTGAAAGCACTAACTCTCCTTTTTCTCTTTTTTTCCCTTTTTTTTTTCCTGGTATCAAGTTCCCCTCTGAAAAATTTTAGGAACAGGTACTCTGGATGTCCTAGGGCAGAGTTTGAGTGCTGGTTAAAAAGCTTTCCCCTCTCCCACCTGCCTGGCAGTGACAGCACAGTGGAGCAGAGCTTCCAGGAGCGCTGAGCAGGTTTGCGCATAGCTGAGCCCTAGGCACCTTCCTCTGGAGCCAGGAAAATGAAGTTGAATTAAAGTAACACAAAAATACTTGATGGTGGAATTATTGGTGGTTCAGTGTAACATCAACTGGTGGTGAATTTAGGTGTAAGACAGGGAGCCATCTTAACTGGTAACTGCTGCCAAAAGATGAGGTCTGCTCCCAACTTTACTCTCCCCAGCCCTCCCTGCCAGGGCCATTTCATCTTGTGCTGGTTATTACATGTGCCAGCTGGCTGAGTAAATCCACAGAAATCCAACCTCTTCCCTCCCTACTGTCTCAGAAAACCCAAAACTCTCCACCATCAACAACAGAAAACTTCCCCCAGGCCCACTGCTGATGTGATGGTGAGCCAGGTTGCCTCAGTTCAGGGTCTGAATGTCAGGGTTGGTACAAGGGAGGAGTTAGGGACACCTGTTAGGAGCAGGACTGCATATTTCAGCAGATTCTTGGATGGAATTTGAAATCCTGCTCCAATTTTCAAACAAGTTATTTTTGAGAACACTGTTGATGGGCAAAAATTGCTCAAGTGTGTGTGTGTAAGGGGGAGTGGGTGTTGGTTTGGTTGATGGAGAAGCTGAAGGGAGTGTTAGTTGCCGTTAGGGAGTGTGAGCTGCCATGGAAGCACCCCTAGCCAGGCATCCTGCAGTTCAGCATTTGATGTTCCTTACAACTCTGGCCGCAAGCATGTACTGCCCAAGTATTATTTTAGCTTCACCTAGATGATATTACACTGTTTCATGTTTATTTTTAATAAAATATGAGCAGAAACACCTCTTGCTTTGTTTTCATATGAAATGTCAAGACTCCTGGTTAGCTGTTCATTGCTTCCCTACTGGTCTCTGGTGGTTTAGATTTTTTTTTTTCTTCCAGTGTAACTGACCCTCTGAACTGTATCAGAGTGGATCAGTTGAGTGAGTGTGGCACAGAGGACACAGTGGAGAAGGGAGGGGACTGGGACCTCCTCTTTTGGCAACAACAACCCAACCTAAAATAAGTAGACCTTTATTATTTTTCAGCTGGATCAGTCTATTCTTCAAATGTTTTGAGTTCGTTCAGTTAATACAAAGCAAAGAGACTGGGAGAGGGGGTGGAATTTAGCACACCACACCCACCCCCCACCCCCACTTGTTCACTTAATTAATGAATAACAATTAGCTTTAAGAAAAAGTCAGTTCTTAATTTTAAGATTTGTTAGCAGAAAGTGCTAGAAGCAGTTTGGTTTAAATCAGTAGGCACAAATAGTTCTTCCTGTTTGTTACACTAACTGGTTTTCCATGCAAAGTGTGTTGAAATGTTGTTGTTCTTGCATGTTCTGTATGTTTATTAGCTACCTAGAGTTCCTTCAAAATTTACACTTTGCTTACCATATTTTGTCTAAAAGCAGCCTCAGTACAGAAATCATGACACAGCTCTTTCTGTAATTCTTTGTTCTTGTGTATGTTAAAGCATTTAAGTGTGTGGAGGATAGGGTAATCTCCCACTTTTTCTTCCTAAAGATTGATACCAAATGTTTAGAAAAATGCTTGAACTACAAATATGGAACAGGATGTTAATCTGTAGTAATCTAATCATTATTCAAATAGGCCATTTAAATCCACCCACCCCACAGGTTTATGAGCTTCATAAAGAAAATTACAAGAAAATGCATTTTCACATCCTTTGCCTTAGGCTAGTTCTTCACCCTTGTGTCGCATGAACGTTTTGCAAAAGATAACTTTCATGTATAAATACAGCTAAATTATTTTCTGTATTTGGCTGTTAAACTGAAAGAGCAATTCTTCATTGTTAAGATACAGTTGTAATTAGCTGACTTTGATATTGTAAAATGCTGATAGTTAAATTGACCACATCTAGGTATTATTTATGGCCTAAGTTAATTAGTTGGCTTGGAGGGCTTTGCAGTTTCGAAGATGCCTGTCAGTTTGATTTCTTTCCTGCCTGTTCTTGCTTATTATGATGGCTTATCTCTTAAATTTTTTTGTTAATACTGCTTGCTAGAAGTATCTCATTTTCAAATGTCAGTGTATAATTCAGAATTAAGTGAATGATTATAATTTTATTTATGGCTGCTGTCAGCAAATGCAGAAGAATATATAGATGTGCCTTTAGAGCAGTCCAAAAATCTCAGATCTTGGGAAGTACTCTTTGAGCTAGAAATGACAGAATATTGTAACTTAAAATGCTGTGTTTTGTTTTTCCTAGTTGACATGCTCAAGAGGATGTAATTTGGGCTTGTTTTGCACAGATGTAAATAAATCAGGTTTTGTATTAGTTTAGCTGATTAAGTAGGGTACTTCTCTTTGCCTGTATTATAAAAGCATTTTAGAACCAGAAAAACTGCAGACTAACTACTGTGCACCATGCTTTCCTCAATTCCATTTTTTGTGGATGCTGCTAAGTCTTTGACCAAAGAAAAATTGTTATGATGAGACCAAAAAGCTGTATTAGGCTTCCTCTGTATGTGAATTGTGGTAATATGTAATTGTTCGGTTTTGTTTAGGAACCTTGGCTGTTTTCAGCTGGAAGACTGTTCAGTGCTCTTCCTTTGTTAATTGGATGGTCTCAGACTTTTCTTGGATTTAAGTCTTAGTTTGGAGGCAGAACTAGTAGCTTCTGCATGGATGTTCTGTGGTGCTTTCTGCAATAGGGTCAGATATTTACAATTTTACTTTTTTTTTTTTTTAATTTTAAGACTGTTTATGAAGGAGTGTTATTATCCCTGTTTCACAGTGCTTGAGTGCCAGGCTAAAGTGTAGTTTGACACAGCTCCTGTGGACCTCAGTTGCAGCTGTGAGTGCTAAACAAGCTGCAGAGCGGACTGAAGCCAGGCTGTGGTCAAACCCACTGCAGCAGTGCAGCTCATGCTGTTGCTTGCATATTCCTTGCCCTTCCCTCTTCGAGCTCAGGTGCTTGTCACTCTGAGGTGAGGTGGTGCAGGGAGATGGGCTGATGGAAGTATCCTACTCATGTGCTCTCTTTTCCACTGACTTGGCTCACCCTGGGGGTCAGGCAGGAGCTGGGGCTGGCACAGAGTGAGGGGATAGTTTCAGTGGTGCCTCAAATTCATTTAAATGCTTGTTTAGCTCAAAGCCTTGGTTTCTGAGCAGCTGAGGAGACAAAGCAGTGGATCAACTCAAAATTACTTCTTTTGTAGTGATGTAGTAATGTTGTGGCAGATAGAGGGAATTAATTTCTCTGCTGTAGCTGTCAGCTGGCTTCACTGTGAGGCACAGTTTGCTGGCATCTTACTGTGCCTTCTGATTTCTGCAGTAAATAACATGGACATCTAAAGGAGTAGGTTTTGTGAACTTCTGGCTCAGTGGCAATACTAGTTTAGCACTGCCCACGGCTGGACCAACCTCCATGTTTTGCAAACTCAGTGCCTTTTGGAGCTGAAATGCAAACCAGGACCCATTTTCTGAAGTTGCTTTTAATCCAGGTAAGTGAAATGATTTGCCTGAGTAATGTGTAGAATGTGGTGGGTAGGAGGATGTCCTATATGGGAGAGGTTTGGGGCTTGGGAAAATGCCCTTACAGGCAAATCCTTTTTTAAGGCTTCCTGATTGATTTTTGACTGGCCTTGCCCTACGTACTGAATGGGGACAGATATCTTGAGGAAAATGGTGATAGTTGATTATTGTACAGTGAATATGCGGATCATCTTTATGTGATCCTAGATTTAAAGAAAGAAGGGGTGAGAGGAAGCTCCCTGTGGCAGCATGCTGCCGTGTGGGAGCAGAACTGCTGTGTCTCCTGCTCAGCTGCTGCACCTGAACTGTCAGCGTATCTGCTGGTGGTGGTAAGCTCATGTTTCTTCTTTGTGCCAATCTGGGAAGAGATGGGCGCGTTCTCAACTGCTGCATTTTCTAAGTATTTGTTGATAGCAGAGGAATGACATGACTTGGCTTCTACATCAAGCTCCTGACAACCGTTTCTGTTTCTCCTTTCCTGTTCTCTCTTATTGGCTTTGTTTTCCCACTTGCTTTTTCAGTCCTGATCTTCCTTTTGGCACATTCTCGCAAGTGGTTTGCCTTGCTGTTTCCTCTCTTCTGTCATTCCTAACCTAGCATCAGCCATCTAGCCTGGATTTCTGAGGTCTTTGAGACCAGTAAGTCAGTGCCATCTCTGCTCAGAGAAAGATGGTTTTTTATCTGTTCCTGCTACTTACTGTAGACCATCTCTGGTGCTGGTCAGGCTTCTGAAGCAGAGAACTAACCCAGCAAAAAAATGGATTGCCTTAGTCTTTACTCAATGCATTTTTGCTACAGTGAAGGGGGTGATGGGCTCAACAACTGGTGGGAAAGAGAGGGTGTAACTTTGTAGCTGAGAGCATGGCTGGAGTGGGATTTCCAATAGCTGCAGTTCTCTGGAACACTATCCTTCCCTTGCCTTGCTTTCAGCTCTGTCTCCTAGACCACAGCTAAAGATAGTTATGGAGGCTTCCTTTTACAATCAACAGAAGTCTCTTCAGAGGATGACCTATGGTGGATGGGATATATATCCCTGTGGGGATACAAAAGGAGGCAGTATGGACCTAGACAGCTGAAAACCGATTTCCTAAAATTAGGTGAAACTTAGCCTTGGTAAAGTTATTGTTCCACCCTGAGTACTGAATCTAGCTTTTGTTTCACAGCATTTGAATTGGGCTTTCTCTTTGGAGGCTTTTTCTTTTGGTGTTGGTGTCTGAACTGTGTTGAAACGTTCAGCCAGCATTACTGCTCTGTATTTTGCAAGTGGACTCCTGTATGAACCTGTGACATGCTCTATCTGTCCTAAGCATGTATATAGACTAGTTTAAAGAAGAAATTAACAAAATGAAGCCACTGGATCTTAAGCTGGGCAAAATTGGATGGACTTTTTTTTTTCTTTTTCCTTAGGGGACAATTTCTGGTACATTTTGGAAAGAAATTTTGATAGGATAGGAAGCCTTTAGAAATTCTGCTCCAAAGCAGAGGGAGCTGATTGTTTCAAGATTTGTATCTCCTGAAGTTGGATTCTGGCAAACGTTGTTTTCTCAATGTCATTTCTGGTGATGACTGGATAGGGAAGTGCTGTAAAAAATTGTGATAATGCTAAAATGAAGCATGAGGCTCATGCACTACATGAAAAATACTAGTCCAAATGTTTGACATTTAGGAAAGTTTAATAGAACATAGAAGACTGATAATGGAAAGTGTTGGTATTGATAGGACTACCAGGTTCTGGTCCTGCAGATTGCTGGTCTGCAGTAAAGCCTGTCAGCAATCTACTGGTTTCTCCTTCAGAACTGTTGGTGTGATGTTGTTCTGCAGTGCTCAGCCCTTCAAATAGGGTCTTGGTGGTTTTGCGTTGCTACTGAAAGTCCCGGAGCTGGATTGAATCCCACGTAATTGCTGCCTGTAATTGCTCTGAAGCTTGAGTCTGTTCTTGGTGGTAGTTAAGGCAGTTCTCATCAAGGAGTGTCCTCACTGCCTACTGAATACTAATAGTTTCACTAGATAAACTATCCAAGTGAAATAATTATATTTTCATGGCAGTGTCTATCCTCAGGTAACTGTAGCAATGCTTGAAATGAGAAACATTGAGGTTTGTTTGAAAAAAATCCTGATTTTAATATTAAGGCAACCTTTTCATCTTTGTATGTTTCTTTTGCTTCTGTAGAATATGGACGCTTTGTAGTCCTAAAGAGGAAGCCTCAGGTGCCCTTCCTGCAAGTTAATGAAGGACATGAAATTCCCCTCACAACATGAAACTCTCCTCCTTTTTTTTCCTGCCTTTTAAAAATAGTCTTTTCAAGGGAATTTATGCAAGGAGACACAGCCTGCATTTTGAGGCTGTGAGCGTGTTTGACAGTCAGAGAACTTCTTGCTCCAACAGCTTGTCGAGAGCACAGCTGCTCATCTGCTGTCTTGGTTTGGAAGAGATTTGGACAGGCTACCTTGGGCAGCAGTTGGAACAGCAGGGTGGTGCAAGGGACAGTCTTGTGTTGGAAGCCACAACAGCTTTGCTTTTGGACTGCATAGGTTAAATTGGCCAGAAAGCACTAGGATCACGGAGTTTAGGGTGGTGAGTTGCCATGAAGCAGAACTTGCATTGCTTTGGTATGATACAGATGTTACGTTATGGGTTTATTTGAAGCATGTTGTAGTAACTCCATCTTAAAAGATGGTGTGAATTTAGAGATTATGGTGTGAATGTGTCTGGAAGGAGGAACTGTTTTTGTAGCTGGTAAAAGATATTGTGGAAGCTACTGCTGCATGCTTTAAGAGCAATCTTTATAGCTGGATTTATTTACTGGGTACCCTAAAACTAATTCTGTTGCAGGATGCTAAATACAAGGAGAATGTACTGTATGTGTATTGCTTTATCAGGTGTGTGCTATTGAGCAACATGCCAATCTTTGTACAAAATAAGGCAGGTTATTCTAGAAGCCTTGCAAAGGCTTGTGTAAAACAAATTTTGATTGACAGATTGTACAAAATAAGCATTTTCAGTCTGTTCTTAAAAACAAATGAGAAGTGCTTTTTAATGGTTATTTTATGGGTCAGATTTGTCTAAAAACTGTGTTTGCTTTCAGAGCTACTGTTGTTACTTCCAAGAGGTTAAAAAGTGTATTCACTTGGAATTGTTAAAGGGTTTCTTACCTGTAGAAGAACTTAAATTCTTTTTCCAGAACACAAGTCACCTTCTTGATGATGTCTTCTGTAAAGATAATGCTCTTGTGGCACTGACTTCTTCAGAGAATCTTGCTGGAGATTTTTAAGCAATTCCATCTTTGTCTTCTAAATGCTTCTGGAGCATCATAGTGGAAAGATTTGCTTAACTTTTCAACCTGTTTCTAGAACAGCACATTTAGTCCATTATATTTATTTTTAATTTCATTTTTTCCTACTTGTAGCATCTGGTGTCACTTGTTTTTCATGTGGGAGGAAACAGCCGGACTTTGGAAAGCAGAGTTTGCAAACATCTCTTAATTGGGAAAGAGGATGATACACCTTGCAGGAGAGGTTTGGATTAGCCAGAGATGCATAAAATACAGTACAGAAAATGAACGTTTTATTACTGTTCCAGATACAGGGAACAAACGTGGTATGCACATGGAAGCTCTTGTACTTCTGAACAGGTATCGATAGCTTTTTAGCTGTTGTATTTCCTAAGAACAAAGTCTTGCTGTAATTGTTTTCTGTGTCACGTTGCATTGCATTGTTGCTGTCCTCATCTGGATTAGAAACTGTGGCAGTTGACCCCTGCTCTAAGAGCAACCCTTCAGTGCACAAACAGATCTCAGTGCCAGCTTGATGGCTTCAGAGCACTTTCCCTGTTTCCCATTCTCAGGCAAGGGAAAAGCCTTTGCTTTTATTTGATCATTATCTGCAGTAGGTTTTTAGATGCATGATAGTGTGGTACCTGGTAACTTCTTATCTTTAGGTCATAGGCTGTATTTTTGGTTGTGGTTAGACACATGGGAAAGTTCTCCCCTCTTCTGCAGCCAAGTTAGGTGTAAGTAGCCATTATGTGCTATTGCTTTAAGAATCAAGGGGAATGAGAGGATATCACCTTGGGCACAGCTTGACGCGATGCCTGCTTTCGCATGCGCAGGGCACCTTGGGATTGTGTGTATTGAACTTATCTGGGGCTGGATCTTTACAATCATTGCCCTAGTTACTGCTTTTAACACACAACCTTCTAATTTTCTATTTCTTTTATTCATCTGGGAACTTTATGCTGTGTTGGCATTTTCTATGTTAATACAGCAGTATCTTTTGTAGACTTCATCTCTTGTAGAAGTTAGGTTAAGTGCAGTATGACTCTGCTAATAACAGGATATCTACTCTGGTCTCACAGCTGAAATGTTGAGGGCTTAAGACGTGTTACGCACTTCAGTGACCTCAGCAGGAGTTTCACATGGGGTTTTTTGGAGGGTGTTGTAATGGAGATCACAGTCTTAAAAGGGTCTGTATGTGCTCAGACTTTGGCTTTTTCTGAGACTTGTGCTAAATGGCACAGTGTTATAGCCATTTATAATGCCTTTACAGTGGTGTCTGTGATGAATTGTGTTTCTGAGGTTATTGTAGCTCCATGTGATTTGGTTGGTATCCTTTCTTCTTAAAGTGTTATGTAAATGACAGTTTCGGTTTTAAGTCCTTCCCTGTAGGGGTTTCAGTTACACTTGGAAGCCTTATCCTTAACTCGGCATACTTAATTTGCATCTCAGAAAATCGTGACCCTCCCACAGAAGTCTCATTAGTATCAACTGTATCAACTCCACACTATCAACTGTGAAGACAGGTCAACATAATAATACATAATTTGTTCTTCGAGACTGAGGCTGTTTTTGTGATATTTAAATAGCAAAGATTAAGGGGGGGGGGAAACTCCTACGTGTTAATATACTGCAATAAATTTTTATAACAAAATGTTATTGCTGTTCTGTGCCTTTACTTCAACACGTTGATACAGTGGTATATGGAGCTGTTTCTTCTTGCTAGTGTCCTGCTAGCATTTAAACCTAGACATTAATTAATAACTACATTTGAAGTGGTGCAGAGTTCATATCAGTGTTTAAGTGGTGCATTTAGTGATAATAGCATTACGGCGTTTGCATTTCTTAATGGTGAATATGGTTTGTTCCACTCTGCTGTAGCTGGGAGGGCTGCCCTTGTGAAGGGAAATCCCCATAGTCTGCAGTCTTCAGACACAGCCCTGCCACTTTCCGCTGTCAGATCTACAGACTGCAGTTGCAGAGCGAGTTGTTTTAAGTGAGCTGATTTTATGGAAAACTAAGGCTGAACAGCTTCCTGTAGCTGAGCTGACTCACTGCTTGATTACCCCGTGGCCAGATTCCCACACTGGGGAGGTGTGTGGGGTATATCTGTGGGAGGAGTTGAGTCAGCATTGCCCCTTTGGGTAACAGGGTGCATTGACCTAGGTAAAATGTTTTCTCAAATTTCTGGCAGGTAATTGCTGTCATTATAATATTTCTGCATCTTCCAATATTACTATTCAGTTGTTTCACTCAGCTTTTAAATCCTTTATTGTAAAATGAAGTCTGGTGGATAGTTTTGAGAGTTTGGGGAATAAAGGCTAATTACTGCTGCTCAATCAGTGTTTTACTGAGGGGTTTTCCTGTAGTGACTAAGTTAGGCAAAAAAGCTTGTTATGCTAAGCTGTCTTTGGAGATTAAAAAATGGAGGAAGAGTTTTATGGCCTTTAATGACCAAGGGTGACTATACAAGTTCAGATCAAAGGTCTGTTTATCTTATTATTCTGTGAGATAAAGGTCTGTAATAGATATCTAGAAGAAAAAGTGTAAAAAATGGTGAAAATACAGCATGACACTTTCTGTTAAATCTTCCCAGCTTCTCACAGTCCATAGCTAAGGAGCTTCTTGAGGAGTCAATGGTATCTGTATCACTGGGTATTTAGCAGCTCAGTGGACCTCCTTCTAATGGCTTTTTTAAAAATAGCTTTCTAAAGCGATTTTGAACTTTTTTCTTTACCTTCACAGCATCCTGTGGCAATAAGTTCCTGGGTTAAATTATGCATTTTATAAAAACTTCCTTTTGTTTGTTCAGCTGCTGCAGCTGGTGGGTGACTTTGTTCTTATGTTTTGGATCATCTACGTGCTATACATGACTTCATACCGCACTAGTGTACTTTGCTATATCCCATATTCTCTTTCCAAGGTGAACACTTGTGGTTTATTTACTTTTTCCTTGTATGAAATCCATTGCATTCATTTAGTTGGTTTAAGTAGCATGCGTACCTTTTCTTCTTTTATAGTATCGTGCTGGATGAGAGTTGTATTTAAGTTAGAGATACTCTGGAAATAATAAAAGACATCTGTTTGTCTCTTCTCATTTTCCAGTATTGTTTTTCTTGGACTTCATGAGATGGTTGATCCTTGATCTGAAGTTGTTAGCTGACTGCCATCTTCTACTTGTCAGTAGGAACAGCTAATTTAAAACTCATTTTTATGCAAGTATAATGATGAGGTTTGGGTGTTCTATTATTTTGACTGAGAGCAGTTTTTCCATTTGTTAGCACTGCATTTCACCTGCCACTAACATTTGGTCATCCACAAGATCATATAGTAGCTGTTTGCTATGAGTTCAAGTTTTGACTACTTTGAATTATTTTGTATCCTTAACAAACGAAGTTCACTCTTTATGCCTTCTGTGAAATCACGTGTACATTGTGTTGAGTAGTGTCTCCTAAATCAGGTCTCTATGAGATGATTTTGATACTCTCTTTGTAGTGAAAAATCAATACAATCACTTATGTATAGCTGTTGTTTCTTAATTCTTGAGCACTTCCAAATCTTTAAGAGGAGCCTTCTAGCTCATACTAATTTTGTTAAAACAAAAACAGCTGTTGATGAGGTGCCTTTTCAGAGGATATTCAGATATGATATGTTAACTGGACTACCCTTTGTTTGTGACTAATTGCTTCAAGGAGTGTAGATGCATTTTGGAAAGATTACCTCATTCTACCAAAGCAATGTTAATTCTTTTCTATTTTCATATTTATGCAAACCCCCAAAATTCTGCTCTTTATGATACCTTTTATCAATTTACATTGCTTAGGCACTTGCTTCACTGGTCTGTAGTTCTCTGGTTCTTTTCACTTCTTTCCCTCCTTGATCTTTAAAGTTTTGGTTCATGTCTGCTGCCTTCCATTCCTCTGGTACTGAGGCTGTGCCAAGTACTGTGTTGCACACTGTAGTTAAAACTTCAGTTTAGTATCTGAGTTCTTTGAACTGACAGGTATCATGTAGTCCTGGCAAATTACGAAGATACTGTGCTTGGTCACTCTCTCTGACTGTTGCAAGTCATAGCAGTGAGATTAATTGTATTTATAGCAATGTCCAGGAGAAATGCTGTATTTAAGGAAATGGAATAGTCTGCCATTTCAAGACTTTAGCAGAAGTTGTTACAATAAAGGGAGGAATGGAGTCCATATGAGTTGCAGATGTAGTGACTCTTCTGCTGACAGAAGAGTTGAGTATCTGAGGTTGATAGAGTCTTAGTAATGGGTGGTGTGGAGAAAGTGGGAAGGTTGTTCTCTGTTTCTCCTAGCACAGAATCTAAGGGCTACTCGGAGAAAGCAAGCAGTTGTCAAGGTGCTAACAAATGGAGGGAAGTGATTCTTCACACTTAGCTGTGCAAATAATTTTTCTGGGTTTTTGTAAAAGTTGAAATTATATGGTTTACAGATGTTACTAGAGAAGTCTAAAAAATCCATTTGAGGCTTTTAAATGCAGATAGTCCCTGAGATGCAAACCATTGGAAGAACATATTGGTTAAGTATTACTATGTAATATTTGCCTTTCTGTATTCCTTCTTATTGGCAACTCAGATTAAGGTTTTAGGGATGGATAGGCTGCATCGGGTTTTTTTGTTTTGTCTGTTTTGTTTTGTTTTTTTTTCCCTTGAGTGCCTGTCCTAATTCCACAGATGGCATCCTTGGATGCTGCTTGGAGGAGCGTATGGCCCTCTGCTAGAAATCTTTATTGTCAAGAGGAGCAGCTTTAACTCCTGGGTTCTGCTGCATGAGCAGCAGTTACATTAGCAAAAGAGCTCGCACTGAAATGATCTTTGCCAGTCACTGAACTGTTACAACTTTTAAAAGTACATGGCAGCATACCTGAGCCTTCATCAGAAGGTCCCAAGCTCTGTGGACAGACATTCCTGACTGTACAGGGCATCACCTACCACAGGCACGGGCTCGTCGGCATTAGCAGGCTGCACAGAGGTGATAGGAATAGGCCATCTCCATACGGGTACGTACCATTGATCAGATGGTGGCTGAAGCTTGCTCTCTACGGCGTCTGCTGTGGAAATCCAGGACCTGTCTCTGCATCAAGATGCCGGATTAGTGCCCAGGCAGTGCTGGTGAGGTAGTATGTGTTGCAAGTGAGAGGCTGGATTTAGGGCTCTCTTTTGTGAACATTTGTGAACACTGGAGTGTGAGCGGTTGTGTTTTGGATAGGACATTGAAGTTAGGGCACCTGCAATGGGGAATGTGATGGCAATAAGGCTAGAAGAATCCTGGACCACATTTATGAGAACATTTAGGAGAAAAGGAGTAATTGAGATAGACTGTTGGGCCTGCCTACTCATAGCAGTGCCTCTAGCTGCCCTTGCAAGCTCAGTTACCCACGCCCATCATACAGCCTATCAGCTGATGAACCAGAACTTGCAATAGCTCGTTTCTTGGAAGAGTTATCTTCATGTATTTCAGATTGTGTCCCCAGGCATTATTATGAATAAGCAAAATTGGTGTGGATTTCATTTTTGTTGTTGCTTGCCAGAGGCCATCTTTTATTAATATTTGGAATGTGGAAATTTTTATAGATATTCCCATAAACTATAAGTTGGAATTTCTTACAGAAATTTTATTACTGAATGTCAGCATGATGCCGGATGTTTGGAGTGGGGGCAGATTGCAGCTAAATTGTGTGGTGTGGTGGGGTTTAGGGGGGTGTGTGGTGTGGTGTTGGTGTGGGTTTTTTCCACAGTTGGAAAATACCTGAACAACTGTGATGCTTCCCAGTATCTCAAGTGAATCTTTTTCCCTTGACAGATAAGCTGTTTCTCTCCTGCATGTTGGCTCAGGTGCTAATTTTGTACCGTACTGAACTGGTTTTGCTCGTGAAACTTGAAGCAAACTTCCCTCTTCTTGCAGAACTAATTTTCTCCCAGTTCAGCTGCTAGAACTGAATTGCTGTGGGGGTTTAGTTGACCCCCTGAGTGAAAAGAGTGTGAGGTAGTGTGGGAGACTTCCCACCTGAAAGCTTGCCCTGCTTTGTGGACTTGTGAATTCTGAACAAGAATGGTTTATCTAGACCTGTCCTGTGTGTCTTGTCCCTAGGTGTCTGCCTCACTCTTCATAGGGATGACTTGGCTGCTGGCCTGGCAACTGCTGAATGCCCTTAAGTTACAGGCTGTTGTGTTAAATTGCCTCTGGTTTTCTGTCTTCTTGCTCGAAGATACTGGGCCCTGCGGCTGCCCTACTGCTGCTTGGGCAGTTCCACCAACCCTGGCAACAGGAGGAATGGTTGGTCACCAAAGCAGGTGGTGGTGAGACCTTCCCTGCTTTCTGGATAAAGTCCTGTGCCTGCTTTTTCAAAATGGGTTTTAGAAATGGTGGAGGATCCTGGATCGCATTATTGCAGATACTGGGAGAGAGAGATCAGCCCAAGGCTTCTTTTTAACAGTATTTTTACTGGCTGAAATGAAAATGGTAAGCTGTAAATCAAAAAGGATTTACTTGGGAGGAGATGTAGCTCAGGGAGCGTGCATACAGTTTTGTGCTTCTCAGTGAATTTTTAAAATGGAAGTATTGCAATTAATTTACTCATCTAATTGAAACCTGAAATCTTGGTTTTGGTGGCTTGTTCATTTCTGCTAACTATTTCAGAATTACTTTTTTCCAGTTGGTGATTCTAAATGAAAGCTTCAACAGACTATATGGAAATTCAGTAAGCCTTTATTCTTAATTTTTGGCACTTTCCACAGTATATTCAGGAAGCAATTGAGATTTCTGATAATTCCTTTCTTAACAGAAGGGTGTAACACTCCTTTTTTTTTTTCCTCTTTTTTCTTCCTTCTTGCATTTCTGTGTTATCTTTTTCCCTCTCCCATTTTTTTCCACGTGTCTAATGATGCTTAGTCAAATTCTGACCCATGCCAGAAATCTCAATATCAATTCCCCCTCAGTTTTTCTCCTGCGGCTACTAATACATACTTAATGCTCCAAGCATTTTCCTGTTTCTTCTGTGAACATGTTTATTTTAAAAGTGCGTGTGCTCACAACAAAAGGAGACTCCGAAGCATGCTGATAAGTAGTAGGTGAAATAGTGTGTTTGAGGTCAGTGGGGCTGTTTTTGTGGCTCGTGCTTTGTCTGTAGTTTGTTCTTCATTGATGCTGAATGTGTGCATCATCTGATCATTTGGCTGTATGCATTTGTTCCAGATGAAATGTGAACATGTGATAGCATTTAAGTTGTGGTTAGAGCACGTGGTAGTATAGTAAACGAGCCAGCAAGCTATTTTAAGAGGGCAGATGATAACCTCATGTAGTACAAAATCTTTTGCAGTAAGATGACTCCTTCCCCCTGCTGCCAGCTCTTGCTCTCTGTGACATAGTCTGGGTGTGTCTGTGAACACTGCTGTTTTAAAACAAGTCTGTCTCAGCAATCTTAGTATGTGCCTATGACACTTTGATTTGATGGTAGTGACTTAAACTGGTATTTAGCTGCAGTTTTCCTTGTTTCATAAATGGAGAGCTGCACTGCAGATAACACTACCTGTATTGGACCCAGAGAAGTTGATTTTCCTAATTTTTGTTTCCCAATTTTTTCATGATATAAATTAAGCTTTTTGTTTTATTATATTGGCCTATTCTCACTCCATAAAGTGTGGCTTTTGAAACAAAGCTGATACTTCATAAATTAGTTGAGAAATGTTGGCAGAACATACATCTAGACAGAAGGCATCTGAAATCAGTTATGGCAAGCCATCCTTCCTGTGTTTTTAGGTAAGAGTGTGGAGATGTTCACAGTTTAGCTGATGTGTAGTTCTTTATTTTGGAAAATAAATCTAAAATTCAAGTGTTCCAAAAGGAGACATCTCCCTTTTGTAATGCTTGAAACCTAGTTGCAAGTTTCCTGTATATAGCAGCTCCCTCTTCCTTAGGAACTGGTTTATTCTGAGCCTTAAAGAATTCAGTGTGTCACTACTGAGCTCAGCCATTGGCAAACAGCAGTTTGTAAAACCTTAAACAGAGATGATTCAGTTCTGAATGTTTATGTTCAGGATCTACTTTCAGACCCTCGCCAGGCAAATTGGGCAGCCTGTTTTCGTAGTTTTAAGTGACTGTCATTGTTGTCCTGTCATTTTGATTTCTGCTGACTATGTGTGATCTGCTTGAGGTCAGTCTTCATTTTCAGTACTCTCAATACTTTCAGTTAGCATGAAGTGTTGGGCTGGTGTTTGTGCAGAGACATTTTTTTGTGGTGTTCTTTCATTAAGGCTTTTTCCTAACTTGTTTCTTTTTAACTTATTATTGGGGGGAAGAAGAAACATCAGGAAGAAATAGTAGATCTATGAAAATGATGGAGCCATAATGTATGTTTATACTTTGAGATGGGAAACAGTTTACCGTTACAGCAGGTTTGCTTGTGCAAGTATGATGTTTAGCTATACATTATGGAGAAGGTGGATATCTGCTTGTGAACTTTACCCAGTACTTTAGGGCATGATACACATTCTTTAAAATGGAATTCAGGAGGGTTTGTGTTTTCCGTGCTGCTCCATTGTGACAGTGTTGAATGGGGTTGGCAAAAGGATAGATGCCCAACAAGGTCTGAACAGAAGCTGTAGGGTGAAGGAGTTAGCTTCCTAAAACCACAAACTTACTACTGTGATTTAAAAAATGAAAAAAAAAAAAAAAAACAAAAAACACAGCTGCTCCTGTAACTTGCAGTTGTTCACATCTAATGGGGATCCTAGTCTTGCAAACATGGCCAGTTGATACTGTTACAGACATCACATGAATTTGGAAGATCAAAATCTGCTTTTTTTTTTTTCTGTAATTGCAAGTTATTGAAAAAGTAATTATCAACATCTGTTTTAGGCCTAAAAAAAGATTTCACAGGCTTTTTCCTGCTACATTGATCTTTAATGAACTATTCATACAAGAAGAAGATAGTATCATTAAGTATAAGCATCTACTCTCCAAATCAGAGGCACAATCCTTGAGTAGATGTTAGCATTGTTGGGGGTGGCAGGGGGTGTGTGGAGGGGAGCAAGACCTATGAACTGCTTTCCTTCTCTGCAGCCCATTTCTTTTGAGAAAATATCCTGTTAGTTTTCTGGGGTTTGCTGTTGTTTGCTTTTGTTTCTAAAATTTGGGCCAGCCATTTTATTAGCTGTGGCACTGTATCCAATCCTTGTAGAGGTTTTGGCTTCTAGTTGACTCACACCCTTTAGTACTGAATAAGTTTGTCATCTGTGGTGTCAAAAAGGAATGCTATGAAAGAAGCAGGAGCCTTCTTTTTAGCAAGTTACTGACACATTACAATTTTTCTGTAATATCTATGATGAGCATCACTTAAGTCTTCTCATTAAAGATTCAGATGACACAAACACTTTCAGAAGGAAAACTACTTTGTGACACCCTTGAGAAACTTCTTGCTAGCTTTTTGTGAGGCAGTTCTGTTGGTGTAAAGACTTGAGCTTTGACCTGGGGAGCATTGCTAGGATAAACGACTGGCTTAGAAGAGCACAGAAGATTTAGAAGAACTGATCAACAAATTTAGGAAATTAATGTAACGTGTAGTTAACTGAGCACCTAGTCTTGGTCATCGGAATATATCACTGTTTTTCTGCACAGTGAGCAGGTGGACATTGTATTTCAAGCTGAGTGAAATGCTGGGGTCTAATTTTTACTCCTCACTGAAGTAAATGCCTTTTGGTTCTTTCATTCTCATTGGGAGGAGGATAAGGTGGAGTTTTCAGTTCTTTCTTAGAAAGATAAGCTAGTTTTAGTTCAGTAGGATATCCTTCACCTTTCTCTTGTGGCTTCCCCCAGAATGTATGACTACTTAACTGTCTCCTTGTTTATTGGATGCGCTGGCAGTCTGTGATGGCTTGTGCACTTATTCGCCAAAAAATAATTTTTACCATTTTTATCACTGAGCACTTACTCTGCTTCATAGCAGAGCTGTCTGTATTTATTTCCAAACATGTACTTTGTGGGCTTTTTTTTTTGGCCTTGTGTGTCATCTTACACACAGTATTCCCTATGCAGTTGTGGCCTGGATTTCCACAGCTGTGTTTCCTGATTTATTTTAGGAGTAGTTCACATAGTTCTGTGTATATCAGAAAGAGGTGAGTTTTACTGGGCTGAGTCTTCCTGGTGTATGTTTCTGGCCAGGTTTCCTGGCTGAGGTGCCTCTCTTCTTTGGCACTAGAAGGTATTTGTGCAATTGCTTGGTTTCAGATTTAACCTGTTGCATTGGCAAGTACTGAGGCTTCTCAGCTTCAGTGTCCCAATCAAATTTTTGGATTACCTTCAGTAATCTAATTCCTACAACTTCTATTTTTGCCTGTAGTCCCAGGAGTGTGAGCTTCCTTAAGCCTCAGTACTCAATCACATATTCATACTGTGTGCCTCTGAATGTCTCTTTTTCAGTATCAGGTGAGATTATCACTGTGTGATATCATTTATAAGATTTAAAACCTACAAAGCAATTTGAAAGTGATTTAGGATGAAGGTGTGATAGATGTAGTTCTTGTTTTGCTGTGCAGGTAGAAATTTGGAACAGACTCATGTTTTCTTATGTGCTTATACAAAAGTGCTGACCTTTCTGTTTTTTTAATGACAACTTGGTTTGCTACTAATAGACATTTATGGTTAGAAATATCAAATTCTACAACTTCCTTGCTAAAGAATTAATTTGAGGATACTAACTTGCTGTGTCACATTCTAAAACCAGATGGATTTGGAAAGCTTCAGAAATTGGACAGTTAATCTCCAAAAAAGGAATTTAGTATTTCTTTTCATGCTACTTTTAATGGGGTTGATGAAAAATGTTGGTAATGTTTAGATGTGGACTTAAATCATAGAATCACAGAATGGTTTAGGTTGGAAGGGACCTTAAAGACTATCTGGTTCCACCCCCGTGCCATGGGCAGGGAGGCAGGGACACCTTCCACTAGATCAGATTGCTCAAACCCCTGTCCAACCTGGCCTTCAACACTGCCAGGGAGGGGGCAGCCACAACTTCTCTGGGCAACCTGTTTCAATGTCTCACCACTCTCATACTAACAGATTTTTCCCTTATCTAACCTAGATCTATCCTCTTACAGTTTAAAACCATTACCTCTTGTCTTATCACTACACTCTGATAAAGTGTCCCTCCCATCTTTCTTGTATGCCCCCTTTCAGTACTGGAAGACCACTATTAGGTCTCCCTGGTGCCTTCTCTTCTCCAGGCTGAACAACCCCAACTCTCTCAGCCTGTCCTCACAGGGGAGTTGCTCCAGCCCGTGATCATCTTCGTGACCCTCTGGACCTGCTCAAGCAGGTCCATGTCCTTCTTGTGCTGGAGGCTCCAAAGCTGGACGCAGGACTATAGGTGGGGTCTCATGAGAGCAGAGTAGAGGGAGAGAATCGCCTCCCTTGACCTGGCCATACTTCTTTTGATATGGTTGGCTTTCTGGGCTGAAAGCTTATATTGCCGAGTCATGTTGATCATGACCCCAAGTCCTCCTCAGGGCTGCTCTTGATCCATTCTCTGCTCAGTCTGTATTTGAGCTTGGGGTTGCCTTGACCCATATGCAGGATCTTGCACTTGGCCTTGTTGAACTTCATCAGGTTTGCACAGTCCCACCTCTCAAGCCTGCCCAGGTCCCCCTGGATGGCACATCCCTTCCCTCCAGTGTGTTGACCACACCACACAGCTTGGTGTCGCTGATGAACTTGCTGAGGGTGCTCATAAGCAGAGGCTTAGGTAAAATGTAGCATTTGAAATTAGTGCTTTGCAGAATCATTAGTGCTTTGATGCAGCTGATTTGGGCAAAACATTCTTGGAGCTGGAAAGCTTCAGTACATCTTAAGGGACTCTAAAACAAGGAGGGTTTTTTAACCTTTGTCCTCTTCAGATTTGTGTAGTAAATATGTATTTGGATACATGCACACAAATGGATGTGCACACAGACACTACAAACTTCTATACACATTTTTATTGCTGGTTGTGCCTGCTTTTAGGCAGGTCTTAAAAATATTACTGGTTGTAGGAATTAATTAAAGCTTTCTAGGAGATGTGGTGTTTTTAGTACAATTAAGTTTTCACTTTTGAGGAACATGTTTGTATGAGCAGTAAAATTTATTCCAGATCCCCTCTTAAGTTTTATAGATTCTTTACCACTGAGTTTTAATTTCTCTTGTGAACTGTTACCAGATCACACAGAAATCCTGCACTGCAGGTCTGCTCTCCTAGTTATTTTCAAACTTTTCCCCTTGTCTTATTCTTAATTTTTTTTAGCTCTCCTTTGTGCTGTGCATTACTACATTTGGGCAACAGTATGCTTCATAGAGATTTCCAGAAGATTTGTAATCATCTCTTCTCCCCCCCGCTTCCCTTTTTCTCTCAGTTGTCATAGTTCCCTGCTTTTCTTATCTCTTACTGCCGCAGCTTTCAGATGATAATTCATGGCTCAAGGAACAGCTGCTGCATTGTAGCTGAATGAGAGACTCAGCACTACTTACAGCTGACCTAATGTGAGAATAAATGAAGAAATTTGTGCTTTGCATGTAGGTTTACCTATGGGATCTCTTTTCCAGCTTGGGCATATTAGGTGTTCTCATGGGAAGGTGGAGTGTGGATGGCCTCTGTGGCTTCCCCTTGCCAGCTGCTCCCAGGGTAGAAATACGCTGGGGGTGGTGGCACAATGAAGCAAGGTGTTAAGAGATTCTTAGTGTTTTTCAAGGTCACCTGTTTCTAACCGTGAGTTGCTTTTTTTTCTCCTACCTATTTGTGCTCCTTGTGCTGCAGCCTGTGCACTAAGAACAGGTGGAGTGACATGTTGTCCATGGTTGTACCGAGCTTTGCCAAGCCACTCTGCTCATTTCCTTTCATTTCCTTTGGGTAAGCAAGCCAATGTTATCGTAATCTTTTACAGTGGGGGCCCGAGGCCACCAAACTGAGCTGAACAATGTCCTGCTGGTTTAGTACACACAGCCTAGGGGTTACAGCTTATTTTGGGGCTTGCTGGCAAGGTTAGCTGTGACAGCCCTGTCTGTGCTGCACGGATGTATGGGCTGCTTGCAAGTCAGCTCCTCAGGTGCTGCAGTTTATGGTGCAGTGCTGTAAAGAAAGCTGTCATCTCTTCTTGTCAGACAGATGCTTAAAATGATAATAACCACTGGGAGTACTGTACCTGTGTATATTTAAGGCACTAGTCTAGCAAGGAAATACTTATCAAGAAAAACCATTCTGTTTTACTCTTAAGCGGTATATGAACTTTTATTGCTATGACTGTTAGATAAAGACTCACTGATGCTGTGGTGGTTTAAGGATACAAGCAAGTTAAGGTTGGTAGAAAACATATTTGAAGAAAAAACATGTGTCTGGAAGCTTGGCTGAACCACCCCCAATTGTCTCCTGTCTCCAGTTGTAGACCATGCCTTATCAGGAGAAATACCTTAATTTAAAAATATTTTCTCCATAACTGGGAATAAAATTGTATAAAAGACACCTGAGGCCTTGAAGCTGACTGATTTGAAGCAAAGAATGCTGCTGTAGGCTTACTGTATTACTGCCTTAATACTGCCTTAGTGTGCTCTCACCAGATACATTTCAACCTTATTTTCTAATTTCCTTTTTTTTTCACTAATTCCTCAGTTAATATTTTTCCAGTTTCAGTAGGTACTGGTTGTTGCAGGGAAATGAGGGATGAGCATTGTTATGTTAGCATTATTTCCTTATTGCTGTTAGATCATAAACACCATTTGAACAGAAGTTTCCATCCACTGAGGGTTAGTGATTTAGATGATTTAAGATTACCTGAATGTGTTACTATGGCCATTTTGAATGTGAATGTGTTTAAAGATGCGTGCAGAGGTCAGTCTTGTTTTAAAATGAGATGATGGGTTTAGTAGTTGAACAACAAGTAGGTGGATGAAATGGATCTCTAAGGCATTTCATTTGGTGTTTAAGAATGTCAGTGATGAAAAAATCAATATAGCTCTGAATTTAAGACCCGGCTTATTAATGGGCTTTAATACAATTACAAATGTGGAACAGCCATCCAATGTACACCTTGCTATAGGGGATTTGCTGCCATTGGTACTTGGGGTGGTTTGACCTTGGCTAAATGCCAGGTACCCACCAAGTCGCTCTATCACTTCTCCCCCTTTCCCCTTGTTTTCTCAACAGGGCAAAGAGGGGAAAGAAAATAAGGTAGACCAACCCTTGTGGGTAAAACAAAAGCAGTTTTAATATAAGCAAAGTGAACCAAAGGTCCATGCATGGAAGCAAAAAAAAAAAAAAAAAAAGATATTTATTCTCTCCTTCCCATGGACAGGTGATGTGGGGCCTTCTCAGGAGCAGGGCTCCGATATGCGTAGTGGTTGCCTCGGAGGACCAAGGGTGACCCCACCCCCTTCCTCCTTTCTCCCAGCTTTATCCTGAGCAGATGTCACATGGTCTGGGATATCCCTTTGGTCAGTTCAGGTCAGCTTTCCTGGTTGTGTACACTCCCAAGATCTTGCCCACCCCATCCCACTGGGGGGGAAATGCCGGAAAAAGCCTTGGTGCTGTGTAAGCCCTGCTCAGCAGTAGCCACAACACCAGGGTGCTGCCAACACCCTGCCAGCTCCCAGCATAAAACACAGCACTGTGAGGGCTGCTGTAGGGGAAAACCAATTCCAGCTCAGCCAGACTCAATACAGTACTTAACAATGTTATTTAACATTTCATTAATGAGGTCATAAAATTGTTATCAATAAATATTGTGTCAGATGTTGAAAACCGGGAGAGAACAGAAGCATGTGACAAGGCTGTTAAAAACCAGGAAAATAAGGCATATGGGGATGAGCCTGCTAAACTTGAAGTTCATTGATTCCTAGCTAACTAGTTATAAACTGCAAAGTGTTTCCAGTGTAAGTCTCCTAGTATAGTCCTGGTCTTTCTTTATTTAATAGGTGTGCTTCATGTTAATGCTTACATAAGGCGTATCTGCATGTGGTCAGTTCCATGGAATTGAAAAACAAAGGTATGCTGTTTAAACAGTTTAAATAAAAGATTTGTCTTGTCTGGGTCCTCATCTGATGTGATTTATGATGGTTTTATACTTGGATCTGACTAATGTTTTATCTGACTGTCTTGGTGGAAAATAAGGATTGGATGTGCAAAGAGGGTAAACTTCATCACGGGCGGAGTCCCTGCAGAGTTAAAAATGTTGTTTGCCTGGAAAGCAAGGGCATATTGGAAATATTTTTCCATAAAGATTTGTTTCATGTCTATATATGCCTGTCACATAATGTTTAAAAGACAAATCTCTATTTCCAAGCTAATATCTTGGTTGAGTTTTGCATTTTCAGATTTTAAGAGCTGTAAGCATGTGCGAGTTTGAATTCACGTTGCGCTTCTGACATGACTTGAGAAGTGGGTTATTATAGAAGATAATTTAGTATTCAGATCTTGTTATTTGGTAATAGTTTGGAATATAAAAGTAACTTTGATACTTGGATCTCAAAATTCAGCTTTGATTCTTACAGTCACAGAACTGGGGCTGTTGGATGGGGGACATGTTTGTCACCCAGTGACACCGAGTAAGGAAGTTCGTGAACGCCTCTCACATCAATATATGTGATATTTTTATAAAGAGTCAGTTCTCGCAGCTGATTTGTCCATAAATAACAGAATGAAGATTGTAGCACACATGCAGGTTGGACTTGTCTTGAAAACCTGGAGGAGACTTGTTTTCTCTGGTTATCCCATGGAAGCTCCTCTTAAAGCATCTTAATGCTTTTCTGATGTCAAGAGTTTTTAAATATATTGTGAAATGAGCAAACTTCTGCTAAGATAGCACAAAGGTGTGAGTGTGGGGTGTTTTTGCCTTTGTTGTGTGGTTTTGTTAGGGGTTTTTTGATTTTTTTTTTTTTTGAAATAAGGTTTTTATAATCAAGTAGTTGAGTTCATAACGTAGCCTCAAAATGTCAGAACACTAAAGCCTTTTTCCTCACTTTTTATCTCTCTAGGTTAGTTTATTCTTAAACATATGTTTGGAGAAAATCTTTCTGGAGGGTGTCATGTTCCCATCCCCTTTATCAAAATGCTACTAATGAGTTTGCTGAGGGTGGCTTTCTGTCAGAATTGCTTTATGTAAAATCACAAGGAAGCAAATGTTTCTCATATCCTCCCATTGTGTTGTTTCCTGTGAAGTAGCAGACTGGATGCGTGTCCTGGATACAGGCTTTTTTATGGCACTATACGTGTTGGGATGATCCAATCAAATAATTCTTGGTATCCCCTATAGTCTCAGCATAGCAGGAAACGAGGCTTCCTCGCATCCTGTTGTTCTCCAGTTAGCCTGGCTTTGGAGAACTCTTGGCTCTATCAGAATCCAGAATGAAGGTGAGCTTAAAATGGATTTAGGAATTTTTTTAAACTTTTTGTAAGTTTAAGCTATAGTTCATAGCCTTTTTCTTAAATATGCTTTTTTTATTTTTTATTTTTTTAAATAACTGGCTCTCTTCCTCCCCTGTAGTGCCTTTCTGATCCAGTTCTGCTGTCTCTAAGCGCCTGTGTCTTATGTATTTCCTTTTTTTAGTATCAGGGCCATTGTTTTGTGATTTCTGTTCATACTTTTAGTTTGCTTGTTTAAAAACTACTACAATAAGCATGTAGCTAACAATGAACATTTTGTATTCCTGATGCTTTATTGTTCCATAACAGCTTAAATTTTTCCCCCTATCTGATCAGTGGTTAGACTGATTTCCAGTCTGGTTTTGAGTTTAAACCAGGTTTTGTGTGTTCTGCTGTCACCTTATTGGTGTCAATTCTCATCTCTATTATATATTATGCTATTAATAAAACAGCGTATCTTTATTATTTTTGTAAAATCACATTATTTCTTATTTGCTTAATGTCTTTTTTTGTGTACTTAGCCTTTAAATGCTTCCTTGTGTTTCAGGAAAAACTCTGCAAAATTCACATCTAGGCGGTTCTCTGGTCCCCCTCCTTACAGCTTCGAACAAATAAGGGTAGTCTTTAAATTATCTGTAGCCCAGTGAGACTTGATGAAACAGTTATTTGACTTTATGCGAGTGACAACTACTTGGAGTAATTAGTGTTTGCCTCTGCTTGATTCTGTGTCTGTTTTGTGGCATTGTTCTACTGAGCTGTATGCACACTACAAGTGCTTGAGAGATGTCAGCACCTGTACTGCCATGGTAGAACTGCTGCTTGCTGGGACCAGAGATGATCCCCAGTCTGAAGGGAAAAAATGTGTATGTTAACATATGCAAGTACCTCAAATACTGTGAATGCTTTGTGAGAATTTTTTCTTACTGAATAATACAGTCATTAAATGTTTCCTAAATCTGCTCTACCTCTGCCAGTATATCACATAACCAGTCACAGCTGGTCTGGCAGACCCTTCTGTGCTGACTTTAGTTAGCTTTCATGAAAATTTTCACTTCTCTTGGGTTCATCTAGCCTTCCTTTGTCCCTTTCTCTCTTCTTCCCTGGGAATATGGGTTTTTTCCTCTCCTGCTTCTGAAGACTGCTTTCTGGGGTACAGACTTTCAGGTAATGCCTGTGGGATGGGTCTGTTATCAGGAAAATAAACAATTTTTGTTGATTTTTTTAGATAAAAACTGCTGCACTGCGGGAAACTAAATCTCTTTCTGTTTCTTAAATCAGCTGTAACAACTGTAATAGCTGTCTTTTATTGTCCTCTTTCTAGTCTTGCACAAGGGAAAACTGTGACTCCTTTCAACCTATGCAGAATCTATTGCAAGAGCTATTTTCATGAGACTTTGGATGAGTGTTTCCATTACCTCAGGCAAATACTATGGGTCTCTTTTTTTTAATCTTCTTTTTTCCCTCTGAAAATCCAGATGTTTAATGTCATCACCCAGCACTTGAAAGTTACTGTTTTCTGCGAGATAGTTTGAGATTTGGATCTCTTTCCACAATTAGAAAATAAAAACTAAAATAACCCTCAATAACCCTCAGCTTTCATCCCTCCGTTTCACAAACCTCATTCTCCATCTAACCTGTCTGGCAACTTTGCTCTTTGTAAGATTCATTAATTTTCAGGAATGCTGCTTTTCTCTGTGTCTTGTAGAATAAAGAAATGGCACGTGTGTTGTTGCAGTACTTTTAAAAGTATTTGTAGTAACTTCAAAAGTACTTTATGAATAATCCGGTACAATGCCTGTGAGCTGCTACAGAAAAAGAAGAGCATGCCAAGAGTAATGGTACCCAGGAACTTTTTTTGCCCAAAATGTCTGAGGAAAGCTCTCTTCTGATAATTTTATTTTATTCAACTTTCCTGTAATTTAAATGACACTTGATATTTTTAGCTTATGTTCTTCAGTTTTTCTCAAAGGCAGCTGTTTCTATATTCTCTATTTAAAACCTAGTTGTGGGTGGTTGTTTTTGGTTTTGTTTTTGTGTTTGGTTTTTTTTTTAAACCACCAAGAAACCAAACAACAAAAACTCAACCAAAAAACCCTCGGTGTTACTGGTTCATAACAGCCACTGAAGGACAGATACCTTGATCAGGCAATGGTTTCTACAGTCCTGGTTTGCATGATATTGTAGAGATGCTTGGTTTAAAGGCTTGTTTCTACAACTTACTGCATGTTCTTTTGTTTTCAGACTTTTGATGCAAATGACCTGTATCAGGGACAGAATTTCAGCAAAGTTCTCAGCTCTCTTGTGGCTTTAAATAAGGTAACTGCAGGTAAGTAGATTCTTGGTGCTCTTTTACAATTACCTTCAACTTGCATCACTGTCTATTTATGCCTGTTGCAGTACACATGTTAAGATGAACATACACAGTGTTTTAGAAGAAGTTTTGTTGCAGTTCATGTTGTTAGGACTTTGGCAGTGGTCTCTGAGTTCTCTAGTTTCCTCTTCTGCCGAAGGAAGATTTGCAGTTGGAGCTAAGGCTGAGCCTTTTAGTTGGCAAGAATTCTTGGGTGAAGGGTCTGGGGTTTTTTTTAGTTGTTTTCTTTCTCTAGTTTGAAATATTAAAGTTGACTTGCTCTGTCATTCCTGTGTTTAAACAATTTGTCAAGGTTTTTGTTATTCCCTTCCCACTCTTCGTTCCCCAACACCATCCTTTCTTGACAGTAACAAAAGGATAGCCAACATCTTTAATACCTTAAGCCATGCATGTTTCATTTAGGTAGCAGCTAGAAGTCACGAACCACCCACCAAGTTCTGCAGTGGGAGGGAGAGAGCTGTAGAAACAGGACACGAGTGAGAGGTGTCCATGCTTCATTGTAGGGTGAGACTGTGCTAAACGATGCCAACTGGACACAAGGATAATCAAGAAATGTTAACATTAGTGGCCCTTTTTGGCTTCTTGCAGCTCCATGCTGGGGCTTTACATTGTCAGCAGCAAGTTGCAGTAATGGTCATCACGTTAGTGTCTGGTGAGAGAGAGTTTATTTAAAAATGGACCATACTTGTCAATTTTTATGTGAGGAAGAAAAGGAAGTTGATAGGTAAGTCAGTGGTGGATCAGTGTTATTTTGTTTAATAGTAATATGATAAGTATATTGTCACTTTTACAATACTCCTCTAGTCCATTACAACAGAGATTTTTTTTTTTGTGGCTTTTTTTTTTTCTTGCATCATAAAATATCCCTTAGGAGTGAGTTTTACAACCAAATTCTTAGTTCTAATGAATGTGCATGGAGTGATACCATTGACTTCTTTGAAGCTACTTATACCAGTTGAAGATACTGCCTTTCATCTTAACTGCAAGTGCAAATGTAGACCATTTCAGTACATCTTCAAAGCTGCTGTACACTGACCATAGCTGTCTTTAAAGGGGAGAAGTGCAGCTGTTTGGTCCAGACATCAATAGATTAATACCCACATCAAAAAGCCACAGTTGCTGCTGGCTTAGAAAGGACCCAGGCTCATCCCTTTCG
>NW_020799091.1:62587112-62589876 GCF_003259725.1 Athene cunicularia
GGGGGGGGGGGGGGGGCTGTTTGTAGTAGTATGGAAACCAAAAATTAAAACCAGATGCAAACTGTGGTGTTGCCTCATTCCTGGGAGCAAGCAGAGCTGCATAAATCTTCCTGACCAACTGTTCTTCCAAACTTTTTTTTTTTTTTATAGTTGGGTGGCTATGTAGAAGGCATTTTAGACTATCTCCCTACTCTAGTATTGAAAGATGACTTGCAGATCCTCATCTGGGTCTGCAAGAATTTCAGGTATACACAGGTTCTTCTGAGGTGGGCCTTTCTGCAATGGAAGGCATGTGAGTAATGAGCATGAAAACTGATGAAAGGCTGCTGTGGATATACACTCCATCAAATTCTTAACTTCAGGAGGAATGGGATCGAGATACCAGTTGCTCTTTGTAGGCAGATAAGGGGAGTGGAACTGGTATAGGAAAGATGAGATACTGGTGGAGAAGAAAGGGTGTTACAGGTCCTGGAAATCTGGATGGATGCAAGGGTGAAGCTTCTGAGAAAATTACCAGATTAATATTTGTCGAACATGCACATTCTGTTGCCATTCAAGATTCTTGAGTTTTCAGCAGAAGAGTTCAATTTTTTTCTGATAATAATCCCATTGAGAAATTAATTGAACATGTTTGTTTGGTATTTTAACATAAACTTCAATGGATACAGGGGGTCTGCAAGCCTTTTAAATTATCAAAAGTTCAAATTGTGAAAGTATTCAGGTATTACTGGTGAAATTTGCATGTGATTTGTTTGTAATTTTTCCTTTTTTGTCAGCTCAAACACATGTAGTTCCTAATTCAAGCTTTGAAAGGTGCTCTTGTGTTGGTGTATTACCTCTCCTGTTGTGAATTATTAGTTCTTGCTGTTGCAAATTAGAAAATTTCAGGAATTGGGCCAAACTTAAGCAAATTCTAGGCAGTGTGTTTTAGAGTTGCCCAGAGACTGGAACACACTGCCATGACTCAACCTGATCCTGTTTACCTAGGTGCATTGAGTCAAAGTATAATGCTATATTTGGTGGTGTATCTGTTCTCCTACTTGATTGCTGTTAGGAAGCATAGGAAACCAGACATGGAGATGTGTCAGGTTACTTTTAATCCGCAAGTTCTATTAGTTACTGATGTTGATGGCAACTTTAAACTTTTTGGGAGCAGTAGAATTAGCCCTAAAGTTATGATTTACAGAAAAAGCCCATGATTTAGTCCCATTTCTTTCCTGGCAGTGTGTGAAAACAAAGATGTATATCCTTTCCGTAATGGACTGTAATCACCAGTGTTAATACAGTGGCCTTTAAATGCTTTTAGGAAAGCAGGTTCACAAAGTGTGAGGTCCTTTATGACTTACTTCAATGTGTAATGGTACTATCAGTAGAAAATATGCAGTGTAATAGGAATAGATCTAATATTGCACTATTTGAGTGGAATTGTGTATTTATAGGTGGTTTTTTTTTTAAAGGATAATTATTTTCAAAGGATAACAATGACTCCTTTAAAAAGATGCACCTGAGGAAAGTGTTTTCTGCTCAGTCACTGCAGATCTGGAGCATCCTTTGTCAACACTTCCGTGCTTGTCGTCAGTCTCAAACTCTTTCCCTTTTCCAGCATGCTAGCTGTGGTTGCATGCTGTGCTGGAGTTGAAAGGCTTTCCAATTAAGATGAATTAAGTTGTCTCTTCAGGTTGGACATAAAACAGCAAAAACGCCTTGCTCACCAGTCTCATGAAACTGCGCCTTTGTGTGTCGTTTCCCTTGGGCCGAAAATAACTTGGATTTGCATAGTTATGGTCTGCTTTAGTCTGAGAGTATCTGATAGGAGACTGCAGTTGTGTGCATGTACCTCTTGATATGGAGGTCAAGTGTGGGAAGCAAAGCAAACTACTAGGAAAGAGTAACAGAGGCATAAAATCTAGGAGAGCAGTTGGGAGGCTTGTGTACTCTAGTGAAAACATCTAAGTTTGAGACAGAAAATACTGTAGTGCTTTCAGTGCTCCTTGAAGCTCAGATGCTGGCTGAATGATTCCCTTGTATGTGGGGAAACATGAAGAAAGGGAGTGACTTGTCACAATCATGCAGAAGAGCAATGTTTGCTGTAACACGTCACCTGTGCAAGGAGCCTGGGAGCATCCCCCTCCTGGGGCTTTGGCTTCGAGGACTGGGAGAGCTGGTGCAGGCAGGAGCAACCCTCTTCCCACCCTGATGCTGGGGAGAGGCTCCCAGCAGCGCTGCGGGAGGCCGCAGACAGCACTGACCCCCAGCCCTTAGGGAACCGCTTTCGGAGGAGCCCAGCCCCTGTCTGGTACTGGCCTGCTAATCCACACAAGGACACCCCACCCGTGGGTGGGCTGACATCCCCTCCCCAGGGAGGTGCCTGATGTCCAGGGCTGGGGCTGACCCGGTGCCCTGACTGCCCGGCTCCTGACTGGGGTGGTGGGATGAGCCCTGCCCTGGCCCCACTCCCTTGATGCCTCCCAGCCCACAGGGAGCCCAGCGGCACCCTGACAGCACGTAATGCCACCCCTCGGATGAGCATATCAATGGGTGTGCTGCTCAGAGTAGAGACAAATGAAAGAGGGGAGAGGTTTTGGGAGGGTATTATTTTCTTGAGCAAGCAGCTTTCTTCATTTCTACTCCTCTTATCCCTTCCCCCTCCTTCCAAAGAAGTAGCAGCTTAGTTGGCAAAAAAAGGATGAGACAAAGGAACATAGGAAGAAAAAGACAGTGGAAGGAATGTTTTAATTGAGAAGATGGGGGGGGGGGGGGGAAG
>NW_020799091.1:62589926-62606904 GCF_003259725.1 Athene cunicularia
GGGGGGGGGGGGAGAAGAGCAAAGAAACAGATGTGACTGGCTTCACTTCAAGCAAGTTTTATACATTCAAAATTCCTGGCCACTAGCTGAAATGATGCTAGTTAATTACCTTTAAATAGACTGGTAGTGAGTAGGAATGGAGAAATACAACCCTAAACCGTCCTCTTCCTAAACAGCTCAAATGATTTTCCTGTCTGTGTGGGGAGGTAACTGCCAGTGTCTCAGGATTTCAGACTGATTATTACTATAATTTTTTAAATCTGGAATTATTGAGCAACTGCAGATGTGTCGAATCTGCTTTAAGCATGTGAATTTTACAGAGGTAAGGAAAAGTTACGTGCAGATTTCTCAAATTCTAATATTTACTTTTTTTCAACCCCTCCTACAGACATAGGGCTGGGCAGTGACTCTGTATGTGCACGTCCCTCATCTCATCGGATAAAATCTTTTGATTCTTTGGGATCCCAGTCTTTACACAGTAGAACTTCAAAACTCTTTCAGGGACAGTATCGAAGTTTGGTAAGTTCTAGAAGAAATGAAACATGCTGCGGTGTGATTTTTTTTTTTTTAATTTTTTTTTTGTGTGTGTGTCTTTTGACAAGATTTATAAGTAAACAATAATGTGGCAAAGTAACTGTTTTCCTCTCACCTCTCTATTTCAAGCCTGTGACGTTCTATTTTTGCAGCTTTTCTTATGATGTTCCAAAATACATGAAGCTTTCTGTGAACTTCTAATTATTTTTTCCTCAACACTCCATGTTATCTACATATACAGTAAATTCCTGGATTTATTTCTTACTTTTCAGAATAAGGAGTTGCTTTTCCAAAGGCAAAAATCTTGTTTTCTCCATGTCCCTGAGTCTAGGGATGGTAATTTGAAGAGTATTCAAACCTCATCAGAGGTGGTACTTTCAGTGTTGACAGCACTGTTAGTTATTCCTGGTTTCTGTTATGTTTCAAGGTGAATCCTTTAACTACCCTTCAGGTAACTGAGTGGTATGGGCAGTTGTTTTACCATACAGCTGAAATCAGGATGGAGTACTGTATTGAAACTAACAGTGATGAAAAGTGCTTTTAGTGACTGAAAAGTTTGCAAGGAGGGTTCAGATCCCTACTGTAAACTGCTTTTTCCATGCTTGAAGGAGGCTGTTTTGAAGTGTGTGATGATTGCTGTGTGAAACTTCAAACACAGTTCTCTGCTTAAGCTTTCTTAGGTGTGGTTTGATGTGCTTTCTCTGGTAGCAAAGCCCATGCAAGTTCTTGCCCTAGGCCACTAATTCCAGCTCCCTCTCTGCTGTTCACCACCCACTCAGTTTTGCTGATAGAATTGTTTGTGGGACTAGCTGTTAGCTGGATCACTGACGTAATCAGTTTTAAGTATTTCTATCGTTCTGGTGTTCTGAGCAGCTCTGCAAAAAGTTGCAGAGGGGAAGATAAATTCGAGAAGGAGTGAAAGAGAGCTAGTGGCCAAACATGGGAAATTCTTAGTTTGGTTTTGCTGCTGTAGATGATCAGTTTGGAGCTGTTCTCACCAAATTTGTTACTCTGTTTCCTCTACCAGAGAGCCATCCTGGCAGAGTAAAGGGACTGTAGTTGATGTCGCTATGCAGTGTTGCTGCTTATTTTATGTTTTTTTACCATTTACTAAGGCAAAACTTTTTCTCTTGTTGAGCAGTTATAAGAGGATGAAAGCACATGATTTACAAGCAGAGCACTAAGGCAGAGGCACTTGTTTGAAAATATGCCAAGCTAATTGTTGAACACTGTGACTTATAGTATCTTGGGGCTTTCTGCATGTTTTCAAAGTTGTATTTGCTGTCATTTTCCTACAGTTTCTCAGCCACTAGAAGTCTGATTGTTAAATTGAGTTGTGATACAGTAACATGATTGCTGTGGATATAAATTAAGATGACGTTATAAGATCCCAGTGACATGATGCAGTGCATCATTTAATCATCTCAACTATATAGACAGCATGTAGGTGAAATTCTGCTACCTGGATAGCTAACTAGGATTGCTTACACAGTCATTTTCTCACTAGGTTAGCCGTTTAGTTATACAGGTATTAATCCTTACTTATGATAGAGACAAATGTGATTTATAGTCCTGTTCTTTCAGTTCCAGTGCAGATTTTATTTGGATTATTTGTATTCAGTAGGATTATTTTAAGTTGTCTAAGTATTTAGCTTTTTTTAGCATAAACGTTTGTCCTAACTCTTACAAAATGCTTGAATGACACAGATATTAAAAACTGACATCCAAGTACAAAGTGCTGAATTTGAACGTCATTAATTTGAAAGATTTAGAAGTAGCTATTAACATTTTGTTATGATAGTGATAATCTGCCTTCATATCTGTGATAGAGGATGAGCATATATATATATATGCGCATATATACATATATATATGCGCATATATATATACACACACGTATATATGTATATGGACATATATATGGACAGCTGCAAGTCTGACACTCTGCAAACTTGCAGCTTTGCCAACCTTGAGGCAGATGATTTGTGAGTACTTATTTGAGGCAAATTGCATAACTATTTCACAGGTTTTGTGGAAGAACTGGGAAGCCATGGAGTCTTGCACATTCAGGTGTGGAACCTTCCAACCTGATCTGTTACAGGAAAAACAAAATTTAAACTGAAAACTCTTTAGATCCAGAATTAAATTAAAACCAACTCAGTTCTGCCCTACTCCCAGCTCAGAAAGTTTTAGAAAGAAATCCCTCTCTAATGTAAAGCTATTGTTTCTTTGTAGTTGTCAAAAGCAGTTTCAATTTATACTATATGTAGAAAAGAGAGTTTGATTTGGCGGGGGGGGGAGTAAAATTTATTCTCATTTTAGCGCTGTTACCCCATTCTGATTTGAAGGGGCTGTAATAAGACAGTATACGTATGGACTGAAACAAATCCATAGATTAAAAATGACAGAAATACTGGAAATGGCAAATCATCTCTTACAAATGCTTAGAGTAAAAATGTGTGGGGACTGTTGTGTATGAAGTAGAGGCTGTTTCCGTTTTATGGATACTTCTGTTTTGTTCATGGAATAATTGTTTAAATCTCTAATATAATCTTTTTGTTCCTTGTATTTTCACTTACTAGGACATGACAGATAACAGCAACCATCAGTTGGTGGTGAGAGCAAAATTTAATTTTCAACAGACAAATGAAGATGAACTTTCTTTTTCAAAAGGAGATATTATTCATGTTACAAGAGTGGAAGAAGGAGGCTGGTGGGAAGGAACTCTAAATGGGAAGACAGGGTGGTTTCCAAGTAACTACGTACGAGAAATAAAATCAAATGGTGAGTTTTGAAGAAGAGCATATCTGTACAAATACTTGCTCTGGGTAGAGGTTGATCATTAACAATTGTAATGCTTATTATTTAAGCTTGACTGTATCTACTGAACTTCATTCACAGCAATCAGTAATGCTCAGGATTTAATTTGGGTTTAAATAGTGAGAGATTTCCTGCAAATTTCTTCATAAAACAACAAAACCAAAACCCAAACCAAAATAACCACTCCAAAACCAACCAAAAAACTACACCAAAAAAAAATAAATCTCTAAACATGTGCTATTATTTAGAAGCAAACAACCACAGGAAAAATCCACAATTCTGCTGAAATCTACTGAAAGTTAGAGACAGTTTTTGAAAGGTAATGTACTTATGATTTTTCTTGTTTTTCATTGGTCATGTACCTTCAACTTTTCTTTATACAGACTTCATTCTTCCACTGAAGCTTTATTTTGAACTTCATACAGTGAAAGTGCCTTCTGTAAATATCATCTTCATGACTGAATATCAAAACTAACATTGCTTTTTAATCCACTAGGATCCTGTCATAGGTGACATCTCTTTTGTTTCTTTCCTTGGACTCTTCCCTGTCTCTGCTTTCTTCCAGAGTTTAAGGATAAACCTGGTAGGATAAAACTACCCAGGGACACTCTGAGAGGCTTTACCACTATTTCCCTTGTTCCAGCTCCAATGAAAACACACATATTTTTGGCCATGCTAAAATTATCAGCATGACTTTTCTTTTTTTTAGGCAGCTGTACAGATGTTCAATTGCAGAGTGAAGTTGTAAGGGTAAAACTCCATTTTTAAATTTATTCTTTCTCTTCCAGTTTTATCCTGTATTCCTTGATTTTCTGACTACAGTCTGTTTTTGTAGAATGGTAGAGTCTTAGATCTGTAACTTCATTGTCATTTTCGACTAGACCCTCTTAGTCGCGATATAAGACTTAGCTTTAATGTTCTTCAGAGATGTCTCAGATGCGACTTATCCTGAGAAACGTTTCCTGAAGCTTGTACTTTCTTGTCTGTAGTGTTGTAGCAGTCTCTTTCCGCCATGATGACTCCCTTGTCCCAGTGTTACTCATTTAAAACATTACTGCAGACCTCTTCTTTGGATTTCATCACTTCTGATCTCTTTTGACTCCTGAGATGAACCTGTGTCAGCATTTAGGTTCCAGAATGGAAGTAGCTTTTAACAGTGAACTGAAACTTGAGCCAGCAACTGAAATTAAAGTTGTTCATGTTTTTTTAACAGTACTTCAGTTGGGTGTTGTAGTTAGTTCTAAATATGAAAGCCAACAAGCTGTGGGGCTGAGGTTAGTACTGAGTGCAGTTTGATTCTTGCTAGTCCTTGCAACCCTGTCTGATTCCTGGGGGCTGAGATGAACTGCTTCCAGTCCCTGGTTTGACTTTCACTTCTCACCACCAGAACAGTTTTATGCTAAACTCTTCTTTTCCTTCTGCTGTATAGCCATGTTCCCTGTGGTACAAGGGCTTGCTCACAGTTTCTGCAAGACTTCTTTCATTCCCGAAGCGCTCTCTCATATACTCAGTTGCTTCTATGGAAGGGAATATGTGCCTGTGCTTTTCTCTTTCTCAGGAAGTTGAGTTCTTTCTTTTTTTTTCCGTGCATTTACTGACTGTTACAAAGTTGGAATGACTGACCTGCAACTATCTAGCATTCTCTGTTCTCCTCCTTTTTAAAGATAATTACTGTATTTGGCCTTTTCCAGTACTCTATGGAACTTCACTTGTCCTCTGTGATTTCAAACATGGATGTAGCTAGGTTTTTTTAATGCCAAATCAGCACAGCAGGTACTGTTTATAAAAAGACTAGTTTTAACCTGCTTTTATGCCCTTGTAGGTACGTGTTTGAATTGTCTGAAGTTGACCTTTTTATAATGAGGATGGGGAGGTGGTAGAAGGAAGTATGACATTATAAGACTGTCTTGATGTCTGTTAACTCTTATCTATTGAGTTGCAGATCAGCTTTCCCTCTTGATACATGTGTGCTATGGAATGTTTTGTTGCTACTACCCTTATGCCCATGTTGTATTTCAACTAACGACTTTATTTAGTTACTTTTGCTTCTTTTTGTGTGTTTGAGATCACTGTAGTATTTGTGATATTTGATCATGATTTGGTCAATTTGCATCTCCTTTTCCTGTTCGTCCTTTGAGATACCTCTAATTTTTAAAGGACTTGCCATTCTTCTGAGCCTTTTCTTTCCACTTACATTGTCACTACTGGGAATCCTTTTTTACCATTTTTTGAGTTTACCGAGTTCTTCTTACTTTGAAGTTCATTGTTCTCATTTTGCTGTTCACTCTTTTTTCTTGGTTGCTTCCATTAAATTTGTTATGAACATATCTTTGTGGGTATTGTTGAAGGTGCTAGAGAGAGGGCTTGTCTGTAATTCTCCTCCCTTCTGTATCAAAGCACATGGCCACTGCATCCTGGGGTTGAACTTCCTTTCTTCTGCTGTCCTTGTTGAAACAAGAATATAGTGCTACTTACCACAAAGTTCTGAAGTTACATAAATTGCTTTGGTGAGTGTTCATGAGAAATTTTATCTAGGTTATATGTATGGGTTGACACTCTGTTGCTCTTGTGTGCCCCTGCTCTTTTTTGCTAGTCTTCATTAGACTAGTTGACATTTCTTGAGTTGATAGTCTTTCACTGTCCATTTTTCTTTGTTTCCTGGCAACTATATGTACCTCACTTCAAGATTTTCCTAATTCAGAAATATTTTAAGTGCCTCCATGCTTCAAGCATGAGATTGAAATACAAAAGTGCTTTTATTTCTGATGTGTTTTAAAATGAATTAGTAGAACTTACTGTCTTGCAAGCTGAGATTCTAAATGCATTTTCTGTCAGCATTACAATGAATTAATTTTAAAAAGATCAGGATGGGATTGTTGAAATACTTTCTCTTGATTAAGCTCTCTTTATGAACAACATGTTCATCCTGGACATCTAATTGGTTTTCAAAATACTCTGTAAAATGTTCTGGCATCTTTCTCCTCTCAAATGTAGCGAAAATACTGCAGGTAGTTAGAAATTTTGTACAGGCAACACTGTTATTTTTGATGATACTGTTTTGGAGAGCTTCTGGGAAATGGTGACTTTGATTAAATAAATTCCTTCAGTGTGCTAGAACCTGATTTAGGCAAACAGGGTATCAGAAGAAAGGAAAGAAGTTCTTTATGGGCGTGTGTTTTTGTTTTAATTCTCACAAAATTCATAGGTATTAGATGTTTACATAAATGGATTTAGTGTTCTAAATGAAAATCCTCTAATGTCAGATAACTGTATATTTGTAATCTTAGCTTGTACAGTTGCTCTGAAGCTAGATATTCAAGGAAAGGAAGAAAGAACTACTTAGTTAGAACTGCCTTTACCCACATTGCTTTCTTAAAGATCTTAGAGGAAAAGTAAACTACATCTATTGGACAAGCAGAGCATGTTACATAATGAGATATCTCAGAGTAGCTAAAACATTGCAAAGCTGTGTCTATGTTTACTACATTGTAACTTATTTGCTTAGCTATGCCAGAATGATTAGTGTTAGTACAGAATGCTAATACATGTATGAGGCAAGTTATGAATGGATGTGGGACAGATGCTGAGATTGAGCAAAACACAGCATTTAGTTTTCTTAGGCTGGATAATGACTCTGTATTTTGGGGGCAATAAATTTGGTTGAGATGAAAAGTGGGGTTTATTTTGCTTTTGAGTGTGTGTTTATTTTTTTCCTCCCCCACACAAGGAGAAAAGGAGGATTTGTTTGAAACTGTGATACTTATGAACAAATTTTAAAACAGAATTAAAAATGAAGTAGTAGTTTCTTTTCAGGTATGTGCCTACACTGTAAGAATGAAAAGATGGTCCGTATCTCTCCCTCCCTCCCTGCCTGCATGCTTTCATTTTCTTTTTTAAACCCTGTATCATCTTGCCTTTTATTTTTTAATTTTCTTTGATCACAAGTTGGGAAGTATGTACAAACAAGAGGACTTCATTTTCATCCTGCTGTACTGTTACACATGACAGAGGGTAAAAGATTTATACTGTGTAAACTTGTTAAATATTTGGCAGTGTGCCCTTTTTGTTTTTTTTTCTTACATAAAACAGAGCAGGGAGGGGTGAAGGTGTAGGTGGAGTCTTGTCTCTTACACTGCTGCTTCTGTCTCGCATAGTAGAGAGATTTGGAGACTTAGTTTTGAGAGCTGTGATGAAAAGAATAATGGTTAGCCAGAATGGGATGTGCTTGCTTAGCTACTGTCAGATGTTAATCAGATTTTTTTAAAAAAATCACGTGGTCGCTTTTATCGGTGTAATCCATTTAAATGGCATGAGATGACACAGAAGAAAATATAGCTTTGAAAAATTACATTTGATATGTCACAAAATTTATTGTTCACGGAAATTAATATGTCATTACTGTCCTAGCCTCTCCTCTTCCATTATGCTTTCTTGGTAGTTATGTTAATGTTTGGCCCAGTGAAAATTACTGCTAGGGAAGAAGTGTTGGTAGGATCCACACTGCAGAGTGGAGAATGTTGCAGCAATGCCTGAGCCAGCCTGAGAACTGGGAGTAAATTTAGATGTGCCCTCCTGGTGTTGGACTTGAACCGATTAGTCTAGAGAGACAGAGCTTGCTTGTAGCACTTCACTCATAGGGACCACATCACTTTCAGTGTCCTAGTTGGCACATCTTTCCTCCTGTATTGTAGGATGAAATAGCCCATCAGATCTTTGCATCTAGAGTATGCACCATAGCCTAGTAATGGCAGAAACACCGGTGATGTTTTTGTAGCAGTAGGGTTGAAATTTTGAAAATTAGCAAAGTATGTCCTGAAGGAATGCTTTGTGGAGTAGTGTGAAGTAGACTGTTGCATGAAAATGAATGTGGCAAAGTTGGAGACATGATGGAAGAGAGAGGGAAGAGAATGTGAGAATGACAAGTAATTTGAAGGCAAGTAAAAGAAATACTTGCATGTAAATGAAAATAGAATGAAACAAAACATTGGGAGGGATTGGGTAAATTGTCCTTTTACAGTAACTTAGAAAGGTAGGTGTTTGTAAAGGATAACTTGAAAAATGAAGAGTTCCATACTACTTAAGGAAAGGTTACAGAAGCAACTGCTCAAAGTTGTTTTGGTTCTGCTGAGAATAAATTTTTGCTGGAAGAATAATGTTAAGAAGTTTGTGCCAATCTTACTCTCCACCTAAAGATGATCTGTTAAGTGAATTCTATCTGGTTTATCACTAGCCACTGGACACTTGAAAGCATTATCAAGTGTAGGTGAGCACAGTTGAATGTAACGCTTGGATCAGGAAAGAAACTGATAGTGGTAACTTACCTCTTGGTTTCAGTCGTCAGCTGGATATGGTCTCTTCCAGCACTTGAGCAGATGCTTGTTTGTTTTGGGTTTGATAGGATGCTGTGCATGTTTTTGTTGTGGTTTCAGTGTTTATGCAATGGATTCATTGTGACTGGGAGAAAAGTAGGGGAGAAGGAAGAAATCTTCTGTATTGGAAAACTTGTTGTCTGGCTCAAGGTTTCACTCTTCCAGTGCTTTGAGAAACAGAGCTCATGTGTTGGAGTGGGCAAGGTGCCAGGGTGTGCTAATGATTTGGAAACCTATGGACCTGTAAGAGCTGTGTATGTTAGCAGTATGCTGAATGGGGGTTACACCTGCTTGAAATGTTTAATGAAATTTGCCATGTATTTGTAAAAGTACTCTGACGTTCTACCATGAAGGATGATAAATAACATCTTTGCTTATGCTGGGAAAATGGTTTCTTATGTGCAAGATCAGGATTTTCTTCTGTGTAATACATTGTGCAATACGCTAATTTCAACAAGACTCTTTCTTATTCCTCCTTATGAAGCAACGGAGTGCTTGGAGGCAGAATACCAGACGTGATAGAAAGCTGGACTGATCTGCTCTGTCTAATTCTGTGTTTCTACAATAGAAATGGCCTTTGCATTTTAAAAACTGAATGTTGATTCTGGCTGTTCAGCAAAATTATTTGAATGTGTGATTTTTAATTTTGTGTGTGTCCTGTTTTTAAATCTGAATTTGATTGTGTGTCACTGGATAACTGAATCAACTGGACAGCTGGTAATATAAATGACTCTATAGATTTCAGAAAAAAAATCTCCCACTTTCTTCAGCAGCTTAGGAGAAGAAAAAGGGGAAGAGATGTGTTTTCGTGTCCTTTAACATAACAAAGTAACTGGAAGAAGAGACAGATTTCTATGATTAGCTAACTTTCTGCCAATTAACAAGGGTCAGACATCTGTATTATGATAAAATTTAGTGACAAGTATTTACCCTTTTCCTTAAATAACTTTTGTTTCTCCTTTCATGGTTTTTGGCACACAATTAATAAAGCTTTAGGTGTTCAGCAAACCTCAACTTTACTAAATTGTAGGATAAGTCAAGAGCTTCTACAGAGAATGAAAGCAAATTACCAAGTTTGTGTAAACTACATCAATTTAATCATTTGATACAAATAAATAAATTGTAATTGTTCCATAAATGAGTCGCATTATATATGAATATATAAATGAGTAGTTGTACATACGATAGGACTTCAGGTGCTTCTTTCACACTGAGAGTTTGATGACAAATCTGCTTGGGTTTGTGGTTTTGTTCTAAGGGGATGGGAGGAGTCCTGTCACTTTGAATTACTTGGCTGTATAGCATAGTGTGTACGTACTGCGGGGCTGGTGGTTGAGAGCATCAGTTTTCCCAGCTGAATAACTGCTGGGGCTAACCATTTTTGTGCTGTGGGCTTATAGCTGACTTGGCAGGGGGTGGGTGGGGGATATTAACCAAAAGGATTTTACTGTCATCTCTGACCATGGTAAGGAGAAATGTTTTTGCCCATGTTTGGCAGTTTTAGGACTGTGTTTTATTTTTAGATTAGCTTCTTTGAGGGGAGTTCCAGTGCAATGTGGAGAAAATCCTCTTAAAGGTAATACCACTGATGTGCTCTTGGGGCCTGAGCTGTTCCTTACAGACTCTCTTAGCTAAAGCCTCAGGTCCCACCAGCCTGCTGGGTTCTCCTGGCACAGGAGATGAAAAGGTGTCCTCCATCTATAGTCAGCTCATCTGAGATTGCAGCATCTATGAGGCTTCAGTTGGGCAGCCTGAAGAACTAAATTACCCAGGTTATGGTCCAGCAGAGGCTGGTACCACGTGGGCTGTTCTGCTTAGGGTGCTGTTTCCCTGGTCAGCTTTACTGTCCATGGGAATTTCCCATAGCTGCCCTTAGCTTGGCTGACTGGGCTTCTCCTGGAAAGACTGGCCTGTATTTGAGACTTGCATAATTTATTCTTAGTGGCCTGAGGTGTCAGGTAAACTAGAATTAAATTATTCATGTGTCCATTAAAATGTGTTTGAAACAGGAGCTTGCTTTTAAAATAAAGGTGAAACTTTCAGTAGGTATGTCTTGATGACGCTTTTTTAATGTTTTGGGGTGGGAGTTTTTTTGACAATTTGCCATTTTATTGTTTGGATACAAATTACTTGTGCTTAGTTGAAATTTGCATATTAGACAAGCCTGCTTATTTTTAAATAAAAAAACAACACCAGAAAAACCCCAGCCATAATGTCCTGATAAATACAGTCTCCCAAGCATTCTCAGTTGTGTGCAAAGTCAAGTGAGAGAGGTCAAAAGGAGATGATGAAAACCTTACTTGCTGTTTCTCCAGCCTGCAGCATGATGTACTTTTTATTTTCTCTCCCCTCCTCTTTGCTCCCCTGTGATTGAGTTAGCGGAATGGTAGAGGTGGGAGGGGAGGCTTTAGGTGTGTGTTTTCTGTGCCCCTCTGTTCTGGGAGTCAGCACTCAGATCACTTTCAGGACTGTTGTTCTGATCTTGCAGACTTATGTTGTCCTTTCAGGAAGAGCATGCATCACTGAGGGGTAAATTCCCTATGGGATTATAGGAAGATTTGCATTTAATTGTTATGATGTACTCTGTTATCTAGTGCATAAGCATTTTTATTTTTTGCTTCATTAACAGTAAAAGATAATTTGTTTTAAAAGATGATTTTCTGGGATAGTCATCTGGTAAGTCACTTCACTACTTGTATAGTGTTTTGATTCTCTGTTTCAACCAGACTGAGTGTAGTGTCCCACCTCTGGTATGTTCAGCCTTTAATTGTTCACTTGCTATTACCGAGTTTATTAAATTGATATTAAAACTTATTATTACTTCTATTTGAAAGTGTGTGTACTGTTTGGAAATGTCTTGCTGTTTTTCTGGGGTTTTGGGTTTTTTTTTAAATTGCAGTCTGTGATAACGTTTTGTTTTTAAACAATAATTCCAGAAAAGATAATTTTATTAACTGACTTTCTGGTTCCACGAAAAAGAATCTGAACTTTTCTACTTGCTTTCATTGAGGCTAGAGTTTCATTCATTATGAACATATGAACCATTTTGATTCTTTACCAATAAATTTAAGCACAAGTACGTACGTTTCTCACTGAAGCACTATTTTCATTTTATCTTATGATAAATATTTCAAAGCAGTTTGTTTGACCTCTAGTGTTGAGCTATAAAATTGCATCCCATTGACCCAAAAATATCTTACATTTCAGAAAAACCGGTCTCCCCCAAATCAGGTACATTGAAGAGTCCACCTAAAGGCTTTGATACATCTGCAATTAACAAAAGCTATTACAATGTGGTGAGTGATCCCTCTTCCTCTGTGTGAGCTGTTATATACAGTAGAATGTCATTTAAATGCTCTTATCTGTACCAAATATTTGGCGGTTTGTCAGAGCATTAGTACCAAAACTAGATAGAGGTTTTAGTGAATTCTCATGTAAACAAGATCATTATTAGTTTAATAGAATATTACACAGAGATTCTTAAGCATGGTGCAAAATTAGAGTCTACAATAAGTGAACAATGGGAATTTATGTAATGTTATGCTCATTTTATTTGCTTTGCTAGATGTTATTTTCCCTTTTCTTCCTTATCCCCCAAATATGAGATCAGTCTTCCCCAATTTCTATGAATTAATAAAAATCTGCAGTGTTAAACTGTTTAAGAATATTTTTGTCCCTTTTGTTGAACAAGAGCTTGAACATGTTGAAAGAATTTGCCTCCTTTGTCTTCAAGCTTATAAATCAAGCCAATTAACTTCAGGAACCTCTCCCATACACTGATGGATAGATTTCACAGCAAAAGGGGTGTAGCCAGAGTCAGCCTTTAACGCACCCCCAGGAATTCTTAACCTAGGACTCAGACCTCTTTAGTAGATGCATGTTAGAAACATACCAAACTGTGTCTTTAAACGTGTTGTTGTAACCATTTTGAGAATCCTTTATTTACTAACGGTAGATGCATTGGGAAGTGAAAAGCATCTTACTGTTTTTGTTAACCACTGCTCCCTGCTGGTGTAAAACCAAAACACAAGGTTTCTTTCCCTTTTCTCTGAAGCAGCTGTCATTGTTTTTCATTCTATTTGTCAGTTGTTAGCAGGGATCATAAAGCGTTGTTTTATGCTTTTATCTTTTGTGGTTGTGGCATGAATAATGCCAACCACCTGGAAGGACAGAACAGTTTTGCATATAATCCCCTAATTTAAAACAATAAAACAGTGTCCTGCTCTTCTCCCTGGCTTGCCTGGTGCCTATCGCTAGCTGTAATTCCATGGTAAAGGGAGGGCTACAGTCCTTTGGCTATTGTGACAGCAGGTGTGGTATACAGTGGAAAGTACCTGTGCAGGTACACCTTCCTTCAAACTGCAGGAAGTAATGATTTTACTGCGGTACATCAGCGACAAAATACAAGATAATTCCTCTTTATTTTTGTTTTTAACTGTATCTCCTTATAGTCTTTTTTTTTTTTTTTTCAAAGTTGCTGTAGTGTGTAGTAGCAAATATGTCTTCTCTATTGTTGTTTTGATGTTAAAACTGACAGTACAAGTCAACTGAAGTGAATGCAGCACAGAGGATTTAGCTCCTTCACCAGGCAGAAGACTGCTCTTAAGCTTAATCTATCTCTATGTTGAGTTTTTAATTAAAATAAATTGGCAGGTTTTCTGAATACCAGTCATTTAGATTTGGGGGTTTTCTCTTTGGGCTTTTGGTGTGTGTTTTTTTTTTTATTTTTTAAAGTTGGTGATAAATACTTGCCTTATATTTGATCTTACTATTTCCCTGATTTTAATATGATGAAAAATAAGACTTGAAGCTGTTTAATTTGGGCTTAACTAAAACTCCAGTTTGACTTTGTCCAAAATGGATTAAATCTTATGGTTTTATATTTTACTTGTAAGACCATTTTGGGGGGTGATAGTGTATGTCAGTGAAAATAATAGAAAGTAAATGTGTGAATTTGCCTAAAATCATAGTTAAAGTGGCTAAGTTATAAAAGGCTATACTATTTTGAAAACCTTTGGCTTGTGTGCCTTTTATAATTGTTCCATGGATAACCTATTATCATAATCATGGAGACTCAAACTACTATATACTTGGGGAACCAGATAGCCATAGCTCTCTTTTAAAGTAGTTTAGTTTAAAAAACAAAACAAAACAAAACAAAACAAAAAAAACCACAAAGTGAAGCTAGTGACCATCATACCTACTTTTGGAATTAGGTAGCGTTTCATCTTGCTCAGGTGTACCTTTCTTGCACTAAACTGATGTAATAAGATTCCCACTGTTTTAACTGGTAATTATTTATTAACTGTTGATGACATATTGTAGGGTGGGGTGGGGGGCAGAAATGACCAGTTCATAATAATACATACAGTAAATTAGAGCATTGGCCCTAGAGTGCTATTGCTAAACCTCTCTGCATTGAACTAGATAATTGGCTTGTTTTCACATTTTTCCATGGTGTGGCAAGTACCCCCCCCCCTTTTTTTTTTTTAAGCTCACCATTTTATTCTTTTTTGTTTAGAGAATGAGAGGCTATGCTGTAGTGTGCATTTTGTTTCAGAGAAGTAAGACTTTACTGCTGTGCCTAAACCATAAATTAGAGATGCTGGCATCTAGATTTTCTTGACAAATACTAAGTGCATCTGATGGCAATATAACTATAAAATAATTATTTTTAATAATTTTTAGTAATTATTTTATATGTAATGATTTTTACATGTAGGTAAGACAAACAGCAAACCCATTCACTGAAGTGAAAACAGTTGAACCTGTGAGTTGTTTTTGTTGTGTCTTAATACGTAAGCTGAAGATGTGGGATTTCCCTGTGCTAGAAGTCTTATCAGTTTGTACTGATAACAAAATTGAGCCTATGCTAAGGTAAAAGCAGAACAGCTCCAAATAAACCTTTGGCAACTGACAGCTAAAAGGATGTAGCTTCAGTTAAAGAGTAAGCATTAAAATCTGCGTTAAAGGCTCTCTTGGCAACTGGGCGTGTCTTGAGGCTGGTACTCTGGGGCTGCTTGCTATTTTTAAGTTGTGGCTATCTTCCACCTTATGGGTGTGTGCTAAGACCCTGTATACTGCGTGATTATTTATTGCTGTTTTTCCTAGGGAAGGATTTGTGCGGGTGCAGGCAGCACCTGTGGGTACTTTGTTGGACTGAGGGCAAAATCAGAGGGAAGTTCAGAGGAAGTTCAGAAAGTAGTAGGAGAGGCTCTGCTAATCTCCCATTCTGGGAGAAGGGCTGGGATAGGCTAAGGGAAAGGTGCTTAATATAAAGAGGCAACTGCTTTCCTCTGTTCTTCACCCCCTTATAAACATGCTCTTTATTTTTATGGATTCACAGAGCTCCATGTGAAATTTGCAATGCAAATCACATACGTTCTAGTCTCAGTGTACTTTATTAGCTGCACCTTGCACTAGGTGTTGCTGAGAAGACAGAGCACATTTGATTTATGCTTACATTTTGCCTGTCTTAGGAATGCCGTTTAGTAGAGAATGACTATGTGGTCTTGTCCTCCATAAAATAGTACAAATACACAGCAGTCTGTAATATGAACCAGACTTGTGATCAAACACCAGGCATTCTTCATGTAGAAGTAATTTAGTAACCTGTTACTGAAGAAGTGAGCGTGTTATTCCCTGAAGACAGTGCAGGCATTACTCGAAATTTGAGATTTGAGATCCCTTGAGAATTTAAAACTTTGTGTCAAAAATAAAATTATCTCCACTTACAGGACAATTGCCTTAAGGTTAAGTAGCTGTTCTAAAAGCAGGTAAATGGGTAACTTTCTCCATATTACGAGTGTTTGAAAGGTGATGGAAAATAAGCACTCCTTTTGAGGCCATACTTTTGAATCTGGGTCAAGAGTTTGTGTTTACTGAAGCTCATAAAAAGTTTTCGAAGACCCTCGAGATATGGTATACTTGTGTGATACTTTACATTGCCCCTCTCAAGGACCTGTTTTAAGGGGTTCATCTGTCAGATTCTCATGATCCAGGAAAATTAGACATTGATCACGATTTTGCTGAAGTACGTGGTATTTCAGTTGAGTGCCATACTACTACCATAAAATGGGAATGTGCTACAGGATCATGCTCAAGCATAGCTGTGAAATCTGCCTTTTCTCCCTTTGATTTGGAAGGTAATCAGCTTCATGTAGGTCACTTAAAATCCATTTTTGGGTGGTAGTTTTTGCCTTAGGGAGATGGCTGGGGTTTTGTGCGACAGAATTGTTAACCATGCTTGAATTTTCCATGCCGTGTGATTGAGAGAGCTTGTGCTGTATGAGCTCAGTTGTCTGTGCCTGCCATTCATCAGTGTTACAGACTGCAAAAGCTGCCACTTCAATGCTGCTCTTTTGGTACCCAGTCTTATCTGTGCAAATGTTGTGGTGGAGTTGTAGAAACAAGGTCTTCAAGGTCTCATGGGGTCTTGCAGCAGCCAGAACGCGCAGAAAGCAGGAAAGGGAAGAAAGGTGATTATTAGAGCATGCGGGTGAGATGTGGGTATGAGGAATGTAAGGGTGCTTTGGTGTCAAAATACTGAGTTGTAATACTGACTACTTACTGCTGCAAAGCCCAATCGAAGCATTTAATCCTCATGGCTTCTCAGGGAGGTAGGTAAGTCAAGCTGGAAGGCTGCAAGATTTCACAGAACTGGTGTCTTAGAGCTATGTAAGCAAGGTTATTCTTTTTAAAAGATACTCAAAGTAAAAGAAAGTTGTATGCAGTGTAAACTGTATTTGTTAAAAAAAAAAAAAATATTTTGGGACGCATTTAAAACTATGTGTATATCTAAAGTATTGTGTAACACTGTGAGCTACTAGAATAACAAAACACTATATGTGTATCTAGTATTCTGCATGCGTATTTCAAGCTTTTCAGACAGCCGTTTATATCAAAGAATGGAAATACTCCTCGAGAAAGTGGATCAGTGGTGCAGCCCTTCAAGATCTCTAGAAAATTTTCTGAATTTTATCTTTGAAGATCTTTTTATGCTGTTCAGTGCTTCACCAGGACACTGCGTTTTTGTCATTGGCTTTTAGTCTCCTTTTCCCTACTAATGGCTGTGTAATGACTTCGGGCTGGGAGATTTTTGTAGGAAAAGCCGTACTGAAAAAGATTGGCATACCTCATAGATGCTAAGTACTTTTATAAATTTATGTTTCAACAATTGACTTCATTTTATATATGTGTAAGAGAATATGGGGCTTAATTAGTGCTCTGATAAATGGAAATGTCTTCCCCCCCCC
>NW_020799091.1:62606954-62621544 GCF_003259725.1 Athene cunicularia
TGCTGCAAAGCCTGGTCTAACTGGTCAAAAAACTGTGGTTTTTTTAAATTACTGTGCCCATATTGCACTTTATGCTGTAGATTCCTAGTTAGTAGCCTTAACTTTCCCTGCGACATTCTTCTGTCATAGTGTTTAGCAGAGAATGGAGACATTTTAATCTTCAGTTCAGGATTCAGATTTCCAACAAAAGAATGAACTCAAAAGTGGTCTTTCTCCCTTTCTCCTAATGAATAGAAGCATTCAAGGAATAAGCAGAATCAATGACACCAATGAAAGGAACAGTGAATTCTTCATTGACATACTGAACTATTTAAAGTTTTTTCATCAGGTTTGCATTTAGGAATGAATGACTTTTTTTATTTCCTAAGAAAGAGTATTGACTACAACAGTGAATAATGCACTCAATTAGTTGTTACTATAAATGCTGAAATGAGATATTACTGTAGGCTTGACAAATATGGCATGTAGCAAAATGAGAAGGTTTGTGGTGTGGCTTATGACCAGTGAATAGCAAAAAGTTTTCAAAGCTGAGCTGTGTTCATTGAACTACATTTAATTCTGATGATTCTTTTGCTAAATCACTAACCTTTTGGAGGCAAGAAATAACTTATCAGCTAGAAGCACAATAGAACTTGATGTGAATATATTGGAGGATATCCTAAAGCAGGCTCCCAGGAGATGGCCCAGCAAAATGTTTTTTTGTACATATTGGGGGGTATTCCAGTTGTTCGATTTATATTCAGCCAAAAAACAAGTGTGTGCTGTATTTTATAAATTCTTGGCTTTGTATTGGAAGCTGTTTTAATTTTCTTCATGGTAGTGTATATTTTGCACTTCCAGTGGAAGGTTAGTCAGACCCATTTAAAAAGAATGCAGTAATGCTAATCATATTGCTAAGTAAAGTTGGCAATTACCTGATATTTATAGATCTGTAGATATTTAGACCTTCTAGACAGAACAGTGCCTATGAACAAGTAAACACTTTGCTAGCAAGATTAGTTGTAATTGAGACTGAGAAAATTATAATTGTTAATTTCCCTTACAGCTGTTGGGCTTAACCAACCTGTGATGATCCTTGACTGTTCTGAAGTACATAGGAGGAATAATTACCCCCCTAGCTTTGGAAGAACACCCTGTATAGCTTTCAAATTTTACAATAAAAGCTTTAAGTGTAGTGAAATTCCTGTTAGCTTACGATTTTTTTTGGTATATGGCTAAAGGATGTCTCTCTATGTGTGTGTTGTTTTTTTCCCTGTGAATTTCATAGATGCGTAGTATTCAGTACTTTCTTGCTGATATTTAAGAATATTCATTTGTTTTTCTAGTGCTAAGTAATTTTTAGTAGGCTTTAAAACATTTGGTATTGAACATTTTGAAGTATCTCTTAAAAAATACTAATTAGCAACTGTCATTTATTGTAGGTGCTACAAAATATATTAGAAACAGAAAATGAATATGCTAAGGAGCTACAAACAATGCTTTCAAACTACCTGCGACCATTACAAGCTAGTGAAAAGTATGTGAGTTTGTTTTGTTGTTCGAATTAAGCTTGAGATCTCTTGGGTATTGGGGAGGGTTTACATGGTCAAAATTTCAATGTCAGTGTGCATTTTCTTGTGTGCACTGTTTGATTCTTGGAGCAGGGCTTGCTTTTATTCAGTTTACTTCCTAACTAAACCAGTCTGGTCCTTGATCTAAGAACCAGTAATCATTTTCTTTTAAGGTTGTAGGATTTATTAAAGCAGAATTAGTCAATAACGTCAAACTTAAACATCTTTTATTTACTTTTGCTTCAGGTTAAACACAGCAAATACTTCATACTTAATGGGAAACCTGGAAGAAATAAGTTCTTTCCAGCAAATGCTTGTACAGTCTTTAGAAGAATGCACCAAGTAAGTACTATGCATACCAAATACTGTAAAATTCTAACAAGCAAGTATATTTTTTTTAATATTGTCATGTATGTTTGCCATAACTTTTGTTCACCTCACTTTAAGGATAATTGATACAGCAGTACAGTAAAAGATGTTTGGATAATGCATTGGTTGCTTGCGCGATAGATATTGGCCCTAGGATGTAATTGCAGAGGTAGGAATTTTGATGTAGTTTGAAAACAGTTTATCAATTTCCATGATGTAATTGCATACAGATGGGGAAGTGGTAGAGGAAGTGATTTTTTTTTTGTTGTTTTAGAGGCATGTATTTTAAGTCTTCTCTTAAAGAAAGAATGAGGAGAGCTTATGTTGCAGTGCAGTGGAACAGTGGAGGAGGGGTAAGTGACTTGGATGAGGGACGCTGTATGAGAATGCTTGTGTTTAGTATTCTTCTGTCCTGAACAGTGGTGGTTGCCAAAATGTTCTGGGAGACACGTGCAGGGTAGGCAGAAAGAGCAATCTGAATTAAAAAAAACCCAAACAAACAAAACCAGCCTCAGTGCCTGTACTACACCATATAGGAAGCATGAAGCACAGAAAGGGGGAGATGAAGACACTTGTCTTTCCATAAATTAGGCTCAAGTGGCTGCTGGATATGTTTTCAGCTTGGACCTCAGCACTTGTGAGTGTAAGACAGACAGTTGACCATGTCACATTTGAATTGTCCTAACAATTTTCTAACGTTGAAAGCACTGGAAGTGTAATTCCTGTTTCTAACCTCAGTTGTGTCCTTTTCCTTGCCTGTGTTCTGGCTTTGTTTGATCGCGTGGTGAGCTAAGGCAACTTGCTAATTCAACTCTCCTTCTGCCAAGTTAATAATTTGAATGGCTACTGAGGGCTTAGACAAGTTTCAAGCTGCTGGGAGTACTTGGCTGTGAGAAGGAATGAATGTCTTGGAGGAGAAAATACCCCTTGGCAGCAGTGATCTTTCGATCAGCTCAGTGTGTCTTGTTTTGACCTCTTCCTCTGAGCTGCTCCACGTGATGAGGAAGCTTTGTCATGACAGTATAAGCTGTGTCTCCACTAGGCAGTAACATATGTCTGGGTCTTTTGCTGACTTTGGATCCCACATCCTCCTACTACCTGGCTTCTCTCCCTCTCTTCTGCCTCTAGACAACTTAGACTGGAGAGAATGGAAAGGAGGACACTGTAGGTCAGATAGCTATTCAGCAGTGGAATGGAAACACTCTTGAAATGGCCTTTCTTCCATGTTGTGCTTGAGAAACGATATTCTTTCTGTCAAGTTAGACTTGATCAGCTAAGTCTCTAAATTCATGAGAATGATTGTCCACATATTTAAATTTTTTCATTCTTGTCACTGCGCTTTGTTGTCTTCTGTTACATGATTTTGTTTCTATGAATCAGAAATTAGGGAAATGAAGTACCTTGCATGAACAGACTGTCATCTTTTAAAACCTTTGATTAAGGTGATCTTAAAACAAGAGTTCAAGAGCATATGCCTTTAAACAAATATTAATGCAAGTGTTGTTTTAACTTGGTATGTAGTTAATGTGATATCATAATGTAGTTTCATGCTCGGAAAGCTTATTTAGAACTCCTTCTTTGGTTTAAAGTCTATTAGACCACCTTCTCATAACATGCTTTATTTTTTCCTGCTAAGTGAAATGTTGCTATGTAATAAATTAGGAACATAGTGGATGCTAGTAGGTGGGCAGAGGAAGTGATGCCCCAGGGTTATTGAAGAGTTACTGCAAATGTTTTGTGTTATTTTCATTTCATAAATATGCTGGTCATGTTAAGTTGTATTTTCAGTTTAATTTACATCATAGCGTATTAACTTGAGTGTCCAGCTTCCTCCTGTTTTGAATCTAATCCATCATAATTCCTATCATGTAGAAGCTTGCCCTGCTGCCTTGTTTTTTGTCACTTTGCCATGTTTTTTTGGCTGGTGAACCTGTTCTGTAATCTCAGAGTAGCTCCCAGGCTGAAAATAGATTTATCACTTTATTTTATTTTTGGCAGAGTTTACAGTTCCATCATTCAGGCACTTCACAATGCAGGATCCGGTGTGGTGTTTTTTCTAACTTGACATGTCAGAGTGACCAAATGTCAACATTCTGCCAGTTGTAGTGCTGCCAGCCTACCTTGCTTGACAAATTCCTGTTCTTGTATGTGAGAGTTGAATGTTTTTTGAATTCCACACGCCTCTCGAGTCAGTTTGTCATTTGAGTTTTCTCTTAATAAATCCTGTCATGTACTTCAGTGACAGAAATTTTCTAGTGCTTTTCTTCTTGCCTACACCTCTTTGACTTATTTAATCCTCACATTGTAAATGTTGGATTGTGTTTTTTTCAGAACTCATAATGCTGTGGTGGGTGCTTTGTGTGTTTGGGGGAAGAAGTTGGCTTGGGTGTGATTTGGTTTTAGTTGTGTGCCACCTTCCCACCCTGCCCTCAGCCTTGAAGCTCTTCTGGGGCATTGCTAAAGGTTTGTCCTCTTTGAACTTGTCTGGGTTGGCCTCTATTGCATTATCACTGTGGTGATCCTGTGGGCTGCTCCATCTGTCACAGGCCTGGGAACACTTCTTGTCTGCTTGCTTGGATGCAGGGCACCGTTGGATAGATTGGTTTGGGCTTGCTTCTACCTTTGTGATTTCTCTTGTTTGTTTACCAAACACAAGTGGCTAGAAACAAGTCTAAATATCACTGAGAGGGAATCTTCTGTCTGATCTGCTTCAAAACCACTTCTTTTGACTGATCAGCTTCAAGTGCACTTTGTTTTGATGGATAGAAAAGAGCTGTAACTGACAAGGCAGAGAGATGCTGCCAGAGTCTTCGGCTGCAAAAGGGTGGATTTCTGACAGTAAAACAGAAAGAGCGTTCTGTGCTCCAGTCTCTTGAAGACAGAAAGTGGTCCAGTGCTTTAGGTCTCTTATCCAGTGCCAAAGATCAGTTCTGCAGTGGTTCACACAGCTAAGGAGCTTCTGAATAAACAAAGTCAGTGTTGGTCAGGTGTTTGCTGAGCTGATCTAAATAATCTCTATTTTTGTAGCAGGAGATAAGACAGATGTCTCCTGCTCCATAAAATAAATTCTTCCATTCACCTGGGAATAGAAGCTGTCAGTCTATATGTCTGTACTTTTCAGTAGGGGGGGAAATGACACACAGGCTGGCTGGTGACACCAGCCTGCATGGACTGCTTAAGTATAATCTCCTCTCTAGCAAATTGGAGACATTGGCTGTCTTCTAGGTAGTATCACAGATTTCTCTCCCATAGCTGGGTTTTGCCCTCTTTCCCTCATGTCCCTGCTCTTGCAGTCACACAGTAACTGCGTTGTTTTTCTTTATTTTGTTCTGTGTTTGATTACAAGAAGATAGTTCATCTTCTGGGATGATCCTGGAGTGGAATAGGAATTCTTTTAGAAAAGAAAATTAAAAAGGGGGGGGGGGGCAGCAGGGTGTGAGAGGTGCTTAAATTCAATCCAAAACATTAGTGTTTCAGGTTTGGTTTTGGAGTGCAGATACAAATGAGTTGTTAAAATTTGTCTGGATTCATTCCAGTTTTCATAGCCTTTCCCGGAAAGTTGTAATGTCTCCTGACACCAAAACCAAGGCAGATTTCTTCAGAACACACAGGACATAATTAGATATTCTGTGTTGTCATTCTTGTCGGCTGCCAATCCAGCTTTAGTCCTGTTCTGATCACTGGTTTTGATCAGAATCTTGTAGTAAGCGTGACTGAGCAACAATGTATTCCCCTTCTTTCTTTTCTCAAATTATCATGCAGTGGGAACCCATTTTAAGTCTGGAGAAAGAGAACTGATAGCTATTGCATATAACTCCAAGAAGCAGGTTTAGGTAGTTTAGATGTAGTCATCTGATGATGCCTCTAGTATGTGTACAACAGCAGAGGCTTTGTTATGGTTCTCTTAATTCTGTTAATGAAATTAAAACATTTCTTTGGCTTTTTGTAACTGAACTTATCATTTTTATATATTAAATATAATATTGATGTGATTCCTTTTCCATTAAATTATCAAATATGGGAAGAATATTGGGATGACAACTTCAAGATAAACTGTAAAATAACTGTGTTCTGTATTGAACACATTAATTACTAAAAAAAATATAGGATGTGGTGATAGGTGTTAAACTGGTGGTTTTTCAGCAGTTAAAGGAGATATGGATGGTTTATTAATTTTTCCTCTAAAAAATATTAGAACGCTTGCAACTAATGCATGGATTAGAAAAGTCAAAGAAGATGAGTTGCCACCCCTTCATAAAGTCAGTTAATTATCTTAATTCAACAAAGAATGTGCAGTAGAAAGTTGCAGTGCATGTGCAACATGTAAAATAATGTCAGTCTTTCATTCTGCTAAAAGAACAGCAGACTGAGAGGACACAGATGTCTGCTTGGTGTGAACAGCTCTATGTCGCAGCCGCCGCTCCCCCCCCCGCACTACAGTATGGAAAGGGAATTTAAAGGGAATGTAACCATTTTCAGTAATGTTTATTGGGGCCTCTTACTATTTAATACTGAATTATATGCCTTGTGTATGTCTTCAGAGTTTGAGACTTCTGCTGCATCTATTACTTGAGGAATGCATTATTAGCTCATGCTTAGATTTATTAAAGGGGACCAGCTGCTAGGTAGGAAATGCTGCTTGGAAAGCTCTAAGAATGGCATTCCCTCAGTATGCTGGGGAGTGCCCCTGGTTTTCCCCTGAATACCTGCAAGAGCAGCCACTCTGTTGATTTCAGAATTTAAACTTTTCTTGAAAGATAAGTAAAGATGCCAACGATAAAACATGGGCCCTAGCCTTTAATGTAAGGAGCACTGATAATGTGATCAGAGTGTATTTGGCATGATGTTCTAGCTGAGGATTCAACTGTCATTTTCAGAGTGTCTGTAATTAATGTTGTTTTCAAATAAGTAAGTATTTTTCCCCCATCTTGTGTTTTGAACACCCATACAGTCAATTTTTACTTCATCTTGGGTTTGTCTTCCCACACCATACAGAGGGACTGAACAGCTTAATAGAAGACAGACTTACTGTTTTGAAATTTGGGGGATTATTTCTTGGAATCATCTTGGGATGAACTTTCAATCTTAACTACTTTGAGCAAACCCAAGGAGGAGTGGGTCAAGAGGACTGTGTTTGAGCAGGATGGGAACATACTCTGCTTGGAGGTGTGACTGTCCTGGAAAGCTGAACAGTTCTTGTCTACTAGAGTTCACTGGAGCATCTCTCACTTTTTCAGAGGGAATATGCTAAATATTGATATTTATAGAGACTTTATGCATATGTTCAGGACAATTAAAGAAAATCTTGACTTCAAAAAAAATTTTTTTTTTAAATAAACCCAATATTCTTCCAGAGAGAATTGTTGGAATTAATGTTAGCATGAAACCCTTTGACACTGCTAATGGTATGTGTTGAGTACTCACTGAGAACTTGGTTAGTTTTAGAACAGTGCAAAATACTGGTTTTAAGAGTAGTTAAAGACCAGGTGAAATAGATGATAACGAAATACACTGTTTTACCTTGCAAACAGGCTGAAGCAGAGACTCAGCATATTTATGTTAGAAGATGCAATCTTTATGCAAGGAGAGGTGATATATGGAGAAATTGAAACACTTCATCTCCTTGCACATGTTGCACAGTGGGTTTTGACAAGGTGACAGGGACAAACTTGTAGTCTAGGACTGCTAAAAACTCAGTGTCCCATCTTCCAGTGAACTGCAGTTGGCTATTGGCCTTATAACCTGCTGCTGAAGAGGCTTAATCCTTCAAGTGGAAGTTGCTCTGTGTGTAGAAAATAAGTGTTTCGTCCTTTCTGACGCCTTTATGTTATCGTTCACTTGTTTGTCCAGTTCATTCTTTCTCACAGAGGAAGCAATCTAGTATGGATGTGTTTGAGTGGGAATGGTGGTATGGTAGCAGGGAGGAAGTATGGCTGGTTAGAGTATATGCTTTTTCCCATCAGTTTATGTTTAACTTGAAAATTATTTTAGATTTTAAAGTATGTGAGAGTGCTTTTATTTGTATCTGAAGTATTCAGCTTAAGGAGATACTAAGAATAAGACTGGAGAAGTTGCATTTTTCTTTTTCTTTTTTTCTCCTTTTCTTCCTTTCTACAGATGCAAAATCAGAAGTCAGTCTTTTACTTTCTGCTGATTGTACCAGTTCTAAGCTGGTGCCACACAGCCAATTTCAGATATTTATACTCCAGATAATTTCTTAGTGCAATTTGAGATGACTGTTTCTGCTAAAACTTTTTCAAAAATATACTGTGTACATTCATATTATCTTCCTTCCTATCCTGTTCTTCCTTATTTTTGTGAATAAATGTGTGTGTATATTCCTTTGATGAACCTGATCAAAAACTATTAGGTTCACCAAGACAGTGTGAAAGTAAGCTTTTCTTCGAAGTACTGTCTCTTGCCAAGTCATCTTTTTTGCCAAAGTCACTGAAGCTGCTATTACTTAAGCACCATTTTATGATAGACAAAATAAGCTCTTCTGAACAGAATTGTGACATTTTCCTTCACTGCTTAGCAAATGTGGTGCATTCAAGCGTGAAAGTTGAAGAAAGTGTGAGTTATAGAAAGTATTTCTGTACTGATGGTGGTAAAGCAGCACTCTTGCCTTGCTTACAAACCAACATAAAAAGTGCTTTATGGTCCTTAAAAAGCAAGATGAGTGACAACCGTGTTAAAACAGCCTGCTACTGCACTGTAACTGGCTTCTATTAGTGCTATTGGAACTTAATATGGTATTTAGATTTTTTTAAAATGAATATTTTAAGCCTGTCATCTCTGGTGTAAGGTAGAGAGAGAAAATCCTGTTCCTACTCCATCCAGTTTTTACCTAAGTGCTGAAATACTGCTTTTAAAATTTGTCATGGAATATATAAGTGGATAGTAAACTGTTCTAACTGATAGGCATGTCGAGTAAAAATCAAACTCCTAAAGAAGTACTAATTACCACTAATGCTTGAAAAAATTTTGCTGAATGAACATCTTACAGGTATGTGCCGTATTCTGCCTGTACTGTGGTGGCATAATCAGGCCTGACAGTTACAGGGTTGAAGCTGTAAAGAAGGAAGAGAAAGCTCTTCATTGCTGGTCAGTGATAATAGAAATCTCTCTGATTTTATAGAATCAACTAAAACACACAACAACAGAACAGAAACAAACAACTCACCCAGTATACACTATTTTTTCCAGGCTTTAATTTATTTCTGTGTCAGTATTACAGCAATTTCATCTTTATTACTCTTTTTAGGTTGCCTGAAGCTCAGCAGAGGGTTGGAGGGTGTTTTCTAAATTTGATGCCGCAAATGAAAAGCTTATACCTTGCATACTGTGCCAACCATCCATCAGCAGTAAATGTTCTCACGGAACACAGGTATGTTTACTTTATAGTCTTTTAAGATTGGCACAAAAAAAGAGTGAATAAAGTGCACTTGTGTTGTAAAACTGTGATGTCTGTTTGACATGTGTTTGGTATGGTAGAGCTTGTTTAAGGGGAAAAAAAGAAATAGCATGGGTTGTGGGGTTTTGTTTTTTTTTTTTAAAGACAGAAAAACCCACAACACAAAGCTGTTCTATATGATCACAGAACTGTCTAGGTTGGAAAAGACCTTGAAGATCATCTAGTCCAACCATCAACCCAGGACCAGCTTGTTACTTTCGTCAGTGTTATCAACTATTTGAAAGCATTCTTTTATTTAAAGAAATTATACTGAACCTGAGTATGTAAAACAAAGTGTACCGATGATCATTTTTGTTTTAAAAAAATGTTGAGATCAGTAAAGTTTGTGGGATTATGGCATAATTGACATGACTACTAGTAGATTGTGAATTGTAACTTAGCCTTGTAATAGACTGTAGATTTATATGTACTTAACTTTATAATGGTATACCCTTAGATTTACTTTTGAATGATATAAAAGAGATATGAGCTTTTCGAGTTTACAAAATCAGTATCTTTTACATGGATGGAGATGTAGATTAGGATATAGAGTTAACATGATGGAGGTTGCTCAGCTTTGGGAATGACCTTGAATTTGCATAGATGATACCTTGTATGACCTTGCGGGAAGAGAATTGGGTGCAGAATTTGATTAAAGAAGTCTGCCTTCACAAACTTTCCTGTGTATTCTGATGATCATGTGCTGCAGCAGCTGTTAGTTTGGGGCTATTTGTTTGCTTGTGGTGCAGGACAGAATGATGACCTTCTCTTGAAGGTTAGACATAGGACAAATTCTAGCAGGATATCTGTTCTTTTTGTCTTTTTTCCCACCTTTTTTTTTTGTCTTGTGATGAATGAAAGTAAAGATACTGTCAATATGCTTGACTCTTCCTAAACAAAGAGGAGCATAATTGCATTGCTTTTTATAGCATTAGCTTCTTCCAAGAAGTTTTGTTTTAACAGCAACACTATGGCACATTTCAGAGCTTTACTCATCATAGTATAAATGAAAAACCTCGCTACCAAATACTATGAATTATCACTTACATTAGTAACTAGTTAACTATGTTAACATGTAACTACATGTAACTATGTTCCAACCCCACTTTGAGAAATCAAACTGCAAATTCATATTGCAATATAGGCAGAAGGAAGGTGTGTTTTTTCTCAGAAGCAATGATGAATTAAAATGAAACAAGACAAAAATACCTTTAAAACTCCCGGATGAAAAGGTAAAGGTAAAAAAGGTGATCCAAGCCTGTGAGGTTTTTAGTACTCTTAGGCTTAGATTTGTTTGTTTGTTTGTGCCTTTATGCTCTTTCCATACAGAGGTCTGGGGTTTAATCTGTAGATGGAATATGACAAGTGTTAGCAAAGTGATCATCTACACTTCCTAAGATTTGGTGATATTTGTAAAGGATTATCCTAACTTTGAGAACTCTTGGAAAGCACAGGGAATACATGTCTGAGAAACCGTGATAGAAAAGTAAGTTCTTTTGCAAATGGAGAGAAGCGTTTCTTCTCCTTTGTGTTGCTTTGTGCATAGGTTGTCTTAAGAAAAATTCAGCTTCTGGTCTGTAAAGTCAGCTTGATACCATATCCTGGTGGAGTCAATGTAAGTATCGTAGAGCAGTTAAGTAATTTGGATGTGGAAGTAGGTTCAGAGAACTTGTATTGTTCATAAGAGAGAGCTCAAGGAGAGGTAAGTTGTGATAAATGGCTTTCTGTTTAATGCTATTGTGTTGCCAGGCATGAGTCAACATAAGTGAATCCTGTTTTTATTTTTTTTAATTACTCCTATTTTATTATTCTGAGCCCTTCAGTTTTGTTGAACACCATTGCTGTAGGTAGCAAGTGGCTTGACTAAAAATTCTGTTTGAGATAGCTGCCATGAAGAAATCAGGAGGTGGCTTTAAGCAGTTCTGAATCATTTCCTCTCAGAAGGCCAGAAAGCTTTTAATTGCATTGCTTTAAAAGTAGGGGAAAAGAGACTTTTCTGCCTAGAATAGCAACTGATTGAAGACATGAAGAAAAGGAAAATACTCAGAACTATCTCCTTGTCTGTTTAGTTGAGATGTTTTTAATGTGTAAAAGCATCCCTAGCAAACCTTAATGAAAAAATTACTGTGAGTTTTGAGGATAGTCATGATTGTAATATAATAATAATGAAGCGACTATGCTGCAGTGAATACTAGATTAGTATTGGACTGGAATTTTTCAGAGATGTCAAAAGACCGAGGTTTAAGACCGTTATGATTTGTTGGCAGTTTTTGCAGTACGTTTTTAGCAGAGGGCCCAAAAGCATTTTGTGTGTTAATACTAGCAAAAATATGGCAGAGAAGTAGATGTTTCCTGAATTCTTGGATTTGAATGTCATGTTTGTAACAGCTGTGCTATTCAGTAGTGTTTTAGAGAGAAGAAAAAGGAACAGTCTGGAGTGGTTTGATTTGGAACATAAATTCTTAACTGTCTAGAGTGGATTATTTCTTGCTGTGAACTCTGTGCACTTCATAAATGGAATACATGTGCATAACTGTGCTTCTGAAAGCTTTTCTACAAAAAAACCCTAGTAGATAATTTTGTCAGATTCTCATATAGCAAAATCGGTATTCTCTTCCGTTGATTAAGTTCAGTTGCTTTTGGTGGGAACCATACCAACAAAAATGAAACAAAAAATCTAGCAAATTGCTCTAGGGGAAACTTAAGAAACCTTTATTTTGATTTTTCTTGATTTTATAAAATAGTTTTATTGTTGTGTTTTTACTGTCACGGACTAAAAACAACTTAAAGGAAATTGGCCATCATTTTGAAGCATTAACTATACTGTTTCCTTAACCAGTTGGATCGCTGTAACACCAAAATTGTAAGCAGTCATCTGGTTTGATGGACTATTACACTTCAGAAAATGACATATAAAACCCTCATATGTATCAGGCATGCTCTTTGAGCAGTGTTTGTAATAGCAGTTAAAATGTCGTTGACACCTGGTAAACACTCTGGGTGTATATGCAAATGTATAGATAACACCTGATGGTATTAACTTTCTCAGAATTATTTTGGACTTCTAGTGAAAAGGTTTTTTTGAATAGCATTTTTGTGAAGTCGATTCTAAATAGCAGTACTTGGGATGGGGCTGGAGGTTTAAAAGAGGCATTCAGTTGTAACGTGACTGTTTCTTTCTTTTAAATGCCATTTCAGTATGAATGCCAGCCTGTGTTTCCTCTATCTTTTGTCATTTGCTTCTAGATCATATGTAACAGCAACATTGGGGGCCTTTGTTCAATTATTACAAAATAAAGGGGTGTGTGCATATATATGTTGATATATTTGAGTGTTTATATAAATACACAGTTGGGGGTGAAGGGGGTTAATTGTATTACTTAATAAGATGATTTTTTTTCATGTTTAAATCTTCAAAGTTGCAAACACCTTTAATTTATTTAATTATTAATAGCCAATCTATTGAAATGTGTATCATTAGAGACATGAGTGTATGTTAATTTGCAAAAACATGAATAAAACCTAATATAGCCCATATTGGAGTTCAGATTCCAGAGGAGCATGTTTCTAAAGTTGTATTTGCCTCTGATAATCACAACAGCAACAAAATCTTTCTATTAAATTTGACAACAGATTCTCTTTTTGGCTCTAGATGTGGCACTGTACGTTTTATCCAGATAATAGAGTTGGTACTGAGAATTTTTCCAATTTTATATTCTTGAAATCTGGTAAGAACTTTTTGTCTCAGGAATTGTTTCAGAGCCAGTGCATATTTTTTTCAGAATTCTTTGTTCGTAATGAATCAAGAAGTTTTAAGAATTAAGTCATTTTTTCCTTAGGTGTGTCATCATGTTTTGTAATTGTCTTAAGCCACTTGCTAGAGCTGAAGGGGTGGAGCTCTCCAGGTACAGCTGGGTGGTGGTTCTTACAGAGATCAGTGTTTTGCATGTTTCCACCACTACCTCTTAGCTTGTTCTCCTTGTTCCCTTCTCATTGTGTCTATAATGCCACTGTACGTGATCCCTATTTTATTTACTTTATTCCATAACAGCCGTGCCTCTTTGACTGTTTCTGTATGCCTTAATTTTTCTTGAGAAATCCCAGTTTAAATCCAAGGGTAGGTGATCCAATACCATAATGTGGTGGTGGTTTTGGAGAGAATTTTGCTAGCTGGTGAGAGGAGGAGTGCCTTAAGTACATAGTGCTTAGTCAAAGTAGCATTGGTTGCTGTGTGTGCTTCTGATCATAGACATATGCTTGCTTTCCAAGAGAGGAAACAGGATGAGCAACCTAAGGCATGGAAGAATGAGTTACCCCCAAATAAATTAAAAATCCAGTTGGATAATTGCAGTGGAGTATAGAGCACCAGGAACATGAGATGTTATACCTGGGGAAGATCACAAGATGCAAAGTTCAGTGCAAGGGAGAACTCCAGCAAAGAAAAAGAGGAGGCAAAAGCTAGGACTGGGTCTTTATGGACTGTATCCCAAATAAGTAGAGGAAAGATACTTGAGTATAAAACTCACTGAAGGGTGGATATTATAATGATAAAGTCTAACAGGCCCCACTAATTAGTGGACGTAAAACTCTTCTGAAGAAATATGGAGAGTACAGTTCTAATGTCATCAACATTAAGTATGTAATTGGGGGGGGGGGGGCTGTGTTAAGCTTTGTTTAAACAACACCATGTTTATTTTAAAACAAAATGGAAGAAAAATTTTTCCAAAAGAAAATTTAATTTGATGAAAAGGCAGCCAAAAATTAGTAATATATGTCTACTTTTTTTTTTTAATATTGCGAAGTGGCAAGTGTTCAGCCAGTTCTTGCTGTAAGAAAGCTACTCACGAAATCTTTGCTTGTTCAAACATTAATTTTGCTAGATTATTCTGTTCTCTTAGCATATTCTACACTTGCATCACAGACCTACCAGTCTGGATAAAATCTGTGGAATTGGAACATCACAATTACTCAGAGTAACTGGAGCGTGGAATACAGATCAGCTTGAGTCAGAAAACTCTTTGTGCCTCCCCCACTTTGGTGCATCCCTGAGCCTGCAAGTGTGCAGGCTGATGTCATACACCAAGCAACAGTCCCCGGGAGAGGAGCTTGACTGGGAAGTTTAGCACTAGGAAATTAAAAGCTGCAGTTGAGGGGTTGCTGAACCAAGCTCTGCCACAACGCTCTCAAAATGCGGTGCCTGTGTGCAGTCCTCAGACCC
>NW_020799091.1:62621594-62705059 GCF_003259725.1 Athene cunicularia
ACTCCATTCTGTTATTGTAAACACATCTGAACTTGTCTTCTTCCCTCTCCCCAGTCTGATTTGCAGCTTTTGAGGCAGCTGTACTAAGAGTAAGAAAGATTGGAATATATTAATAGGCTTAAAGTGACTTTTCATGGTGACCTTTGAAATATCTCAAGTTGGGAACTATCTAGTCTGGAGTGGGGAGAACTATTCAGCTCAGGATTTCAGGATGCATGAAGCACAGCACTTTTGTGTGTTTCTTTGCATTTTATTCTGTAAAATGATGCAAATGGTGAATTTGAATCTCAGCTGCTCCTTTCTGAAAAGCTACTTATTTAGGCTGTGACTAAGTTGATGATTTCACCATTCAGAAGTTTTTCCTGTTCAGCTAAATGGTACCTTTTTTAAAAACATTCTACTTAGCTGTGGGCCGGAGTTTTATTTAGTCTATACTGACTAGGAGAATGTGGTACTTGCAGGCATCAATTGAAATGGTGACATAAAAGAGCCATTGTCTTTGGCAAAGCAGCTGCAATCTTAAGCTAATGACACTGACTTTTAAGCTGCTATTAATTAAAAACTAATTGTGAACTGCTGTTATATTTAAACAGTATTTTAACCCACCCATATTTTATTGAAAGTAAACCTTTCCATTATGGTCTGTATTGTATTTGTCCTTTGTGAAGAAATGAAGGATGCTCACTTTAGGGTTTGAGCTAAGGTCATGTCCATTTTGCCAGATATTTTAGGTCCACGAAGCTGCAGAGGTAGCAGGTTGATTTAGTGTGAGTAGACTACTAACAGGGTTTGCACAATGGAACTGCTCACACAAAATTTTGGGTATTATTGTATTAAGAGTGCGTGTGTGTTCATACTAGAGTTTGAACAAACTGACATGTCAAAACTTATGAGAGGGAAGCACAGAAGTGTATGAAAGAAAACATTGTCCTCTTGGGAGTGTTGGGAGGAAAATGACGTCATTCAGTTTTAATTATACCTATTAACACTGCTCCATGTAAAAGGCTTCCTGATGATGCCATTGCTCAGCGTGTTTTTCAGGACTTTGTGTACATTTCAACTGAGCTGAGGTTTAAACTTGTTCTGTAGGTTCCTATACTGTGATTAAGTAAAAAGGTGGTGATAAACAATGGAGTATCTTATGTCAAGGAGCAGGGAATGGCCTCGAACCTGCTGCAACATTGTGTAACCACAGTGTGTTTAAAGTCATTGCAGAGTAGATGGCGAAAACAAGATAATACCTAGGTTTTATTTTAGGTTTTCAAGCAGTCGATTTTAATTCAGGCTACAGTGAGTTTTTTTTCTTCTGTTCTCTCGTGCATCTATTTCATAATGCTGAAGTCGGGAAGAAATGGAACAGTGATAATGACAATTAGAAATGTCAATGTGGGTGAAATGGTAACCAATGTTGTTCCTACTGTAGAGGCATTAAATTAAAAAAATAAAGGGGGGGGGAAGCATAAGCAATTATGTTCATGGATAGGTCACCGAATACCACTTCTATAATGCACTTGTATGCACCCAGCAGCATGGAGATGGCCAAAGTAATTAGGAATGGGGGGTTTTGTCTCCTTGCAATCTGAAGGCAAAAATGAGCACTGTTCAGAACAATGTTAAATTGAATGGCCTTTAGTATTTGCAATTGACATGTCCTGTAGAACATACTGCTGTGGTGGGGAGAAAAAGAGAAGCTGCATGGGTATGTGTGTGGATTGTGCTGCCTGAAATGGGGAAGAATAGCAGATAATGTGAATAGTTGATAAAGTTAGACAGCAGGGACTGTGTGTCTGACTGAAGCAAACAAAATGCAAAGAATGAGTTTAAACAGTTACTTGTTGGTTCTTGTAGCAAGTATCTTTTTAAAAATTAAATAGATGAAGATACTTATCAAGTACCATATGTAAACTAACTTCCTGATGCTGACATGAGGGGGGGTGTGTGTGTGTGTGCATGCTTACAGAGAGAATTTGATTAATAAAATAAAAAAAAGCAGTGGTGTGCACATGATCAGTGTCATATACACAGTGAATTGAAATTTAAAACCACTAAGTGCCTTCTGACAGAAGGGATTTCACAGGTGAACTTTGAAAAAGATTCCTGTGGAAACTGGGTGTGTGCTCTACCTTCCTTTGTCTGCCTCATCGCCTTGCTGGAAACAGCTTCTTCCCTTTCAGTTGAGTCAGGAGTAGAGGATGTGCTATCACACTGTAGCCACGCAGCTTAATGTTTCCATGAATTAGCCTGAATCCTCGATGAACAAGTAGCTAGTAGCACTGTAAAATGAAAACATAAGTATGAGTCAAAATCCTTAGTCTTGTTTAGGGTGCCACCAGAATCAGTTATCAAGTTCTGAAGTTGGCATGGCTTTTATGCTTAGTAATGACTGTGAATGAGAAAGGGTAAGGCAAGGTAGATCTTCAGGATCTAGGTATTCAGCTGGCCAGCTTTATTTCTTGAATCTAAATTTAAGCTAGAAAAGTACTCAGGTTTATCTGTGGTGCTTTTTTTTTTTTCTTTCTTTATGCAGGGTACTATAGGAGGTTTTTCAGTGGGTTTTAATTTTGGCTGAAACCTGATCATGTCACTAACTGATTTTTAGGAGGTCTGGTGCTGTTGTTGCATGTTGCTTGAGAGGGGTGTAAAAGGGTCTGCCTGGGGCAGCTGTGGGCATTCTCAAGTGTGCCCAGCCCTTTTCTTTGCATCTTCAAAATGCAAAGCAGGTGCTGGGAAATCACCTCACCCGCTTTCTTGACTCTCAGTACAGCAGAACTTGCACATGTGCATACACTGAGGAGTGCCTGGACCTAATTAGAATGGGGGTGGAGTGCTCTCAGAGGTGGTGTAAGGTTTTATTGGACCCTACAGTTCAGAAATGGTGCTGGATGTATATAAGCAAGGTAGTATAAGTAAATACCAATGAACTCATCTGAAGACAAGTAAACATTGTATGGGAAAGTACCTTCTCTTCTGTGAATTTGGGGAAGATTTAGCAACCAGAAGAGAGATCTGGGTGGGAGGATGGGTGAAGCACTTAAGTTAGGATGGGAAGGTTGTGCTTCATGTTCTTGTTCTGCTCTCTTCATCTGTTTAGACAAATTGTGTTAATAAGCAAAGTGTCACTCGTTCTGAAATGGGAAGGAGTATGTGCATATCTTGGGGGAGGTAGGGAGGTCTGTTTTGTCTTAATCTATATAATGCTTTTATATAGCATGACTCACTGATAATTGAGCCATGTGTATTATGGAAGTGTCCTATTCAGTGTTTTTTTTCATAGGGAAATCGAGCAGGTCAAGATCTGCTTTCACTTCTGCATGGAAACACTTCTCCCAGTGTTTGGAGATCCTTACCCTTCCCTTTTTGTTAATATGGCCATAATGTACAAGTGTTCCTCCTTTATTGCTGTTCGATGTTTGACACTGTTTTTAAACTTTATAAAAAGTACTGATTCCGGTAGCTGGCTAAGGCTTTGTTTGAAAAATGAGACTATGCCAATAACCAGGGAGGGAAAGAAATTTTTAAGTAGTTATTCTGACTTATGGGGGTGTAATGCTATTGATCAGTAGAAAGTAAGGACTTCTGGGTTGTCTTAGACTAGAATTTACACAACTGTCATGTGAGAATACTGTTTTTTTTATTGTGGGTTTTTTTGAGAACTAGTTAATTTACTATAACAAGGTCTCAAAATATGAGCAACCCCATCTGTAGATGTCTAGAATGATACATCTTGAATGCAAGAAGGTGTTATATTCTTAATAAGCAGCTTTCTGAATTTCTTTTATTTAGATTTTGTCTTTGGAATCCCATGTTCTTCTGCAACTTGTATTTTCTGAAGCCTGGAAATAGCCCAGGTGCTGCCATACCTTCCTTTCCCCATGGTGAGGGCTCATTTTGTTCCTGGTCATTTAAACTCTTGAAAAGCTTGTCCTCCACCACTGTCCTCTGAAGATTCTGCTTTATAAGGAAGCAGAAGATGTAGCTATTTTAAGTTTCCCTGATAGCAGAGTGAGTTGAAATTCCCAGGATGTACTGCTTTTTTAAACTGAGTTAATGTAACAAACTGAGGGGCTGGGCCAGTTCTTGGAAATGATTCAAATACCAATAAACATCTGGACAGGGACAGTAGCAGTTCATGATACTGGGAGAGCATGGATTCCTTACAGTATTTTTGCTGTCAAAACAAGTGCGTGGTGTAAGTGCACCCTCAGTGAAACCCTGTCTTGTTGAGAATAGATCGTGAAGTAATTATTTCTACTATGGTCTACCATTTGTGTAGCTGTTGGTTGCTTGGTCATTTAGCAATAGTATCTTGGATGTGTGAGATGTAAACATGTAAGTGTGGGAGGAAAAAAGGTTATGAAACATTCTGTGTCTTCCCATTAGTGCCTGACACCTTAAAAATACTAATGCTTGATTAAATATGAAGCCATTGACTCATTTATGCATTATTACTTGTGTATTACTTGTGTTAACCAGCTCTAAGGTCAGATGTCGTTTTACTAGAGTAAGGAGCTGAGTAATAAAATAAAGTGCAAATGGCTTTATTCTGTAGTTGTTGCTTGGATGGGGTAGCATTTAGGAGCTGTATTTGAGCATCAGTTGCCTAGAAAGATGGGTTTGATCCTATGGCTGATGTTCCCTGCACAGGCCCCAAATTTGCAAATGTCTTTTTTCCTGTATTTCATTTAATTCAGAAACTGATCACAGCACTTAAGTTGTACTTGAATTACTTTTTGATTTATTTGGCCAGCTGTTTTACTGGCAGAATTCATTGCAGATGAGACTGAAGAATCCAATGTAATTTTAATTGTTTTGGTAATTTTGATCTTAATTTGCTTAAATATCTTGTGTACACAGTGAGGAGCTAGGAGAATTCATGGAGGTGAAAGGTGCCAACAGCCCTGGGATCCTTGTACTGACCACGGGCCTCAGCAAACCTTTTATGCGTCTGGATAAATACCCCACGTTACTCAAAGAGCTTGAAAGGCACATGGAGGTATATCTTATCAGCATTTATGTTCCAGCTTAATGATGATTTGACAACAATTATTTTAAAGGTACATGTCAAACATGATGGGACCCAAAATTACATTTTTTTGCTCTTCCATCAGCCCTCTAAAATATGGGCTGGGATAATTTAAAACTTAGTGCTTAAAACTTCCTGTAAAAGCTAAACGTTTAAAACTAGCCAGAGAAGCTAATCTTCACTCCTAGAACAGTCTTGCAGAGTCTTTGGTTGACTTCACACTGAACGTGTCTACTGCATACTACTTGAGGCTTCTTTATCTTGTAGGAGTGCTGCTTCTCATCTTAGGACCTCAGTGTGTTGAACACGTCACCAAAATAGTCCCTTTGACTTCTACTGAACACTGTCCAAAAATGATCTTTCCAGTATGGGAAGGTGTTTGAGGAGCTACTGTTTCTGCCTTTGCATTTCATAGGTTAGATTTTTGGAGTATGAAGGAGGGAGAGAAATAGAAAGCATATGGATCTGTCTCGTCACACTATTTGGTTTGTCAGTCAGTGACAATGGAACATACTAGTCTGTAAGGAATCTAGTTTGTGACAAAGCTAACATACTAAATAGAACTCTTTAAAAAACACTTTCCTATTAGAATTTTTAAATCTCTTATCCACTAGGTCTTGTAAAACTTCCTTGGCTCTATTTTAAGTATAGGTAGGAATGTTATAAGTAACACTTCATTTCTGCTATAAGCAAGACCACCGGTGTTTGACATAAGAATAAGAAGGTATGAAAAGAGAGCAAATAGGTTACAACTTCTATTTTACAGATTGTTTATTTGTATTTAGTTAAGCCTCTAAATTTTTTTAATTAATTTTACTAAAAATAAAGTTTTTATGTATGTTTTCTCTGTTTTTAGGATTATCATCCAGATCGTCCAGATATTCAAAAATCCATGACTGCCTTCAAAAATCTTTCTGTAAGAGCAATAAAAAATACCTGATATATTTTAAGTAGAATGTTTCCTAATTTCATCCCCCTCTATTGCTTTTTTTTTTTTTTAAAAAAAAGTGAAGTTTTTTGTAAATGTATAAGCATTTTTTGAAAGCCTGAAAATTGGTGTTGTCTGTGGGCAGAGATAAGGATGGTAATTTGCTGGGGAATTATAGAAAATAGACTATTGGTGTAAGAGTCATGCAAAGTATTCTGCACCTCTTGGTCTGCCCTCTCGCTTGTGCTTTGTCTCCCTTTCTACTGGTGCTAGCTAGTATAAATAGTGTCCTGAAGGGCTGCTTTACAATAATTGAGTGTATATTCTGAGTTTTTTCTAAAGTGCATTCCTTCTAGGGGAATGGTGTCGAAGTTGGGGGAGAGGATGAAGGAGAAGGCGCTAGTGAAGTTCAGAAGATAGGAAACTTCTACTAACAGTTGGAGCAGAAGCCTAATTTGAACAGATGAGCTGTCTGTCTTTAAAAAACAAACCAAACCAACCGACCTACCAACCAAACCCACACCTCAGCTGCAATGTGTATGCTTAATGCAGTCTGAGTTACCGTAAACTTAATGTTTTGTGGTTCTTGTTAGGAGTGTGTGCTGGTAGTAACCTGGCATTTTCTATTTTGTATTTTTTAAAGCAGAAATTTAGTGATTTATCTGTGCTCAGAAGAGGTTTGGGGATCCCATTCTGTTGGGTGCTTTACAAACAAGAGGAAGCAATTCTTGTTGAGGAAAAATCAAATTAATGGGAGTACAGCTAGTAGAGCAGGTTAGAGGCATTTAAAAATAGGAACACAAGGTTATACACACTCATAGTTTGCACAGTCGGTGTGACTCTTTTTACTAAAGAAAGATGCTTTGGTTTATACTCATGTGTATTTGTGACAACTGTGTTACTCTTATGAGCCTAGCCATTTTTGCTTGGAAGTACAAAAATTTAAAATGTAAAGAATGGAGCAATTTGAGAAACAGTGCTATGATTGTGAATTTGAAACAGTAATTGAAGTCAGTGTATTGGAAGGAAAAGGAATAATACTGAAGTTAATAAAACTAGTTTTACAAGAAATACTGGTAATAACAATCTAAATGAAAATGTTTCAAGTTAGGTGCTGTCTTCTGTGTATTGCAAGCCCAACAGTAAATGCAGCTGTAGTGGTACTTCTACCCTTAACCTGCTCCAAGTTGATAGAGATGGTATTTTTCCCTATGTTTGTTAGGCACAATGTCAAGAAGTACGGAAACGGAAAGAACTTGAACTGCAAATACTGACAGAAGCTATCCGCTGTTGGGAGGGAGAGGATATTAAAACGCTTGGCAATGTGATTTACATGTCCCAGGTCATGATTCAATGTGCTGGAAGTGAGGTAATGTCCTTCTCATCTTCACTGTTGGTCTTTCTTTTCATTTTGAATAAAACAAATTATAAGCATTATGCATCAGAAGTAAACAATACTTCAGAGATGCTCATCAAAACTAAAGTATCTCTACTGATTTAAGGCTTTTATTACAAAACCTGAAATAAATTTCCTTAAAGATGGTCTCATTTGTAAAATTTACTGGAAATGTAACCAAATATAGCAGTTATAAACATTGTAAGATGTTTTTGCAGGATCATTTTCAAAGTGCATAATTAAACAGAATTTTTCATGTGTACTTATGCTACAATATTATTTTGTGTAGCAGTTATTACTGCGTGTTTTAAATAAAAAAAAACTTGCATGTTTTGTGTTGTAAGGTGTCTGAGGCACACTTTTTCTTTGCTGTTTTGGGCACTTTGCTCAGGTAGTAAATTTTGAAATACAAGCTTGAGGACCAAGTGGTTTTGAAGAAATAGAGTAAGAAAGAGGAGACATTAGAAAGTTGAAGGTGACACTGAGAAGTCTGGGGTGATTTTTTTTCAAAACAAGCAAAACACACAAAGAGAAGGTTGTCCTACCAGAAATAATCCAAATAATATTAAAAGTAAGTGCTAATGGGAAAGGAAATGTTATATGGAATACTGACATGTTTTCACTGTAAATTGTTCCCCTGTAACATCAACAAACCTTTGGACCTGGTGAGGACTTTTGAATTGCAACCACATTCAGTCAGTTCTAAGGGAGGACCCTTAGAACAAAGATGTCAGTAAATATAAAGAAAGAAAAGTATTTATGCAACTGAATATTTAAAATTTCATCACGTTATTTTCTTATCAGATATTTGTTAGGTGTTAAAATAAATAAAAAAGAAACCTGAATAAAAAAAGATAGTACATCTTCTGTAGTAGTGTCTCTTCTTCTAGTCTTAAAAACAAAACACAACACAGTCCCTCACTACCATCATGAGCTAAAACATCAAATATAATGGACTTTCAGAAGGTTCTGCAAGCATTGCAGCTTTTTAAATAGATACAGAACAGCTTCATTTGTACAAAAGCAGTTGGGTTTGGTTTTGTCTTTTCAAAAACGATACAAACATTTGTAAGTGTTTATTGAAAAATAGATAACATTAAAAGTTGGTTGCAGAGGTGCTTGAAACTGAGATGGTGGCTTTGCCAATAGATATACTTCTTTCGTCATTAAAATGAAAACATTATATCTTAATGCTTCTCTCTTTCATTGTTTGTCTATAGCAGTAAATTGAGTAAACCTTCTCCTTCCATAAAAATACTCCCAAAACAAAAACATAAAGGTCAACATCATAAGTGAAACAAACAAATTGAAACCAGAACAAAGTAATGAGTGTTTTTGTTGAAAATATAAACGTTATTACTTTCCTTTTATATTCTTTTTCTACTTTGGGTCATAATACAACATCATCCAAAAATCTGATCTCCCCAATTTGAGAGACTACGGTCTTGATATTACCGTAACAGCATTCATCTAAACTATATTAAGAAATATATCCAATGTGTAAGTTTGGTTTTGCTGAAATTGGCAGAACAGTTGTTATCATATTAAACAAGGTCAGACTGTAAAATTGCTGGTTTAAAATATTAGGCTGTACTCTTCAGGAAGTATAGGCATGTGTTACTAGCACTTTTCAAATAGAAAATCAAGTAATTCAGGTTTTTGGTTTGGATTGTTTTTCTGTAATTCTATGGAGAGTTAATTTCGCCAGGAGCAAATGTTTGTGGAGTAGTTATAGAGTTGTAATGTTAGTAGCTTTTAATAATATAAACCAGAAAAAAAGCAGAGAGGGAGCTTGTGATGTTGTATTTACTTTTTTCGTTTTCTTTTTTTGTTAAGGAAAAGAATGAAAGGTATCTTCTTCTCTTCCCTAACATTTTGCTAATGTTGTCTGCCAGCCCGAGAATGAGTGGGTTTATCTATCAGGTAATGTAATACATGTACATATGTGTATAAGTGTGTAGGCGTGTGTGTTTTTCTCCAAATGGTATTTCATAGGAAACTCAGAAGGATTATTAAATTTATGCATTTATAAAGATAAAAGATAATTTCTTCAATATGAACTGGTCATCTGTTTTATAAAATTCTGGGCTAGAAGCCCAGGGTTTGATTTTTTTGCAGCTGTGATTATCAGCAAGGGTTTGGTTTTTTTTAGCTTGTTAATTCCTCTCATTTAGCTACTACTATGAGTAGCTTTTTAGACCTACGGAGGAAAACAGTGCTGTTGAACAGGTTTGTTAGTGTTGTTTGGTAAGACTTAAGCAGCAGTCAAAATTGCACAGCACTCCTAAGCTTTCATTGGTGTGGTAGGCTGTTACCATCTGTTCCTTTAGACGCGTCTACATTAGTGTTTGAATCAGCAGATATACTTTTGAAATTAATATTCTGTTTTTTTCTGTTTAATGATCTTTGAGTCACAGTGTAGGAATCATTTTGGGACTCACAGACTAGATACCGTGTGGAAGAAGCTGAACTGGAAGGGATGCTCCCAAAGTGCACTTTATCTGCTCTAATTACTGGAGCATATCAAGTATATGGGCTGATATTCAGTCCCTGGCCCCAGCCCAGTGTAACACCACCCAAAATGCATACAATGTGGCCTTCCGGTCCTTAGCAGCAGGTATTTCACTTCATAAATCCTCTTCTCACTGCTGGTAGACAGAGTCTTTGAGCTCTCTACCAAGTGCTTGTTTTCCCACTACAGAAATAGAGTGACTCTGCTATAGTGCAGGAGTATCAGTGCCAACTGGGTTGGCTCCTCTGTAGCTCTAGGATACGTTCCACAGAAGCACCTCCGTTTTGGGTATGTAGTTCCTGAGAGGTGAAGTTAAAGAAAATGAACAGTCCATGACTTCCTGAAATGTTTATACATGTTCAAGTATTGCTGTGTGGTTTCCAGACATCAGTGAAACACTGAAAACAAGGGAAAAAAATGCAACAGAGTTCTAAAAGGAGCCAGAGATTTGCCTGCTGTAAGTACTTCTGTAGGTCAGGCTCTTGAGCAGTTTGTTCCATTTTCCTGAGCAGTGATTTCTTTGCCATGACAGAATGCTGAAGGTTAGTCATTTAAGGTCCCGATGTGATCAACCACAGCCAGTCACGAACTTTTTTTAATTAAGAAGAACAATTAAATTCCAAGATTCATGTTTGGATTCTTACCTGCCACAGTAGTAGCTGGATTTGTGTAAGACAGGGTTGCATTAGGTGGTTCAAGTGGACAGTCAAGTTTATTTTAGCTTTGTGCTGCTCTTGAGAATGTTCGACCAGTGCTTTATCCCAACATTGATTGGAAAAGGCAGGTGAGCTCTGTATTCGGAGTGGCACAGACAGAATTTCTGATGAAGTTATATACTGGTTACAGAGGCAACTGACTGGAAATTTAGTGTGTTAACATACAATATGAAATTAAATGATCTGTCAGGCTTTATTTTGCTTTCCTATTGTACATCACTCATATTTCTTCCTCCTCCCTCCCACCTTTTCCCCCAGGTGCACAGCATTGTTCACTAAATAAGCAATTTTCTATGCATTTTTCTTAAGCTTTTGTTTGATATAGCCATAGCCCTTTCTTAGTGTTTGCCATCCAACCCTCTGTTGAATGCAAAACACAATTTTCTCATATCCCCTCATGTGATTTTTCCAAATGCTGAGAACTTCTCAAATTTTAATGACTACATATTCAGAGTAAGGTAAAATTGTTTCATCACTGTTTGTGTCTGTGACAGTGGCTCAGAGCTGTGCCTTTGATTGCATAATGTGGGCTGCCTAGACTTTTCTTCTGAGGTTGTTTTCTCAGAACTGGGATGGATATGGACAGAAGATGATGAAGCTCAATCAGTCATTCTCAGGGAAATGATGCCACTGGAGGCAGCATTCTTACACTACACCCTCCCTGTATTTCTCAATATTCCAGTTAGCAGCAGGCTTCAGATTTTCTGGTTGATAGTGGTGATATCTGGCACATGAACTAACAGGGAGGACTTTTGGCAGTGGTAAACTGAAATCAACAAGGGGCACAGACCATACTTCACAGGAGGCCTTCACAGTTGTTTGAAAGAAGGGGAATATCAATGATTCCTAAGTTCAGTTACATTTTCTCTGTGTTTTGCTGACTTCGTTTCCCGTATTTCCTTTCCACCTACGTCAGCAATTCTTGCACTTCTCTTTCATTGTGATTGTATGCTGTGTTATTCATGAACCAGCAAACATGGAAAAACAGAAGAGAGAATTTTAGGCTGCATTGTAGTGCATAACGCCACCAGGTTTCCTTCAGTGGGGAAGCTGTTGCAAGGAAGCTCTTCCTTTCTCTTTGGCCTCTTCGGCTTGAGCATGCTCTGTGCATACAGAATATCAAGTGATTTCTAGTTTCCAAGCTTCTAAGAAACCTTTGTGCATTCTGCAGTCATTAGGAAAGAAAGAAAAGAAAAAAAAAAAGTGGTGGTTTTTTTTTTTCTTTTCCCTCCATTGGAGCCAAAATTCCACAGTACATAATATTTGCACTTTTGCCAGCCTGTGCTGAATAGTGTTTCTGTGCAGGAGAATACAGGATCTGTCTTAAAGAACTGTAAAAGTTGCATTTTTGGTAGAGCCTTTCATCCTGATAATATTCAGTATTGTATTTGTATAGATTTGTCACTATTGTATTTGTATAGATTTCATAGCCTGCATAGGTATCAAATAAACTCACTGAAGTCACAGGTGTCATTTGCAGAAGTTGGGCATATGAAAAACTTCCATTATGAGGGTTTTGTATGGATTTTAAAATGTTTTTAAGCCCAACAGTATGTGTATCTTTGTCAATTTACTGTGTGTGTCTTTATTCAGAGCTTGAAGTTTATACATTCTTTACTTGGTAGTATTTTTGTGTGTTTTGGATTTAACTTCAGTGTTACTGTTGGTTGGTTTGTTTTGTTTGTTTTTTTTTTAGGGAAAACTGCCAATGACAGGAATGACTATCACAAAACTAGAAGACAGTGAAAACCATAAAAATGCGTTTGAAATATCAGGTATTGACCATAAATATTTGTATTTACTACTTGCTCCAGGACATGCTATTTCAAATATCGAATGTTCTGTCTGAACAGAGAGAACAAATTTTCCAATTGTGAGGGTGACCAAGCACTGGCACAGATTGCCTGGAGAAATCTTCATCCTTGGAGATACTCAAATGCTTTCTGACCACAGTCCTGAGCAACTAGCTCAAGGTGCTTGTGCTTGACCTACAGAGGACCCTTCTAGCCTCAACCATCCTGTAATTACACAAATTTTATAAGGCAGCTACCCAAAGCCTCACTTGAAAGCTTCTTTTCACTGCTTGTCTTAAGCAGTTAACAAACTGTCTTTGCAGGGGATTTATCCCCAGATTTCTGTATTTTAATGAATGGAGGCAGTAGCTATGGAGAAACTCCTTTATAATGAAGCAGCTTGAAGGATATGCTATTCACTGGAAGAAAAGGAATTCTGGATACTCTCTAAGAACTCTAAGAAAGAGCTTTCTTCTGTAAACGGTACACCTCTTTCCTGAGAGACCTTTATCATCTCTCATGCTAATGATGGTTGCCATTGTGCTTGCTTTGGGTAATTTCTGTCTGTTAAGTCATTTGTTTCGGCATGTACCTTATATCCTTGGTCAATTTAAAGGACAGTGGGAGCAGGGTCCACAGGTGGAGCTTCATACCTTCATTGATTTCCCAGATCAATTCTGCCTCTAAGCAGGTTGAATTTAAGTAAAGTAATTTTGACCCTTGTAAGTGACAGACAGTATCACACATCAATACTGTGAGGAATCAACAAAAACTGTTGATGGTGCATGTTTTTCTGAGATAATAGCTATGAAGCTGCCCTCATATGCAGGTGTGTGATGGGTTAAAATTGAGTTAGCTGTAGAAATTAAAGTAATGTTTGGTTAAGATTGCTTTCCCAAGTGACTTTTGCCTCAGCAAAATATTAGATTCAGGCCAACTTTGTGCCTTTTTCTGAAAGACTGATGAACTGTATTTTATAACTTTTCATATACTGTAGCTTACAGACTCAAGAATGACATTTTAGGCTGTATGCTGTCTTTCCTGGGGAAGATGGAGAAGCATAAGACTACTAGATGAACCTGTGTCTTACATCTATTTCTTGTCATTAAAGGTTTAATTGTTAGAGGTGGGGGAAAAGGTGGAACTCCTATGCTTGGCACAGGAACAAATACATGGAGGAAGTGTCTGTTACAACCTGGAAAAGTGAGATGCTGTTGTGCTGAAAATACACGTTAAAATTTTGCTTAGGGGATATAATGTTTTAGGAAATGAGTGTCTTCCTAATCATGTCAGATGGACTAAGTTGTTCTTCTGTCATTTTCTACATCTTCTGTTTTCTGTCACCTAGGAAATATGATTGAGAGGATACTAGTGTCTTGTAACAACCAACAAGATTTGCATGAATGGGTAGATCACCTGCAGAAGCAAACCAAAGTCACAACTGCTGGGAATCCCACCATTAAACCTCACTCTGTGCCATCTCACACAGTAAGAAAGAGCTTCTGGACTGAAGTGAATGAGAGTGTATGCAGAATTAGGTTATCTGGCAAATATGCTGCCATGTACAAGCTTTTTATTAGCCATTAATAACAAGAACTAAATGTTATGACCGTAGTTTAATTGGTCAAAAGGTCATTCTGTTTTTAACAGTGTGAACAAAACCTAAAATGCTTAGATCTTGGTGTAATAGTTTAATGGGTAAAAGATGAGTCATTATCATTACTTTTTCTGTTTTGACCAAGTAATACATAGTGGTCTTTTAAGTATCCTTAGAACAGTTGGTTTTAATTTGTGGTGTACTTGACAGACTGTGAAGAAACACTTTCCTGAAGTATTTTCTTTTGGGTTCTGCATTTGAGTTGTTGGATGTGAATGGGCCTAAATTTAGCTTGGTCTTTAGTGGTGAGAGAAGTGAGAGCAGGGCTGCTTATAGCTGTTCTTTCTTTAGTGCATGCTCTGTCTGTGGTAGACAATAAAAATTTCTTTAAGCTTTATTTTTCCAAATAATTATTTGTAAAATTTTTCAAAGGCCAGCTGTAATAAACAGAAGCTCTAGACAGTGAGATAATTTCACCAATCCTTGATGTGATATTATGTCTTAGAATAATATGCTTTTTTCCCTTCCCATCACCTTTTTGTCTTTGACAGCTTCCTTCCCATCCAGTAACACCCTCCAGCAAGCATTCAGACAGCAAGCCAATACCACTGACTCCTGCATACCACACACTCCCTCATCCATCACATCATGGGACTCCGCACACCACGATAAATTGGGGACCTCTGGAACCTCCAAAAACCCCCAAGCCTTGGAGTCTGAGCTGCTTACGGCCTGCACCTCCATTACGGCCTTCAGCAGCTCTTTGTTATAAAGAGGTGAGATGTGGCAGCAAAGAAATATGACTGTAGTGGGCCTACAACAAGAAGCTTAACTCTTTTTTTACACACCACCATTTTACAATTTTGTGCATGTTTTTATATGAAAATGATTTAACAATCAATGCAGAATCAATGGTAATGGACTAGTAAATGCTGTTTATTGCAAACAGGGATTTAGTCTTGCAGCTCAGAAAGTACTAAGGCTTGTTAGGAGAGGATTCCCCCACCTCCCCCAAGTGCTTCCACTTATTTCCACTCTTCATCCAGTTAATGAATAGGCTTTTTTTAAAAAAAAAGCTAGCAATTTTTTTATGTTGATCATCCAGGCTTATTGCAGAGTGTTATTTGCTAAGCATGCTGTAAAGTGTCTAGGATAAGGGAACCTATGGTGCTTCCAAGTGCTGTATCAAATCATTCTAAACAGCTGTGGTGATATAATTGACTCTTGGTTTCTCAGTATTTGCCACCATTACTAGGTAACAATAACATATATTTTTTCAAAAAAAGTAACTGTCAAAATACGTGGCATGTTTTTACTTAAAAGAATGTGGTGGCTAACGTTACTGTTTGCAAAAAAAGAGCTTAGATGTTAAGATGCTGTTGTATTTTTTTTTTTTAATTAACATATGGTATAAAACAGGAATCTGTTCCAAGGGAGATAAAATGTGTTGGTTTTAATAACAAAAAGATGGTGGTGATAGCTTAATTTGACCTGCCACTACATTTTACATGGTTTTGTAAATAGCAAGAAAATGCCAGATTTATGCTGGAAGTCTGTGTGTATGTGAGGAGGATATTGAATGCTCTGTGACTTGGCAGTATCTCCTGTTTCAAGTGTTTTTGTCATGTGTTCTCATGATACTAATTTAGTGTGAAGCAACAGGGCCCAGAAAGTCATGCAATTATACCTAAGAACATTCTATTCTGCAAGCCTGAGATGTTGACAGAAGAATTTTATTTTGCAGATATGTAAATTGCAGTTTCTTAGATACTGTAGCCTAAACACTGTGCCCCACTGTGGCCTGGCTGCGTGTGGGTTTTTTTTGTGGTGGCTGTGTGTGTGACTATTTTCTTTTGTAAATCCCCTACACAACAGGGAAGAAGTGATAGGTGATCTGCAATTGCAAGATTAGTATTTAGGCTTAGTTAGCCCATTTACTAATATAGGTTAAATTCCTTTTGTGCTTTCATGTATAGGGCACTAAATTTTCCAGTGTGGTAAAATTTCATTCATCTTTACAGTGTTTATCATACAATGATATTCAAAACCTATCTTCATCTTCTTTGGTCTGTCCTGCTCATTCACGTTTTTACTTTCTTGTTCTGTATTTTTATAGAAGATGTCTTGTATCCTTAAGGTAAGGGGTAGATGAGTATATTCCTTTTGTTCCTGTAACCCAGTATTGTTCCTGTGAATTAGCATGACCACATTTTGAGCAGAAATGCTGTATTTGTTGCTGTATTTTTTTTGCTGTAGAGCTTTTTAAGGACATATCTAAACATGTACAGATTCTGGGTTTGGAGAGTATACTACCTGCCAAGCTTCCTTGTTAGGTCCTTTTTTACCTGCTTCCAAGTAGACAAGTGAAATGGGTTGTCTATTCAAAAGTTAAGGAAAAAAACCTGTGTTAATGTATGCCTGCCTCTTCCCTTCGCTCTAGCTCCCAAATTGCCTGCATGCTTTTGCAGCAGCTTTTCTGTATATTTCTGTTAATAGAACAGATAAAATATATGACTTTGTGTAGTTGGAGGAAGGGTAGAGAGGAAATCTACCGGTTCAAGCAAAGAGGATATGCCAAAAAGTATTAGCAAACTGAATTTTGGTGCTGTTAAAAGATTTTTAGTTATTAATTCCTATATGCATCTTAGAAATTAAACTTTTGAAATATTGTAAAGAAGCTCTACTCTTTTTATTCTTTTTTTCCCTGCACAGGATCTCAGTAAAAGCCCTAAAACTATGAAAAAGTTGCTTCCCAAACGCAAGCCAGAACGGAAGCCATCAGATGAAGAGTTTGCACTGAGAAAAAGTAAGAGACTTGAACAAATGTCTGCATAATACAAAGGCTGGAATTAACATGAGTTTGAATTCTGTGAAAGTTAGATGTACAGTGTAAGCAAGTCATCTGTCCTTTCTCCTGTCAAAGGAGAAGGGGTAGGTATCTCCAGAGGATGGTTTGTTTTATTCATCTTAGATGCTTATTTCATGATGGCATTAGCTGCTTTCCAGAGCTTTACTATTGACAACAGTGGATGTATGCTTGTCAAGTGCCTGTTTCTATCAATTTGCTACAGAGGGAAGTGAGGTTCACTATAGAGCCATGTAAAGTTCAGTAAGGTAAACCTGTCTTTTAATACTGTAAACAGCAATTTGAAGATAGTTTCTCACTCTTGCAGGATACTTAGTAGCTATGTTCTTAAACTGATCCTGGTAGGAGCTGCTGCTGATCTGGGTGTTGTAAAGCTGGGTATTGCTGCTTGCTCGAAGACTAGTTGCTTCTATGGTCACTCCTGAGATCCAACAGTCTGTTCTAATCTCCTAGAAATTTGCTAGTGTCTGTGTCTGAATAAATTGCAGAGCTTTTTGGATTGCTTGAAGTCTGAAGAACAACACTGAACTGAGACACACTGATAAATGTATAGAAAAACGGAAGGGTCGAAATCTGGATGTTGGGATAATTTGGAGTGGAGGGAACATTAATGTTATCAAGCACAATATTCACTTAGTTGTCAGTGTCATTCTAATTCTTCCTTAGAAATTTGTGTGAATGAATAATCCAATTACTTGTATCATTAAAAGACAGGGTATTTAAGCTGAAGGCCAGATTCTTCTACTGCAGCTTTTGCTTCTCTGTGTCTGTTCTTTGCTCATGGGCTTTTTAAGATAGAGGCTGTGCCTTGAGTGTTCAGTGCATGAAATGTGTTATTGTGAACATAGTCTCTCACTGGTTTATGTAGGGTTGGAGAGAAGAAGCTTTTTCTCAGGGCACTGTTGGTTTGTTTAAGGTGAAGGTTCTTCTGAGTGTGCTGTGAATTTCATATGGCAAAGGTTAAGGTAGTGAATGCAATGATCCTGTGCTCATGGATGTGCAAGTGGATGTTTAAGTTCAAGATGTTTGTCCTCACTGGGAGGTATCTGTTTAGGAAAAACAAGTACTGCAGTACAGTATCATTTCAATGTTGGAGGATAGAGATTCAGTAGGTGTAATGAGAGTGGTAAAACTGTCAACTTGCCAGTTTAGGAACTACTAAAGAACAATTAGCAAGAGGAGATAAGAGTTCTTTTTGAGGGGTCTGTAGCTTGCAAATACATTGTTCTACTGATTAAATGAACACCTTTCAGTATTTTGTATGTAGGAGATAACTTCTAATAAAAGGGATTTTTTATGATGTTAAGTCAAAGAGTGTTACAGAAATATTTACTGATTCTTGGTATTCATCTCTCTTTTTCCCTCCTTGTGTCAGTAATTAGAAGCTTCTGTTATATGTTAGTGCTCCTTCAGCCTTTTCCAGCTTGTTGAGCTGTAAAAGTTTTCCTCTGAGGAACTTCTATTGAACATAAAGTTGACTGATAGATAGGTTTGGGTATTGTTACTTGTCTTCTCTGGAATCCCAAGGATTTATGGCAGTGTTTTGGGAACTGCTACATCAAATTAGCATTATAACAGACAAACCAAAATAAGTAAGGTATTTCAACTGAGTGCCCTCACAATACTCATTTCAGAAGTGAAATAGATGTCCTGCTGCTGTAATAATATAGTGCTGCATTCTAACGACAATGAAATCTAATTATTTTTCCTACCTTGAAAGAGAAATAACCTCTACTTTGGAGTATCTACATCTCTTGAACTGTAGGGAAGCTATAATGGGTCAGGATAATTTCTTCAACAGTTAGCTTGTCAGCTGATCCCAACAAATGTTTGGACACTTGACTTTTTTTCTGGTGATAATAAAACACAAAAGCTAACAGGATGCATTGGCTGACAGAGAATACTACTGTGTGGAAAGCAGTTCAGATTCACACAGCAGAAAATCTTCAAGCCTAGGTTTTTCAAGGAGGAAAACAGGAAAAGTGCTTTTAAAATGACAAATCCTCTTACCCTATACCTAGGCTTCTTGTTCCATCTAAACCTAGACTCCTTGTTCCATCTAAACTAATGGTAGAGCTACCTTTAGATTTCAGTTTGATTGGAATTTCACTGTATTGCAAGTGAACAGTTTGACAGTATTTTTACTGAATTTCTCAAGGAAAATATTTGCTGTAGAGCTCTACCTTCAGGAAAATTTTGACATGTTAAGCTTGAATAGTTAATGGCTGTTCGGTTTAGAACCGGAGTGATCACACTTCAAAATACGTTCTGTGCAACTTCATGTGCTCAGAAGATTTCTTGAATGTGTGGGCAATTACTCTGACTTGGCTTTTTTTCCAAGCATTTCAAAATAGGATTTTGTATTTTTAAACTGTTACTTTTGCTCATTGAAGTTTGATTTTTTTTTTTTTTTTTTTTTTTAAATAGGATGATTTAGAGAATTTTAAACACTTGATTGGGTTGAACTTTGGACTCAGCTGAAATGTAGTGATTTACAAAGGCTTTTCTGTATTAAGAAACATAACCATGTTTAAAATTTTTTCCATTGATTCTAGGTACAGCTGCTTTAGAAGAAGATGCTCAAATTCTTAAAGTCATTGAAGCATATTGCACAAGTGCCAAAACACGTCAAACATTAAATTCAAGTAAGTTCGAAAGTACTGCAATGGCTAACTAAAACACAAATTGGATAGCTTGCAAAAAAGAGAGCTGTATGTTCTCAGGCCTTTGCAAGTAGAAAGTTGGACCTGGAAGAAATAATAACCTGTTTCTGGCTTAATATCAGTGCCAAGTGTTTAAGTATTGCATGCCAAGGACCATGGTTAAAGACTATAATTCTTTCAGCATGTAAAAAACAACAACAACAACAACAACAAAACAAAAAAAACCCCAAAACCCACAACCACCAAAACCCAAAAAAAACACCGAACCCAAACCCAGAAATTATTACTTTCATGCTTTAAAATTTCACACAACCTTCACCAGTGAATGAGAGGTGTCTGAACTGAATATGACAGTTACTCAGTATGCTTTTTGATAAATATCAGGAAGCTGGTAAGTAGAGAGGAGGAATGAAGAAGTCATAATTTTGGAAGAGTGTATTTTTGTCTTATTCTGTTCAACAAAGACTTCTGCTATGGAAAAGTAACCTAGACCTAAAAAAATTTATTTTCTTTTATTGCCACTAGTTGTTTTTAGTATTAATTACCAATTTTAATGCCATCTCATAATTTCAGGAGAAATTGTTCTCAGATCTGTGTGTTGCTTAAAGCCATTTTTAGTTTTCTTGGATCAATACCTAGCTTATTGAAAACCTGTAACGTGCCTCTGGGGTCCTACTTCATATAATCCAAATCAAGGTTGCCATGTGGAGTTCCTCTGTATTGTAAGTAAAACATTGCACAAAGCAGGGGAGTCCACCAGCATGTGTTCCATTTACTCAAGGAAGGAGAAAATGCTGTTGCGTTTGTTCCGATTTGCACAGTTTTTGCACTCTTGAATACTGATTTAATTCGGGAATCCTTGGAACACAGTATAATGATCCTGAAGTACCTGGCTGTTTTTTCTGTTGTTAGCAATTAGAAGAGTGGGCGTTATAATTTACTCCTTGTCCACTAAAGCTGTTTAAATTTGTGGTGTTAACCACTGTTACTGCTACCCACAGTGCTCTGTGCCCATTTTGCTTCCAAGCAAAAGCACTTCATGCTGACAGTTGAGAAGTCTCAAAATGCAATTGCAAACAAACATGGATTTGCCTAATAGGTGTTCACTTACTATTATCACCTTGAAAAAATCCAGCTGCTTTATATTCATTTGTAATTAAAAATGGGGATATGGCCCTTGTATTAGACTGTAGGAACTTTCAAAGTAAGAGCAAAAACCTTCATTTTAATTTTCTGTCTTGAACTGTAGGTCTCCAAGATGATAAAATTAGCTACTATTACATAATATTTTATTAATACTAATCTATTTTGTAGCCCTACAGTCATTACAGTAGTGTGTTTAGTTGGATAAAATGAAATGAAAGTGTTTGAAATTCTGAACATATACTGTTGTTCCAAACAAAATTAAATGAGGTAATTTTTGTTTAAATGTCTTGACTGTGATCTGTTGATTATTTCCATGGAGAATGTGACAAGAAATGGATGGGGAAACATTTGCACTTGCACAGCAGTGTTTTTGTGCCAATATAAAATGGATTTTTTTTTTTGCTTTTTTGCCTATTTTTTTCCTTTCTATGTATATTTAAGAAATATACATAGTGCTGTGGGTATCATTGCATACATAAGTCAGCAGCTTTTATTTGCTCTTAACTGTAACAAGATTTTTTTTAATTGACTAAGCACACAGCTGCTTTGTTTGGAAAGAATAGTGTTGTCATCTAAGACTTAAGGTTTCAGAAGATCCATTTGTAGACTGGAGTTGGAAATGGGGAAACAACCAGTCATGCTGGAATCACTTGTGTGGGAGCAGTAGTCAGTGTAGAAGAATCAGAGTTGCCTGTCATCTGTGAAGTCCACCCTTTTTTAACATAGTCCTTTCTTACCTACCTGTTAATATTCTGCCTGTCCCTCACAGCACTCATTTAGCAATTCTCCTACCTGCACCTTAATCCAAAGCCCAAGGGGTGCTGCTTTTGGCAATGTCAATTCAGCAGAGCTATGGCACCAGTGCAGACTGGTAGGGAGTGGTATTAGAGGTAGCAGAGCAACTTTCTTCAGTTGTTTGGGTGGGGAAGACATGGATTTTAAGTTGGGGAGACACATGCACGTAAAAGAACGGAGTTTCACTTTCTCCTGCTTCTTATATACTGAGTTTATTTTGCATTTCTGGTCCAAGCGGAAGCTTAAAATCTGTTGCAGTATCGTATATATGGTGGCTCATAGCATGGCCACTTACATGGTTGCAGTCCTTGGATAGTGCCAGGCCGTAAAAAAAAAAAAAAAAAAAAAAAAAAAAAAAAGTGTCCTCAGCTATGTTTGACCAACTACCCTAGACAAAGTATTTAACTAGGAAGATAGATTCAGATACTGCTGTGTAGTAAGCAGTGTGTGAGGGGTAGGAGTGGACCAGGCTGTGTCGCTGTTAGTGTCTTGGCCCTGTTTTTCTGAGAGTTACTTATGGTTAAACAAATAATAAGGGGTACAGGCACAGAAAAGCTGTACTTTGACAGTCCCCTTGAGTGGGTGCAAGATGTTGCTGCTGATTTAGAAAGTCAGCAGCCCTGCTCTGCATGAGAACCTTTGCTTTTTCCCTGCATTTTCCTCTTTACAGTGGTGACACAAGCACTTCTGTGGCTGCATTGTGAGCTGATGGGGAAACTACCTGTTTGAAAAAGACTTTTTGTACAGGTAGTTTTCTTCTGAAACTGTTCCCTGACCTGGCTCACCAAGCAGCTGTACAAGTTACTGTGTCACTGCAAGGGAGGGAAAGGATGGAGGTACAGATGTGTGGTGGGGAAGGGGCTGTTGCTTTTCACATCAGCGCTGGATCATGCTGGCTTACTGTGTTTATTGCTCTGTCCCCAGTCAAATCCCCCCAGACCAGAACTGACTCTGTACTTCAAAAGAACTGAACTCTGTCTTCCAAAATACCTACTTTCAAACAATGTTTTGGTTATTCAAAGTTCTCAACTGAGGCTGCTTAGAAGCTTAAAAACGATTTCAAAAATTGTACTGTAATAGTTCAAACATTATTATATGCTGAGTTTAATTTATACATAAACCCCAAACAAACAAACAAAAAAAAGATTAAAAAAAAACTTTGGTGCCTTTTTAACAATATTTTCTCTTTTCCTTCTCTTCCCATCACCTTTTTGCTTTTATTTCATGTGTTTGGTTGTGGCTATTCCTTACGTTCTCCTCCTCATCCCACCTCTGCCTATCCACATCCGCCATTTCATTTCACCTATACATCCTTAGCATGGCAAGGCACTGACCTGATGCATAATCACGTCTTGGCTGATGATGACCAATCAAGTCTAGACTCCTTGGGTCGTCGCAGTAGTCTTTCTCGTTTGGAGCCTTCAGACCTCTCAGAAGACTCTGACTATGACAGTATATGGACAGCCCATAGTTACAGAATGGGGTCTACATCTCGTAAGAGCTGTTGCTCATATATCTCTCACCAGAACTAATGCACTTCTGAGCTTTTTCTTAACAAATGCTTGTTGTATCACAGCCTGCTTTTCTTAGATGTTTTCTTGCTGTTCCTTGTCTCTTTAATGTGATATTTTAACAACTTCATAGGGAGCTTCTGAAACTTCAATTATACTTGGTGGAAGGCTCTATGGCCTATTCAATACACATACAAATAAGTATTCTAAAAAGTGGATATCCTGTTAAGGATGATATTTCTTGAGGGTTTTTTTAACTGACAGATGTTAATTTGTAGCTCTGAATGGTCTTTTTTTTCTCTTTTGACTTGGTCAGTGTAGTAACAGGTCCTTTCTTATTTTCTTTTTTTTTTTAATTTTGGATACAGTTTTTGTATTTTGTACTGAAACCATACTAGTTTGTGAGCTGAGTGCCAGCAACATGGAAAAACCTTAGCGGTAGTGGTTGAATTTCCTACATGCTACTAAAAAAATACAAAGCTGGTAGAGTAAGAAAAATGCAGCTTAAAAATAAGCAGTACAAGAGCTGTAAAAATCATTCAGATATTCATGTATCTGGCCCATATGTCTGGAAGAGTGTTTGGGAATCCATAAAATTCTTTTTTTTATACTGCTGTCTTTTCCTCATTGCTTAAACGTTTATATGAAGGACCGCACTGCTCTCCTCCCACCCCAGTCTGGCAGTTGTCATGAAAACCCGGCAGTCCATGCTCATTACATGCAGTGTTTTGATAATCTCATGTTACCTATGGTCATACTGTCACTTAACTGTATGCAGTAGCGTGGCAGAAAGCAGGGTCTAGATGTTTACTTGCCTGTTAAAATACACAGCTGTCAACTCTCTATTGACCATTCTTCTTGAAAAGACGAGATGAAAATGGTTCCCCTGATGGAGGCTCGAGTGTTCAGCATCTGAAACTCTAGGTACAACTGCGATCACATTGGCTTGTTTGAAGTTCTGAATAATACAATGCTTGGCTTTTGGGTTGTACTGCTTGGAGCATGTCCGTGACAGATTTTATTGTGTCTTGTAACTTCTCTCACGAGCAGGTTTGTTTTCAGCAGCAGCTCTTCATTTACAGTCGTGTTGGCTTTTCAGAGAACTGTGACATGCTGTGCACAGCTGAAGGTCTCGAACCTGCACCTGGGGCACTGCTGGGGTGAAGTGTGTGTGTTCTGTCTTGTGGATAATGTAATTGGCATCAAAACAAAAATGACATATCTTCTAAATCTTCATTAGCATTAGAGAAAAGCATGTGATGAAAGGACAGAAATGGTTAGCATTTTCGCTAGGGTCCCCAAATGCAATTCCCTTACCCCTTTTCAAGTAAGCACGTTATCCAGTGTTCAGGTATTAATTTGTGAACAAGTTCAGAATAATCATGATGCAATTAACTGCCATCTGGATAACACTGTTTAAAAGATAATTAATACATTTCTGCAGGTTACGTGATCAGATAGTTAGCAATTGCTAGACGTGCATGATTCCAGAAGGTGGTCAGCGTGGAGAAGCTATTTCAAAGCAGTTCACATCTGCAGATTTACTTGCAGTCTTGTTTGATCACCTGCTTTATCCTCTCTCACTGTTGTTGGCATTCAAATATGTGACTAACAAAAGCAGCAGTGCTTACTGAGGAGGGTTTTCAGGGGTACGTTTTTCCTACTAGTCATGTATTAATATAGTGACCAGGAACTGGTGTATGCTGAACTTCTTTCAAAGTGGAGGAGTGTTGCTTAGAGAAATAAGTATGTGTGCTCCATACCATTCCACAGCACATCTGTAACTCACTTCACTCCCCTCTTTCTTTCATTCAGTTTTGTTTTGGCTTTTTTTTTTTTTAAACATATATGGAAAGTATGGATTGGGTTTTTTTTCCTGTTTCTTAAGCTGTGGTGTTCTAGTTGAATAATGTTTTCTGCATTGGATAAACAATAATTCCTTATGTCTGTTTCATGTTATATAGTGTAAATATGAGTTTGTAATACAGTTGTTGCACTTGAATTTTCCTTATCACACAGAATGTTTTGCTATCTAGATCTGAAGATTTTATTGACCTTCTATGCACCAAAGCTTTGACAGTTTACCACCATTAGTTATTGTAGCATTTAAGTTATTAGCTATTATCATAATTAGGATCTCTCATATTTTGTATCCTCATATTAACATCATCATGCATTTAAAATCATTCCATGTCTTCAGTGTTACAGGCCATAAGCTATTGTGAACTGATCAGGAATATTAATGCAAAATGCTTGGGGGGCGGGGCGGGGGGGGAAGCAAATGTGGAAATGGTGGTATTCAGTCCAAAGGTTCAGTGTTTCTATTTTTGTGAAACTTTAGTCATGGTAATAATAGTACCTTATGTTTATGCAATTCTGTAAATTATATGTGTACAGTTACAAATACACTGGAAGGATGGAGAAACTGAATTGGAAGGTAGGTTCAAGCCATTGTCAGCCCCTCTTCACGTGGCTTACACAGTGTTTCCATTAATTAGTATTTGCTATAAGTTGAAACCAACCAATATTAATTGGGTGTTTTGCATAATCTTGCCAAAACACAGTAATGTGTATATAGTGACGTAAAACATAGGAAAAATAATATATATTGTGCACTTCATTTGTGAATGGGAGAAGCCATCTTCAGTAGGTGACTGCCGTTTGAAAATATAAAATGGATGTATATCTGAATGTTGCATTGTACTGTACAGTATGCATATTGTTTGTGGTTGCATATATCAATTAAGTGTTTTGTTTTATATAAAAAGGACATCTGTTATGTACAGTTGAAATAAATTTTTAATTTGATAGACTGTGACTTTAATATTTAATTATTACACAGGGGGAAAGGACAGCATAACCTGTAACTTCACACTTAACTTCCTCTTCTGCCCATGCCTCCTTTCTCTCCCCCTCTTCTTCCCGGAGGAATCAGATGCTGAATTGAAAGAGCTTTTTTGACATAAGTGTGTAATCTTTGTTTAATGTAGTTGACAACTACAGGAAATTCAATGTAACATGAAGTATGTATCCTTCTGTATCCTCTTTTTTTTTTTAAGTAACTATTCAGAGATGTTGACATCTATAGAATGTTCTTCTGTTGCCTCCCTCTTCCCTTAAATGATTTTATTTTATTCTTTTTCATTTTTTGGATTGGTGTATTCTCAGTAAAAGCATGGGCTGAATTACTGGAACAATCTAAAACATACTTCTGCAGGTCTAGCTACTAGAGAGAAATTTTATTAATATGATGTTGATTTCTATCACCTTACCTATTTTCAAGATTCAATATTACAACATTTTTCTCTTTAAAAGAAGAGTTATCTTGAGTGTTTCTACTTAAAAGATGCTCATATTTAAGTATATTTAAATAAAACAGTATCAAAATATACATACTAAATTGCTTACATCAGAATAAACAAAGTAATCACCTATTTCTATTAAAAGGTCTTAGTATTTTTTTGCTGTGATTGTAGCAGCTCTAGTTGTAGCCCTACAGCCCTCTGGTTGGAAGTTTTTGTATTGGTTAGTAAAATATAGCAGTTTAGTGGGATAGTACTTTCCAAATGTTGTCTTAGAAATATCCCACTTCTTCAGATGGCGTATCTGTCTTTCAAACTCCTCATTCTGTTCTTATGTGATTAACACTTACGTATGGAGTTGTATGCATTTCAGTCCACTTTAATTATTTTCATTTTACTTGTCAAAACATTTTGCTGTAAACTGTGTAGATCTGTCATCTTGAGTCATGTGGGGTTTTTCCTATTTGTGTATCACTGAAAAAACCCAGACAACTTCATGCCAAAACCTTTCTTGTTACTCCTAAGAATTTGCAAACAATGGTGTATTTTATACAGTGAACTTAAGTTTGGCCTGATGTTTGGATTCTGATATGTTGTTATCTGTACAAAGATATTAAAGGGCTCCCTTTTGACTTTGGCAGATATGTAGCAAGAAGTAATTTTTTTTTCAGTGCTTTAATCTCAACATGCGTGGAGCTGGGAACACCATTTTTAGGATTCTTCCTATTAGGACCTCATTAAAGATTCACTGAGAAAGAGAAGGTTAATTTGGCAGGTCTGCTCATTCGCTTTAACATATTTAATGTAACTAATGCAATGAAACCCTGAATGTTTTAAATGACAAGTAATTCTTATTTTCTGATTAACATTTGCTTCTCCAGGAAATTTACACATCTGTACTTACCAGTGGCTAATGGTAGATCTAAACGGTTGTATGTATGCACATATCTTTTTCAGTTGCAAGCCAGCCTTCTGTATTTGAAGCTCAAGCAAATAATTTTGAAGAGCTTCTTAGCTTATGAAGAGAGCCTAGTAGAGTTGGGAAAAAACAGAATTTTGTCTTTACAAATTCTGTTTCTAATTTTGACCTTTACTGTGCCTTGTTCCCCTCCTTACCTCTCTAATATGGATATGAAAAAGCGAAGAAAATAGCAATACTTAAAACCTGTGCAACAAGAATTATTGCTGATGGCCTCAAATTATGTTGTGCATTTCTTAAAATTAATTGCCATCACCACACATCTAATTTCCATAGCTTATATTAGGACCCTCGTAGTCAGTGGAAGAAGGCAAACTTTTTGTAGAGTATCACTGTGCAAGGACCTAGGTTGTAAGCCTTCTCCAAATGGCCAGCTTGAGGAGGGAACCCTGTTCTTGATTGACTGGGGAGAGCTGGCTTTTAACTGAGGCCCTAAGGTTAGCTGCTTTTAAGTAGGTGATGTGAATACCCACCTCCATTTTACTGTTGGCTTAAGTGGTTCCTGAACAGACAAGGTCTTTGAACATAGGCGGAGACTTAATATCTGGTTAAAGTGAAAAGGTATCTGAATTTCATCCCCCTTCTTCTCCTTCCTTCCCTCCTGCCTGATGTGTTAAGATCTGTGCAAAACTTCTGGACTCTCTTCACGTGTGTCTGCTAAATGATTCAGAACAGAGGACCAGACTGATTGCCAGTACAGCTCCTTCTGAAGCCTGGCTTCTGTGAGCAACCGTCATGGTACCATATCAATCATTTTTTAACATGTCCTGCTCCCTTTGGAGGATAGTGAATAAAAGGCTGGGGTTGTGCAGTTATGCTTGTAGACAAACATCACTGAGAACCTCTATGGCGTTCAGTCTGCACTCTGGTTTCTTCCTGTTTCGGTGTTAAGACTGTACTCCAGGGATGGGAGTGATATTCTACTGGTTTCAGACTAGTATAAAGTAGACTTATGTCATGAAGTCTTTCAGCCACGTAATATCCGAACAGCTTTCCTGGTTTCCAGAAATGCTCAGAACTCCTTACTGGCCTGGCTGATTGATTAGGCTGAAAAAGGGATCAGACACTGAAAATTAAAAGCACAGGGGGCTGTTAACCCCAGGCCTGTTCTTGTAACATGGGTGTTGCACTATATTATTCAGTGGGTATTGCAAAGGTCTCTAGCCCTGGTCTGAATGCAGGTGGGCTGTGTTATTATTTGTTTCACCCTGGAGGCTAAATTTGCTAAACCTATAATTCAGGATACCATATTGGTAAAAAGCATGCTAATTCTCCACTCTAGGATTGGGAGATATATTAATATTCTATAGATACCTTTATTTTCATGATGAAATTCAATTGATGGAATCTTGATCATAGTGGTCAGCTGGTTTACCTTAAATATGCAACAGACTTCCGAACAGTGGGATCATTCTTCCAAGACCCTGGATTTAGGAGTTCCCCATTGAAAAATTAGGGCAACTTATTCAGCCTTAATGCTTGTTTGCTAACCTTGAAGTAATTGTCTGGGTTTGCCAAACATCCTTTCTTCTCCCATTCACCTTACTTCTCCCAGTACCCTGAAAAAAAGGAAAAGAAAATGAAATCCTGTATTGTAAAGCCTGGGGGGAGAGGCTCGTCTCTTTTTTTTTTTTTTTTTTCCCTTATTCTCCCTAGTAAACTTAGTACTTTTGGTTGTATTCTTTCAAGGTCATTTAGGGCCAGGATTGTTGGAGGTCAATTTAAACATTGTCTTTTGGCCTGTTTGACTTGGAATGAGACTGTGTAGTGTTTCGTAATAAAATTCAGTGTGGAACTTGGATGTTTAGGATTGAGGAGTTGCAGATACAGCAAACCAAAGTAACTTTTTATCCTTCTGCCCTAATTCATGAAAATCTGGAATACGTCTCAAAGAGGTGTTTAGGATTATCTAAGTGGCAGGAACTTCCTAGACTGTCCTTCTAATACAACTCTGTGTGAAATACCCACTGTGCTATAACACAAACCTCTCTTCATGTCCTGAAGCTGTAGCTTGTAAAATTTTCTGAAGAGAAGTGGTCACATAGAGAATAAGACATAAAGAACCTGGTGGAGACATAAATTGCAATTTAGGGAATATTGCCAAGTGCCAGTAATGAGGTGATTCTGAAGTTCCTTCTAGATGTATAATTGCCAAAAAATGCATCTTAAAACAAAAACAAAAACAAACAAACAAAAAAAACCCCCACAACCAAAACACCTTCTTGTATAAACGGTGCAGAAAAGCAGGACAGTGAAGTAGCTTTGTTTTGCCTTCAGAACTTGACACATCAAGTCTGATCTTACTGTGCACGTACTCATTTGATGACAGTGTCCTTTGTTGCAGGCTAGATATGCTGTGTGTTTGTACCTTTGATACTTAGCAAATGCTAGTAGGGTTTAGGAAAAAAAACCCAAAACAACACAAATGAAAAAAAAAAACACCCAAAAGCGCCCCACCAAAACTCAAAGGAAGCAAACCAAGATAAAAGAGAAAGTGGGAAGTTTTTGCATAAGTATAAACCATAAGAGCAGCAAGGGTTCTGAGATACCCTTGGTCATGCAACTTTATTTGTATCAGAGCAATGAAGGCAGGAGTGAAACTTGTGATGTCCTGAATTCCACAGTAGTTAATGTTTTGTGGCACAGTAAGGTCAGTGTTCACAGCAACAGTTTTGCACTGTAGAAGTGTGTATGTGTACTGTGTGGTTTTCTTGTCTGTATAATGTTGGTGAACATTTTGTTTTTAATGAAACTGAGTTCTGTGTCTCTAGTATTGTTTACTGTGCTATGCTGTACATACATCAAGATATGCTGGTATAGACATCTGTTTCACATGCATGTGTGTATGTAACTGTACAGCTGGGACGTTTTTTTTTTTTTTAAAGCTGTCTACTCCATGCTGTTTCTGCTTTGCAAGGACCCATGTTACTTTGACCAGGCAGACAGTTGGATGCAGCTCTGTGCAGAGAGAAATGCAATGCACTGCTCCATTTGCTTGAAGGGAGTCATGGGTGAGAAACGTGTGGCAGTTCTCTCTGGTCAGTGTCTCCCTCAGTGTGTGCTGGGCTGAGGTGCTCCACGTTGGTACAGAGACCCAAAATGTAGTGATCTGTTAGCAGCTATTGCTGATTAATTTCTAAATTAACATTTAGCTTGGTGTTCTATGCTTCCAGGCTAATAAGCAGAACAGTAGCTAATGAACTGAATTAAACATAAGACCTTTTTTTACAATTAAGAGATTGACAGCGCAAACAGGGAAGTGTCCTTAAGCTCCATACAGAGTTTGGATGTGCTTGTTTTATGGGTTGCTCCTTCCCTGGAAAATAAGTGGAAGGGTATTAACCCTTAAAAGACTCGTTCACTCTGTAAGATGAAAAACTTATAGCTTCTAAGGACAAGATTCTGTTCTCAAATCTGCAGTTACCATTGTTCCATAAAATTTTGACCATCACACAGCGATATGTTGGACCTTTACTGTCAGCTTAAGAAAACTTTTCTTTATTAAAGGACATTTGTCATTGCTTGCTAAAATAGTTTAACTAGCTTAACGTGTACTGCTAAACTATAGTTCCTATAAGCTTATTGTTCAGAACTCAAGACTGCAGCTGTCGGGGAAGTTAGTATTTTTCGATGAGCTTGAGTTCTTTAATTTTTTTGTGCATGTTTAGATTATGTATTTTATCATGAACTTTAAAAGAAAAGCACTCTTTTCACAAAGCAGCTGTTCAGCAAGAGGTAATTAATTTCTCATGAGAGGCATGCACACTGTAGTATCTAGTTATCAGTTCAAACTGTAGTAGGCTTAAGACATTCCTGATTAATGAAAGTTCATTACAGTGAATTGATAGGCAAAGGTACCTTGTTTGTAAAAACTGGTATCTTGGTTTAAATATGCAAAAACTTTAATGCCTTATCTGCTGTACTTGAATTCTGAACAAATGCTTAAACAGCAGTTTATTTACAGACCTTCTTTAAAAAAAAATGCTTGTAATTTGTTGCAGCCTAATTAACGTTTCTAGTATACATACTTTATGTATGTATGAATGGATGCACATCTCTGAGCTATAAATTTTTTGATTCAGAGCTACTACTTTAGAATCTATATGTATTATCTTGGTGTTACAAATTATAACAATTGTGGAAAATGTTTGGAAGATGTTGGAATGTTTTGAGGTTTTATTGTCAAACAAGTACTTTTAAAAACATTTATTAAACACAAAGTATGTATTTGATTTCACAGGAATTTATTGTAGGACTAAAAGGCTATCTGTAAGAGTACGTGTATAAATATGTGTGTGCACACAGAATTGTGTGTTTATAGTGTTTCAGGGGAAAGGGGTTTAACTTTTTTTTTTCTTCCATCACTGTATCATTTGATACCACTATTCTGCTCCTTACTGATTAACTGATTTAGAGTGGAACTATTTCTTGGATTTGTATCAGTGCGAGATCAGAATCTGTCCTTGAGGCTTAAATCACTGTTACTTAAACACATCTGTCTCTTTCAGAGTCAGCTATGGTGAATTTGTATAGCTTTTACTGGTAGTTGAGCAGTGCGCTGTTTGAACAGTGTAGCATCCCCATCATTGACACAGGACTTATGTCAGCCACAGTATAGGAACGTCAGACAATTTTTTTTGTTGTTGTAAGGCTGTGGTTTCAAGTGTAAAAAATGCATCAGTAACTTGTGTGTGTGGAGGGAAGGGGGAAATGGAAAATGATATACCTTGGTCATGCAAGTGTATCATGCAGTGAATGAAATCATAATCTTTAAAACGCCCTAGCAATATTTATGAATTGCTCATTTTGTAATTTATTTTTACAACAGGTTCCCGTAAAGAGTCAGCTCCTCAAGTCCTGCTTCCTGAAGAAGAAAAAATTATTGTAGAAGAAACTAAAAGTAATGGTCAGACTGTTATAGAAGAGAAGTAAGAGAACATTTAATGAATGATGGATTAAACCAGTAAACTTTGTACTCTTCTTCTTCCTCCTATCTCCCATTATAGTAGTGTGTGTATGATATATTTGTAGTAGGGAGCAGAGCTGTTTGGAGGATGCTGCTGGTACTTTAGTTAGCCTTCATTTACATGCCTGTTGTTGAGTTTCTTTGTATATGCTATGCAGTTTATTCATTTGGTGCCAAGAAAAGTGATATGTTTCACTTGTATACAATTTTTCTGAGTACTGTAGGATTTCAGTATTAAATTGGTGTCTTATTTCTAATTAGTGTATAGCATCATTTATTTTTTCTGTAAGGTGTAGGCTGGAAATGAAATACAGTTCTATTACAGAAAGCTGTAGTACAGAGACCAGTATAGGTCCATATGTGCCTGAGAGGTGTATCCTGTCGCAGAAGCAGGTAATGGGTCCTTGCCTTACTGAATATGAATCAGTATAAAAGATAGGGTTTTTAACACGTTTGAAATGAACCATTAGCTGTCATTTTGGGGTTTTTTAATGCATTTCATCCAACAGTTTTGTCTAGTGTAATAGATTCAGACGTTAATTTTTGAAAACGGTTGTAACAGTTCGTCTTTTTTCATTTTAGAAGCCTTGTTGACACAGTATATGCGTTAAAGGATGAAGTACAGGAGTTAAGACAGGTTGGTAACTTGCTGCATTTATAATGACATGAAGAATGAAAGATGGAGGGCTTATAAAAATAAATATGGCTTGCAAGTTGATTCACTTTGACAGGATTGGACTTGAATTTTGGACTAGATTTGCTTTTGAAAGACATACCGATTTGACAAAAAGCATGCTTTTTTGTGGTTGTCATCAGTCTTTGGAGCACCAACCTTTGAGAATAGTGTTAAGTATCCTCTCTCTGAGGAGTCTTACTAAGCTATATTTAATTTACTTTTGTATGTTACTACTTGTGAAATGTTGAAAGCATTAGGCAATTTCAGTTTTGCTGCATCACCAGCAAAATAAGCTTATAGAGACGGTGAAATAGTATTTGCTCTAGAATGTATAAATTAGTAGTATAAATGTCTGTATCTATTTAGGCCTTTAATAACAGTCTTTCAGTAACCTGAACATCTCTTAAAAATCAATGTTTAAAACCTCTCATTTCCAGAGACGAGAGTCCTTTTCAGTGTCTATCACATGTCCTTTTTTTAATGAGGTCTTCAGGTTAGCTTAGGGTGCTGCTTTGTCACATTGGGGAATTGTGCGAGATCTCAGCTGAGTTGCTGCTATGAAAGCTGAAGGTGATGTTTTAATTATCTAGAGTGTTTAAAAATATCTTTTTCTTGTCAGGACACAGCCTCTATAAACCATGTTAATGCTGCTGCATGTAGACATTGCTTAAAGTGTAGGTGAAAACACATTAAATTATCTTCACTCTCTAATGTATGAATTTGCTAACTGACCCTAACAGTTCTGACTCAGAAGTTGGATAAAATCTCCTGTGTTAATGTAAAATGGATTTATATTTGAATTAATTCAGGTTTTTGGCTGTAAACATGAATCCGAATTCTTTGCCCATCTGTAAGCATGCCCAGTATTTTTAAGGATGTCATACATGTTCTTTGAAATAGGACAGTTGATGTCTTAAATACTTAAATTTTGCTGTTTTCAACATACAAAGCATGTGTATCCAAGGTTTGATGCAAGTTTGACAGCAAGTAGTACAAGCAGCAGTAATAACCCACTAAAATTCCTGTGGCCTGACTGCTTTTGTACAAGGGATGATCATGCTGCCTCACTGAGGCCCCACAGATCTCTGTGACCCTAAATAAAATGTCACCTTCTGAACTTCAAGCAACACCTCCCTTTTCTGGCCTTTTCAAATAGATAATTTTTTTCAGAATCTTGCATCTTCCAAAGCCAAGACCTATTAAAGCTTGAGGTAATTTTCTTGTGTATCAGGATGCTTAGAAGCATTTATTGGTCTGCTGCTGTGATGTTGCCAGCTGGAGAATTGGTAAAAATAACCTCTGAGCTGGGAAGATCCCGAGTAACCAAGGGCTTTATGGACAGAGGCTCTCTGGGAGTACATAGTGGGAGTGCAGGCACCAGACTGCCTGTTGGTGAGAGTTACCAAGCGAGGTGGGACTCCTCCTATAGCAACTTCCATAGGCTATTTGTAGCTGGTGCTTCGCAGGCACTACACTTTAACAGTGCAGTCCTGAATTAGCAATAAATAAATAATGAAAAGAAATTCAGTCTCTACCTACAAGAAAAGAATGAAATTCCTGAGTTTCTCAGCAGACTTGAGGAGGGAATAGAGTTAATGAGACGGCAGCTGTTGATCCTGTCCTGTTTCTGGAAATGTCTGTGAATGACAGCTGATGGGAGTCCAGTGGGACTCCTGGATCGTGGACCTGTGTTAGTTAAAGACCTGTAGACTTGCTGTCTTGGGGCCTTATTATGATGTTTTCTTGTCTTCTGGTTGCTTCCCTGCTCTTGCCAACATCACCTTGGCCTCTGTGTAACAATGTAAGCGTTACTGTGGTTTGGTCAGTGACATCCTTACAGTCCTGTTATTCACAGTATTTCAATATTACCTGATGGTACTAAATATTGAGAACTGACTCACTCATTAATACACATGCAGAGTGATGGTGTTCCTTGAAATTCAGATTCTTCTTAGACTGTTGGTAGCCATCTGTCTGGTTTAAAATTTAGTCACACAACACTTTGCAGAGAACATAATGGTTTTCAAGATAATCCTTTCAACTATTTACTTTCCTAATGAAGCCAGTTAATTTGCATTAAGTTTAAGGAACTAGTTATAATTACAGGAGGCTCTTAGAGGGGGTATTTATTCTTCTTATCGGTCCATTTCCCTTCTTCATTAATGACAAATATATTTTACTCTTCATTGATCAGATTTGAGAAGAATTCAAGATTATTGGCCATCTGTTACTAGCACTTGCATTATAAAGGGACCCCTAAGTATAAATAGGAAATAGCTGTTTCCTTTTGATGTTTTTTGTTGCATTGTGTGAAGTAACTGTGTGTAACGTGAAATTTTAATGAAAGGCTTTGCTCTTGAACAGCTACTACTAGTAGACTCACTGAGAAGAGCCTTCAGAATTTGTAATTGACAATGTATGTGTGGTCAGAAAAGATCTGTTAGAAAAAACCAAAACAAAAATAAACAATAAACCAGTAATATTTCTGTTTCTATTAAACAGGATAACAAAAAGATGAAGAAATCATTAGAAGAAGAACAAAGAGCTCGCAAGGACTTGGAGAAGCTTGTTAGAAAAGTTCTAAAGAACATGAATGATCCATCTTGGGATGAAACCAACTTATAACTAATTTTTTACTTTTTTTTTTTTTTTCCCCCTTTTTCTTTCTATTGAAAGACCAGTTGTAAAACTGAGCTGGGAAGCCTTCTGACATTAGTCAGTGTTGCATCAAGAGCACTACAAAACAGGATTTAACTGGATCTAGTGATTTCTTGCTCTGAACACATAGAAACAGTCAAGCCATTTACTGAAGCAATCTGTACTTTTAAGTGTGGAGACCATGGATCCTGAACTCTACTAAACTAATTTGTTTGCATCTAAATTACCTCATTTTGCAGCACCTGACTAAAAGTCCATGTTTTTCAGTGGCTTTTTAATTAAATATATATTTTTCTTGTAAATATCTGTAATTTTGAATGCATATGTAATTGATGTATCAGGGCTGATATGTTATTTTTTTCTCTTGTTATTATAATGGTCACAAGTGTTAGAAATGACGGCAGTACTGTCTTACCTAAGAAAGGTTAGAGTTCTTTGTGGGTAATTGTGGATTTTTTCCAAATTACCCCCTCATCACACATGCAGATTTAAAAGCCTGTTTTTCCTATTGACCACTGTATTTAAATCTTTCACTGTTATTTATGTCTGTGCGTACATTTTTAAACAGTTTACAATTCTTTAAGAACAGTATTAAAATACAGAAAATTGCTTATTGACAGTAGAAACAATTTTTAACAAAACTAACACCCATGATTCACGTTCGTGTACACTTGTTTGACAGACTAATCTGTTGTACTTTAGGCACCAAAAGACTGATGTACTTGCCTCCTTTTTATGACTGTGATTTTTAGGTGTTTATGTACTACATTTTCTATTGTTGTGCTTAAACATACAGCTGGCTGATAATTTAATAGATCATACAGTTTAACACACAAAAAATCATTCTAATCCAGAATTTTGTGAATAAATTGTTGCTATTTATATTTTATGGTCATAACAATTAAATTTTAGATAACCTTTGTGCATAAGACACATGGGCTAGGCCAAACTTCATTCAGAGCTTTGTTTCTATACCACTATATAAGACTCTGTAATTCCCAGACTGTGGAAGCAGTCATTCCTTTCCCACCCTATTATCTCAGCATGCTGCTGGTTTTTGTCCTGCTAGGATTTAAATGGAAACAAATCTGGAAATAAGAATTATTTTTTTTTTTTCAATCATACTGTAGTTCAGAATTTGCACTGCTGACAGATTTGAAAATACATAAATTAACATTTATTCCCTAGTGTAATAGGTGCAATTACTGCAGTCTTTTCTTGTATTTAAAGTAGGAGATGCTACATCACTGCAAATGGTGAGCTTCAGTTGGAGCACTTAAAATACTAATGCCATTAAAGCTCATTGTGTTTCAAACTTTGGATTAAACTCCAGACGGTGCAGTTTTTCTGAGGGGGATTTTCTTCAGTTGGCTGTCAGAAGTGCAGGTATAGAACAGACCTGAGTCGCACCTTTTGTCATCCTGTCATTCTAGTGTCCTTTAACTCCTGACAAATTTAATGGTCAGACTTGAACAAATGTTTATATGAACTTTAATAAGTTGGAGCCAGGATGATTAGGGTGGTAAGAATTATCATGCACATTTTGAATCTAATGAAAAATCTATTTTTAAAGCTTCCACTTTTCTCAGCCAAGAACGGCTTTTTTAAATAGGAAAATGTCAATGATTACATACTTGAGAAACAATTCTCTGGGAATGGATACTTAAGAATCTGAATAGACAATTAGTTGTCTGATTTAAGAAGCTGAATACATTTGCAGGTATTTTAATTTGTGTTTCTATAATTTTAAAATGTCTTCCTTTAAACGAGGAGACTGTGTAAGAAAACAATGTGTCAGAGTTAGCTATATTCACGGAACTTTAAATTTATGATAATTCTTCATACCAAAATCTTTTCCTGTTGTTTGCAGTTGCACAAAAATGTGTACTGACATTTATATTTAGCTTCATATTTAGAAAATGCTCTTGCTAAAAGCTAAGTGATACTAAACCCTGCAAATTCATAGCATCTTGGCTAAATTTAGATTTGGGAATGCCGATGTAATTAGAATTTTGCTAACATTTTTACTTTCTGACATTCAAGCTATTTTCAAAGTGAATTTTAATTTTCAGTTGAGCATATGTGAAAGGACATTCCAGAGGAAGAAGTATAAAAGGAAAACATTAATCTTAGCAGTATTTAGCAACTTTTAACTCAGGAACAACTTGCATCATAACAATTTGTTTTACATTATAATGTAAGGAGTGGCGTTGCTATGTAAATTTGCTGACTCTTAGTACCTGTGATTATTATAATTTCTGACAGTACCCCCATACTGACATCTAATGAACATGCCTTAAACACTGGGACTAAGCAGTTGTTAAACATGACCAGGATTTAGGGACTGATTTTATTCAAGATGGATTGGGATGATTAATTTTAAAAAAAAAAGAAAAAAAAAAAAAGAAAAAAAACATACGAAAGGAAAAAAAAACCACCTAGTATTGTAGGTAGCTTTTGTCTCTAGTGCAGAGAGTGAGCTTCAGGCTTTTGGGAACCAAGGAGTTATCTGAACTTTTTTCTTTGACAATTTGTTATACTGTATATAGATTGTAAATTTCACGATGGACCTTCTGAATTGTTGGAAACTTTATATAAGCATGGATAAATGGGGCACTGTTTATTTAACCTATTAAAGGGTTATTTCTTTGCTCTCATCATTTAGGGATGAGGAGATGAAGCCATTTCTTATCCTATAGATGTGAAGCACTTTCAGTTCTGAACTGTCCAAAATGTAGCATAACATTTCTCTGTACTTACTGATGTATGCGTGTTTGTCTCACCATGTCATGACATCTTAAAGACTGAACAACTGACTGCCTTTGTACAAACCTTCTTAATGCCAACCATTAGGGAATTTAGAGTGTCTGTTTACGGTATCTGTGGAGAACTCAAGTTTAGTTTATATGTCACAATAATATCTTGGTATCGACTACTAAAGTGTTTATGCTACATTGTTGTAATTAAACCATGATTTTTCCCCTACCCTATGAAGTGTTACATTTCATCTAATATGTGGGCTATGAGATTAAGAGGGAAAATTGCTGTAATTTTTTAACCTTTCATATAAATAACCTGTTATTTAATGGTTGATACACTATCTTGAAAGGGGTTTTCATAGTCTTTTATAATAGTGGATTGATGTCTGGAAAACAAAACAAAGCAAGGGTTGTTTAGAAGGGTGAAAAGGATGATCTTAACTGTCTTGCACTGAGGAATTTTTACTTTATTTGGCAGGCTGACCTGCTAGGGTAATGTAAGATATGGAGATCAAAGGTAGAAGATAATGAAAGGGTAGAAAGGAAGAAACAATAGTACATCAAAACGCTGCATAAATAAACTAAAATACATGTCTACGTGCACGATTTATCTGAGTAGACCTGAAATTTGTGATAAGTGTGTATCATAGGGATATCGTTTGGTGAGTGCTATCTGAAATAGGGGAGGAGGATGATTTTTATAGTAGGAGCATCATCAGTATTGCTTTATGCAGGATGATGGGATGGGTAAAGGAAAGTGTAGGGAGTCTATTTGGAAAGATGGTTTCAGGCTTTGGACAAGGCATTTGAATAACTGAGCTTAGGTGTGTGAAAATAATACATCTATTCAACTTAGTTTAGCAAGGGCGTGTACTTAAAAAGAAGAGAGGACTTTGTGTAGCATCTTATAACTTCTGTCAGAAGAGATCTCCTATTTTCCAACTTTTCTCTTGGTTCATCACTGTAAAGACGGGTTTTTTCCATAATTTGAAACTGTTGTTTACTTGTCACCTTAAGTGTTTTGGGAATTTTCTTTTTGGGTGTGTGTTATTGTGGTGGGTTGACCATGGCTGGCTGCCAGACCCTCACTCAGCTGCTCTCTTACTGCTCTTCCTCAGCAGGAGATGGGAGAGGGAATAAGAAGGAAAAGCTTGTGGGTTGAGATAAAATACACTAATTTCTTGCCATTTGAAGAGTTGGATGGTGAGCAGCAAAGAAAAAAACTAAGTCGCCTTTACCCCACTCCTCCTTTCCAGACTGAACTTCATTCCTGTTTTGCACAGGGGCATGGGAGTTGTGGTCTGTCTGTTACACTTCCTCTTTCCTGCTCTGGTGGGAGCCATCTCCATGGCCTGCAGTCTTTCAGCTGGAGCACCTCCTCCCCCTCCTTTTCTGACCTGAGTGTTCACTGGGCTGTTTCTCACACCTTTTCCTCACTGTGGCACTCAAATATGCTTTCCTTGAGGCACCACCATTTTGGCTGAGGGATTCAGCTGCTGTGTCCTGAACTGCTCCTGCTTGTCCAAGATGTATCTAATTTACATCCTCTTGAAGCTGCTACACCCAGTAGGCTCAGAAATTTAGGTGCACAACCTGCTGTTAGCCACTCGCAGTGGACACCTTTGTTTGCTATGATAGGGCAGGAAATGGGAAAGGAAGGAGCATGTAACAACTGTTGATTAAGGGAGTGAGAGGCCTAAATAGTCAGGAGAGGTGTGGGTGAAATGTGTGTGTATCTGTATGTGTGCCACAAGTCCCACAGTGCTGATGCTGAAGGGTCCTAGAAGTGTGGAGTTTGCACTTCGGAGAAATGTTGAGATTAATTTGCTCTGCAGGGTGTGCTTCATAATCTGGAAAAGGGCTGTAGGCTTGCTGTATTTCACCTTGTGTGCTCTGCACTTGAGCTTTCTCTTTTAATTCATATGAATCAAGTATCATCATGGAAGGGGATGATATGAGCCTGGATTTGGAACTAAACCTCCTGAGTGGCTGTCCTTAAGCCACCACTCAGGCCCAAATCTAATTCTTGTAGTGTTAGAAGGGAATGAGCTAGTTACTGTGAAGTTTAACTGTGTCACCCAGTGCAGATCATTGTAGTCCAAGATTTGCTCAGGTGCTCCCATTAGTTCCTGAAAGTCCTCACTGATGTTGTTCCCTTCCTCAGTTGAACATGCACAGGCTCTTCTTTATGCATGGCAGAGCTTACTTCTGTGCTTTTACCCCAAGAACAGTCTTGAGCAGCCATGAATCTGTCTGGTCTCCCATTTGCCTGGCTGTGTACACCTGCAGGGATATTGGCTGGCTTTCCAATTAACATGGCACTGCTAACAAGCCCTGGGTAGTTAAGGCCCTGTGCATATCTCACCATGTCCTTCAGACTCCACATAAGCAGTGAGTCTGATCATGAGGATGGTTTTAGGCTGACATGTAAAAGACAATAGAGACTGATACAGTGAGAAAACTTTTACCTACTGCTGTGCACCAGTCCCAGAAATGTGAAGTGTGGTACGTGATACCCAGGATATCATAGAATATCTCAAGTTGGAAAGGTCCCATAAGAATCATCAAGTCCCAACTCCCTGCTCCTCACAGGACTACCTAAAACTAAACCCTATGACTAACAGCATTGTCCATATGCTCCTTGAACTCTGACAGGCCTGGGGCCGTGACCACTGCCCTGGGAGCCTGCTCCAGTGACCGACCACCTTCTTCGTGAAGAATCTTTTTTCTAATGTCCAATCTGATGTTATAGGTAGGCATGATGAGATTCCCCCAATTGTTTGTTTGTTTGTTTGTTTTCTTAGCTGGTGTATTGCTTAGGTTTTGTTAGACATCTTTTGCCTGTCAAGCAGCCTATGACAGCTCTGCATTTGCTGTAGACATACTGAGTGATACAGAAATAGTAGGTTTTTACAGTGTTTTTCCAGCAGGGGACTGTGTTAGCTTCTGCTTTCTCGGGAACTACTCACAGTTTCACTGAATTTGTTAATATTTGTACTTTTGTATGCTTTTATAAGTGACTGGTGTTAGCTTTTTGTATATTTTGGAGCTGCTTTTCAAGCTTCAGGAAATACAGTCTATTAACCTTTTGTCTTGTAGAACAAAAGTGGACAGTCACAGTTGACAGTGTTCATGCAGCATTTGACCCAGCCATGTGTATGGGATTTGTATGGTTTTTTTAGCACTTACCCATAGCACGCGTGACTTACCATCACCTTTCTACATTGAGCATCACAAGGGCTCTTTCAGCACAATGCACTGTGGAGGTAACACAGTATCAGGTTTATTGTGAGGCAAAATTAAGCAAGGAATTTGGCTGTGACCACTCATGCGTTTAATCTCAGGCTTTACTCTATGGCAGGCAGAATTTCAGAGGAACTGAGAAACATCCACTGCTATAGGACAGGTTTTACCAGTTCCCACAAGCAGTCTTAATTCTGAGATTGAGCTGAAGAAACACAGGGATGGTGCAACGCATGCTCCATCCACTGCACTCTCTCATTGCTATCTCCTGTACCAAGCAAGATTTCTGCCAGGAATTTAAGATACAGGACTGTTTTACCTGTCCTGGGAAGGGAAGAGAGCAATGTGCTCTTTCCTGGTGGCAGAGAGGGAGTATGATGACTACCTTGGACTTGAAGATAAGTATTTGAAAATACAGGTTCAGCAAAGTGGCCCTGCCCTGCCTTGCCCTGCACTGCCCACCGAATCTTCAGAAGGATCTTCTAGCCATCTTACTGACCATCTTTACCTTGCTGTCATTATGGAATAAAAAAGCATGTCCCCTAGGCTTTTCATAGCACCAAGACATTTCAAAATTATGAACAGGGAGCGGCAGCCTAAGATGCTTTCCTATTCCTTGTCTATGTCTTAGATTTTTGTCAAAGCATCTTTCTTTTCTTCAGAGTCACACTATGGTCCTTATCTATCCTTTAGGTTAGGAAATAAATTGGTTTAGTCTGATACGATCCCTAGACCTCACAGATGACTCAAGGTTTGTTATCTGATAAAACCTTTCCCCTCTGTGGTCAGTTGTATTTGTGACAGTGCAGTTAGTGTATCATAGAATCATTCAGGTTTAGAAGGACCCCCTTCAGATCATTGAATCCAACCATAAAACTAACACTGCCAAATGCACCACCAAACCATGTCCCTAAGTGCCATGCCCACACATCTTTTAAATACCTCCAGGATGGTGACTCAACCACTTCCCTTGACAGCCTGTTCCGATGCCTGACAACCCTTTCCGTGAAGCAATTTTTCCTAATAACCCAATCTAAACCTCCCCTGCCACAACTTCAGGCTGTTTCTTCTCATCACTTGTTACTTAGGAGAAGAGACTGACAGCCACCTTGCTACAACCTCCTCTCAAGCAGTTGTAGAGAGCAATAAGGTCTCCCCTCAGCCTCCTCTTCTCCAGACTAAACACCCCCAGTTCCCTCAGCCGCTCCCCGTACGACCTGTGCTCCAGACCCTGCACCAGCTTCGTTGCCCTTCTCTGGACACGCTCGAGTCATTCAATGTCCTTTTTGTAGTGACGGGCCCAAAACTGAACACAGGGATCGAGATGTGGCCTCACCAGTGCCGAGTACAGGGGTGAGATCCCTTCCCTGTCCCTGCTGGCCACATTAATCATGATACAAGCCAGGATGCCATTGGCCTTCTTGGCCACCTGGGCACACTGCTGGCTCCTATTCAGACAGCTGTCAATCAACACCCCCAGGTCCTTTTCCACCAGGCAGCTTTCCAGCTACTCTTCCCCAAGCCTTATAGCATTGTCTATGAAGCAGGTCACCTTGTCATAGAAGGAGATCAAGTTATTCAAGCAGGACCTTCCTTTCATAAACCCATGACTGGACCTGATCACCTGGTTGTCCTATACATGCTATGTGATGGCAGTAAAGATGATCTGCTCCATAACATTCCCCAGCACTGAGGTCAGACTGACAGGGTTGAAGTTCCCTGGATCCTCTTTCTGGCCCTTCTTGTAAACGTGCATCACATTTGCTAATCTCCTGTCAGCTGGCACCTCCTGATTAGCCACAACTGCTGATAAATGATTGAAAGTGGATTGATGAGCACTTCTACCAGCTCCCTTGGTACCCTTGAGGGGAGGCCATCTGGCCCCATAGACTTGTGTATGTCTAAGTGGTGTCACAGGTCCTCTTTGTTCATGGGGGTTTTATTCTGCTCCCTGTTCCTGTCTTCCAGATTTGGGCACTGGGTACCCTAAGAATAAATGGTCTTATTAAAAACTGAGGTAAAGAGGGCATTGAGTACCTCATCCTTTGTCACTATGTTTCCCCTTGCATCTAACAAAGGATGAAGATTCTCCTTAGTCCTCCTTTGCTAATGTATTTATAGAAACAATTTTTACTGTCTTTTACTGCAGTAGTCAAATTAAGTTCTAGTTGAGCTTTGGCTCTTCTAATTTTCTCCCCACATAACCTCACACCAACTTTGTAATCCTGAGTTGCCTACCCCTTCTTCCAAAGGTCATAAACTCTTTTTTTTTTTTTCCCCCCCCCCCGAGTTCCAGCCAAATTTCTCTGTTCAGCCAAGCTGGTCTTCTTCCCTGCTGGCTCCTCTTTCGACATGTAGGGACAGCCTGCTCCTGGGCCTTTAAGATTTCCTTCTTCAAGAATGTCCAGCCTTCATGGACTCCTTTGCACTTCAGGACTGCCTCCCAAGGTACTGTCGATGAGGCTCTTAAACAGGCCAAAGTCTGCCCTCTGGAAGTCCAAGGTAGCACTTCTATTGACCCCTCTCCTTACTTCTCCAGAAATCAAAAACTCTTATCATTTAGTGATTGCTATGCCCAAGACAGCCTCCAACCATCACATCACTCCACAAGTCCTTCTCTGTTTGCAAACAAGAGGCCCGGTGAGGCTCCTTCCCTAGTTGTCTCCCTCACCAGCTGTGTCAGAAAGTTATTTTCCACATGATCCAGGAACCTCCTAGATTGTTTTCTCTCTGCTGTATTGTATTTCCAGCAGATATCCAGTAAGTTGAAGTTCCTCACAAGAACAAGGGCTAGCAATCACAAGACTTCTCCCAGCTGTTCACAGAATACTTTATCTGCCTTTTCATCCTGGTTCAATCATCTGTAACAGACTCCCATCATGATATCTGCCTTATTGGCCTTTCCCGTCATTCTTACCCATGAACACTTGACCCTTTTATCACCATTGTCAGCCTCTAGGCAATCAAAACACTCCCTAACATACATGGCTACCTCACAACCACTTCCTTCCTTGCCTATACCTTCTAAAGAGTTTATAAGCCATCCATTGCAGCACTCCAGTTGTGCGAGTCATCCAACCGTGTTTCCATGATTGCAACTATGTCATAGTTTTCCAGCTGTACAATGGCTTCCAGCTCCTCCTGTATGTTGCTCCTGCTGCGTGCACTGGTTTAGATGCACTTCAGCTGGGCTATTGATCCTACCACCTTTTTGGGGAAGAAGCCCTAATGCCTATGTGACTGTTCTCAGGGGCCTCCATGGTTTCTAATGCACCAAACTCTGTGTCTTTGCTGCTGTGTGGATCTCCATCCTCTACCCGCACTGAGATGGCTGAGGCACTGTGTGCATTAGTATAGAGACATTTCAAATCTGCTCCAGTGCACCTAGCATATCATGGGGCCATCTGAAGGACCTCACTAGCACATCATCCCTCAAACACTGGCATGCAGCCCCATGGCATATCACTAGTAAGCCTGGTTTTAGCCCTTTCCCCCTTCATATCTAGTTTACAGCTCTTTCAATGATCCCCATTAACTCTTGTGCAAAGATCCTTTTCCCCCTTTGAGAAAGGTATATCCCATCTGTCACCAGCAGGCCTGGTGTTGTGTAGCCTGACATGTGATTGAAAAATCCAGAATTTTGCCAGTGACACCAGTCATGGAGCCAGGTGGCTGAGTCTTGTGCTCCTGATTCCTTAACCAGTCATCCCAAGGCCCTGAAATCTCTTGATGCTACCTACATGAAAAAACAATAATGGCTAATAATCTGAGGGCTGTACTAGGGTAGGAAGTTTTCTCATAACATCTTTAACCTGGGCTCCAGGGAATCAACACCCTTCCTTAAGAAGTGCGTCTGGTTGGCATGTTGGGCCTTCTGTTCCCCTCAGAAGAGAGTCTCCTATGACAACAATCCCTCCTTTTTTCTTACTGCGGGTGGTTTTTACAAGGGACATAGGCTGGCTTAATCTTGGCAACACCTCCAACCTAGATGGGCCATCATCCTCATCATTGTTTGGTTCCACTTGCAGACACTCATAACTATTGTACAAGGGCATATGAGAAAGTGAGGTAGTCATGGAGGAGATGCACCTGCTGTGCATTATCCCTCGGCTGCAGTGAATCCTGACACCTGGATTATACAAGAAGATGCACTCTTGTGCAAGTTTAGTATTAGTGTAAAAGATTCCCTAACTCCCATCTGATAGCAGTGTTGGTGAGGGACCACTACCTGGAGGAGCAGATAGTTCACTTGTGAAAAGAAAACAAAATCATCCAAACCTGGATTTCTCAGACAGGGGCTGCCATGTCTCACTCTTCTTCACTCTGTCAAACTCTAGGCAGGAATCTTGCTTCTGAGATATCGCAGTTCACAGAGAACTGGGTCACAAAGAACATGTCCCATCTTGCATGTCATCTGCTGAATCAGAGGGGGGGTTGGAGGTGAGCTTTGTCTGCAAATGTTGTAAGGGAAGAACATTCTTCAATTTTGAGTGTTTTGGTGTGCACACATAGATAACACATCTTGAGCTGGTGAGAGTAATTTTTCCTTCTCACAGAAGAAGAGGAAGACAGGTGACTATAATGACCAGATTTACATGTTATTATTTTGGGAAAGTAATAAAGAAATGGATTCAAGAATCTCAAATTATTCTCATTTAACAGACTTGGTTTCTGTTTGAATGGAGAACTTCACTTCTGAGGGCTTGGTGTGTAGAAATATTCCCAGGCCTAGCTTTTAGGCTGTAAACCACATTTATAAATGATCAAATTTATGAGTACATACTTGAATATCTGCTATGGATAGCTGCACAAATCAGCACTGCATAATTTGCCTGCTGCAGGTTGTAAAATGGGAAAGTTGTTCTGAAAGGACATGGGAAACATACAATTTGTAGGTGAAATTCAGTCCCATCCCTTCAAATGCTTTATCTCCTTGGTATATGCCTGTTACTCTGAAGAAAATGAAAACTCACAGCATAAAAAATTGTATTCCAGGTATTTTTGCTTCTGTCAGTTTGTGGTTTATTGGAATTCATTTAGAAGTGCCTTTAAAACAATTCAGATTAACTGGGTTTTATTGGTAAGCAAATTGAAATAACATTTCAATGCATTTCCCACTAGTAGGGAAGCCTTTGATTCAAAGAAAAAGCATATTATTCTCTGGCTATTCTGAATGGCTTCCTGCTCATTAATTGTCAGATTTTATCAGCATCCACTATGGAATACTTAACATGAAGAGTTACGCTTTCTGCAAGGCTGTGGATAAAATGCTCACATGCATCTGTGTAAGGTGAGAAGCACTGGCATATGGCAGGAGGAAAAGTAACTTATACCTAAATTGTTGTCCATGTCTGTAAGGTTGGATTCATCTGCACAGACCTGTGTAGTGTGTGCCGGCAGGATTCTTCTTGGCAGAGACTTTTAGAGGCTAGTTCGACCATGCTGTAACAAGTCATCCTTTGTGCTACACTCCAACCCAAAAGGATGGCCATCAGCTAGTTTGCACGCAGATAAATTAGGTGGTCTCGTGCAAAGATGCACTGTGGGGGACATGACAAAGAAAACAGGGAGCTATGACATAAGGCTGAACTCTGAGGTGAGAAAAACACCTTTTTTTGTTATCCTGATAGGGGAAGTACTGATGTGATCCTTCAGTAAGGCAGCATGTCCTGTGTGCTATGCACACAGTGAAGGAGTGTGGAAACTTGAGTGGAAAGTGACAGATGAGGAGTAGCTTGGCATTGCTCAAAACCTTGGCTTTTGGAAGAGGTTGGACCAACAGGCTTTACTTGAGGGGAAGGGGTAAACAGGACAAGAACTGCTGTGCAACCCACAGGCATTGTCCCAGCTGAGGTGGAAATTTTGGGATGGCTTTTTGTCCACAGAACATGAGCTCCTCATTCTGCTGTTTTCCACTTTGTTTCTCCTCTACATTATGCCTCCCGCATCTATTCACTGGTGACCTCACTGAGCATCAGCCTGCACGGTGGGGGAAGTAGGACAGGAGACAGGTCCTCAGCAGCTGGAAAAGCTGCTGCCCCTAAACCTGAAGCTATGGACCTGACCTGCATCAAACACTTTGGCTTTCTCTACTGTGTTAGATTACCCCTCACCTTTTTTGCCTTCATTTTCAGCTGAACCCATGGCTTTCTAGAAGGTCCTCTTCATAGCATTGTCAACAGAAGGACAGCAGATGTGTACCATGAAGCAGCATTTTCTTTTAGCATGCTTCCTCACAGCTTCCTTCCAGCCAAGGGCTTGGCCTTCCCCTCTAAGTCACACAACACCATTGACTGTAAACTTGCTGTCAGTCTTCAGGTGAGATCTTGAAGCTGTCAGCAGAGAAGCTTTCCTGGTAAGGTTAGAAAGCAGTGATGTAGTTTACTCTGCTCATTCACGTGTTTTGAAGGCAGTGACTGCACACATTGTACTATATTAAACTACTCGGCTATTACTTGGTTCCTAGGCAAAAAAGTGCTGGTCTGAGGCTGTTCTACCTCTTGCCTCAACTTGTGTCTTGCAGAATTTGGAAGTGCTCTGTGATTGGCTTTAATGAGGTAGAATCTGTTTTTATCTTGATTTAAGGAGAATCATTTACATAGCTTTTTGGGTCTAAAGAGTATTGGTTTATAGGAAATTCAAGAACTCAGTCCTTTTATCAAACATGGTTGAAGTCCACCAAGAGGTGCAAAAATTATTCATATTGGGAGGAGTATGGGAAGCAGAGGAGCTGGCCAAGTGATTTTGTAGCTTTTGTAGGTACCTCAGAAAAGCAAAGTAAAACCAGCACATACAGACTTTTAATGAAACATATAATTGCTTGTCACTCTTGAAACATCTGAAAATAACATGATGGAGCTGGGCTACATCAGACACTGATATTTATGGGGTGCTGGGGATGTGGGTTCCTGTGTGGCAATGGCTGCTGCCCAACACAGCTGAAGCCTGAGAGCTTCTGGAGGTTGTGCTCATGGGCAGCCATAAGGTCACATGGATGTTTGCAGTTTTGCTAAAAAACCCTTTATAAAGCCAGTAATGCTTTGCTTGTTTAGATGCCAAGCTCTGTTTTTAGAACAGCTGCCCAACAATTTTGGAATGGTGCTGCTGGACTTTTGTTCCCCTATTCAGTGTGAAGTAGTGCCATGGATAAAAAAAAAAAAAAAAAAAAAAAAAAAAGTTGAGGAATACTGATAAGGGAAACCCACTGGCTTACAGATATGCTCTGCAACTTGACCGAAGGTGACTAGAGCAAAACTGAACTTGTTCACCGAAACCCAACTCTATGGACTTGTCACAGACATGCATTCTCTTGTCTCTTTAGTGCTTTGTCCCTCCTACTCACGGCTCAGGGGCTGCTGCTGTTCTCAAACTCTTTCTCCCTTTGATTACTAGCTCTTGACTACAGAGAGCTCATGGGTTTTGTGCTGGCTGATGTGGTCCTGGGCAATCCCTTTTCTTCAGCTCAATGGCTCTGCAAGAGCCATTCCCCAGGCAGCCCTGATCAGATCTGATCCTCTTCAATCCAGCTCTTTTTCACCAGTCCATGAAATACCCTGACCTGAACCAAGCACTCCCACTGGCTCCTTAGATGCTGCCCTGGAGCCATAAATGTAGGGGATTACTAGGTGATTGTTTGGATGTGCCACTACAGTTGTTTAAAGAAGGATATTTTAAATTAATTTGACTAAATGGATATGAAACTAACATGACTGTCCATATTAAGCTGAGACAGAAACGAAAAGTTGTATGAAAAAAAAAAAAACAAACAACCCTCCTGGATGACAGATCTCTTCCTCAGCCCTCATTTTGTGAGGGATTGGTCTCTGGAAGGTAGCAACCTGTACAGGTGAAAACTGCAAAAAGGGAATACTTGACAGACACAAGTAGGTAAGCTGAACCTAGCAATTTGCTATAGCTGAGACGGTTGGACAGGGAAGTATTTGCCTCTGCTCTGCCAAACTAGGGTAGTGAGGCTGAGGGAAAGGTATTAAAGCATACCTGGAATGCAATGACTGACAACCTTGTGTACTTTATTTCTTGACAGGCTTTGGAAGATGACTCAAGTTATTTCAGAACATTTGCTTTTAAAATAGTGATAGACGGGGCAAGTTCTTATTTCATATGTTGCAGAATGAAAGCAAACTGCTTTGGATGAAAATATTTACTCTGGGTTTACATACTTCAGGTATGAAGAATAAATTATGTACTTCTATTATGTGAGGCCACAGGGGAAGACAACCTGTCTTCAGGGAGAGAAGAAAGCACATTTGATGAGAGATAACTCTGAAATGTCAACAGTCAATATTGTAGTGCTTCACCGCAACACTGTACATATCATAAATGTGTCATTCTCCCACTTTAAACTGTGGTAAAGCAGTAAACAAGATTAAAAATTTAATGGTAAAGTCCTGTACTCATCAGAAAAATAGAAAATAGAGAAAGAGTTTTGGCAAAAGCAGAGTGCTTCTGAGATCTGGTGCGATTTATTAGATTTGAAACATGATGAGGGTTCACAGAACATCTCACCAAACACTAATTTATCTTTGTTCACTATATGAGACTTTCTACTGTAAGGAGATTTTGTGGTTTGATGAATAATCCTATATAATGCATTTTTCAGTATTTGTAGAATACTGAAATTTCTACAAATTTCTGCAAATTTGTAGAAAAAGAAAACTAGCTCTAGAGGAGCTTGTCATAAATATCGTATTATGTCTGGAACAAGCACAGTCCTAATAAAAGCTGCGCACAGCCATGATACAGGAATACAGGCTGGGGGAGTTGGAGGTCTTCTAGCCCCTCTTCTCTCATACACGTTGCCATGTTTGTGTCCAAAGCAGACAATGAAACGTCGGTTTTGTAATGATGCCTGAGAGCACTGAGCCTGGACGAACTCCCTAAATAGAGCTGAATTTGTTCTTGGATGCCTGCATCCTCTGAAGTGCATTTACCTATGGCTCTGTGAATGTCTGCAGTTACAAGGTGCCTCCAGATGTTCACTAACCAGTGTTACCAGTCATCTCACTACAGAACGTGTGGGAGCACTGGCATATGTAGGAGCTGTGGTGGGAAGAGAAGCAGCCCATGAAGAAGCTCTAACTAAGGACAGCTTACAGAGTAGGCTGGGCCGAGCAGCACAGGCCGGGCTGGGCCGGCAGCCGTCCCGTGCCTCTTGGGGTGAAGCTTGGTGTCTTTCATTCTGCCATCGTCTTCGGTATTTCCCCTCCCCCAAGTAAATTATGTGGGACTACGCAGGGAAGGAGGGACTCTTACTATTTGTCCGTACCAGGCTGAGCCTCCAGGGCTTTGATGCCCGGACAGGTGTTTCAGCGCTACAGTAGGATTCAGGGCAGCAATGTGAGGAGGGGGAGATAGTTCTAGGCAGCGCAGGGCAGATGTTCATTTTTGGTCTACCTACGTGAATCCTGGCTGGCTCCAGTGTGTTGACAGATGCATACATCTGTTTGGTACTTGTGTAGTTCCTTTGAGATGTGGGATCCTGTGAGTTCTTTGGATTCCATGCTTGTTACATGCTCACTGAATGCAGCAGCAATCAAGGAAAAGAAGGTTTTAAACAGGAGCATGCCTAAAAATAATCCTTCCTCTCAGGACCTCTTCCTCTTCCTCTGGCATTTTCTTCATTTCCCCCTGTCAGCTTTCTTCTGGTTTAACCCTGACAGGCAGCTCAGCCCCACCCAACCACTCACTCATCCCCGTGCATAGGATGGGGGAAAGAATCTAAACAGTTACAGTGAGAAAACTCGTTGGTTGAGATAAAGACAATTTAATAGGTAAAGCAAAAGCTGTGCACACAAGCAAAGCAAAACAAGGAATTCATTCACCACTTCCCATGGGCAGGCAGGTGTTCAGCCATCTCCAGGAAAGCAGGGCTCTGTGATGTGTAACGTGTGTTGGGAAGACAAATGCCATCACTCTGAATGTCCCCCCTTCCTTCTTCTTCCCCCAGCTTTATATGCTGGGCATGATGTCATATGGTCTGGGATGTCCCTTGGTCAGTTGGGGTCAGCTGTCCCAGCTGTGTCCCCTCCCAGCCTCTTGTGCACCCCCAGCCTGCTCGCTGGTGGGTGGGGTGAGGCAGAAAAGGCCTTGACTCTGTGTAAGCACTGCTCAGCAGTAACGCCGCGCTATGAACATCATTTTCATCACAAATCCAAACAGCACCATATGAACTACTATGAAGAAAACTTGATTCCAGCCAAACCCAGTATAGCCTCCAGATACTTCACAGGCTTGCAGACACTGTATCTTGCCAGATCAAGCTTCCTGCATGTTCACAGTCCGTTTTCAGTGGAAAATTGTTTTGTTGTTCCTCGGCACTTGGCAGATCTGTGGTTTCATGTGGTGGCTTCTGTCACCATAGCTGTCATTTTTCCCAAAAGGGGCCCCTAATCACTTCCTGCAGTTAGCATCAATCAAGGATAGCTGCAGCATATCAACTGGTGCTGGAAACTACTGGGAGGTTTTATTCCAAGCTGGAAATGGGACTTGGAACAACCTCCCAGTGTTATTAGTGAGGGACAGAAAACCAAAACCCATGTATTCTAGGCTATGGGTCCTGTTTCTGCTGAAGGATATTTAATAATATCAATCCTGTGGGACCTTCAGAAAATTTCCTCACTGGCCAAGAGAAAGATCAATATCAAGCAGGGTGGTCTTTTAATCTATTTTTCTTCTTTTACTTAGCTTTCTTGATTAGCTTTGCCTTTGGGAAGACATACCAAATACATCCCACACTTCAGCTGAGTTGTCATGTGCTTGGGGTTTTTTTTTGTTTTTTTAAAAAGGTGTTAGGTGAGTCTTTGCTCAAGTTTGCCACAGTTATTAAATTTCAGAGCTCATAGGCCTATATTGGAATTAGAGATGTGACTGTAGCACGGAGGAACAAGTCTGAACTTGACTACCTCATGATCTCTGCCTGGACACTGATGGTAGGATTAGCTAAAGCAGTACAAGCTTTGTATAGGTTAGGTACATGAATAAAACCATTCTGGCTGGAAGGAACCTTGGGAGGTGTCTAGTCAGCCTTCTGCTCAGAGCAGGGCCAGGTCTGAGTTCAGACCCAGTTGCTCAGGGCTTTGTCCAGCTGGGTCTTGAAAATCCTCAAGGATGGAAAACTAATCAGAGAACCCAGTGGGCTTGAACTGCAAATGCTGCTGAACGAACTTTACTCAAAACATCTGGACTGAAGGTAAGCTGGGCAGGTCTCCAAGACTGCAGTGTAGCTGGCATGGGTCTTAGCTCAAGTAACAACATGGCACTTTCTTCATGTGCTTCACACTGAGCATCAGGGCATGTGCTCCTGTAGCACAATTGCATTGTGTACTGCAGCATGAAAGTAGTCTGAGATGACAGTGCACTAAAACACTGCACTTCCATTATATATATGTATATATATATATAAAATTTATAAAATGCTGTATGAGACAGGACTAATGGAAACACTTGACATAGAGCTGTTCTGAAGCTGTCTTTGAGAACTGTGGTATCACTGGCTACTGAAACGGGGAATGGGCTTTCTCTTCTCAGCCGTTAAGGGGAGGTAGGTATGCAGCTCATGCCTATGTTTCTGGACCACAGACACCTTCAAAGGTGCAGCTGCCAAAGGGCTACTATTAAGACAAAATCCTTTTAAAAATATTGTCTTATTAATATTAGCTCTACATCTGGAAGGTGTTACCTACTGTGGGTTCAGTGTGTTTCTTTGCTGCTGCAGGCAGTGTCTTGTGTGAGCCCCTTGATGTGCCAGCATATAGCTTTCTCCCTATTTTTAGTTTGTTTGTTTGTTTGTTTTCTAGTTGTAATCATTTTACAATCCCATTTCCAATTTATGTTATAAAGAGTTTTCTTGATGAAAGTGTTGAACTACTTGTAAATATATTGCAAATGGTCAGTCACAGAATTGCTACTTTTCTTTAATCTTCTTCTGTAGTACATATTCATTATCTTCCTTCCTTCCTGTCAAAATGGGAGTAAAAATTTCTATTCTATTACACAGACTTGAAATCCTAAAATCCTCTGATGTGGATAATTTAAACTTATAATGCAGTAAAATATGGAATAATTATATGTTACAAATTGAATCTCAAAATTTCTATTGTATTCAGTCTGTCTTGTGTTCTGCTGGACTATTCAGACTGGCATCAGCATGAGCCTTCCACTGAAGTGTATTATGACTTGAAGACTGTGTTGCTATGAATAGTCAATTCTACCTTTATTTTGTTTGCTTCAAACTTTAATTTATTCTAGATATGCATTACAGATTTCACTTTCAATGATTATGAAGATAATGCAACTACTTTCAATGAAATTAAACTAAAAGCTAATGTTAAATTAATTGCCTTTTTTCCCTCTTTTTTTCCATTTTGTAGTTTGTGAACTTCATGTTTATGAAATACATCACCAGAAAGTGCCAGGAGAGGTGTGTGTAACCATAGACTGCTCCTTCTATGGGCAAGATAGTTTTCAGTTATCTGGAAACCTATGCCATGTGAGTATTTAAAGAAATAAGGTAACATTGTTCAGATCTCAGACTTTGCTTCTTTGAAACTTCGAAATTAATGTCTTTTGTGGACTGTGTGGTGCTCATGTCTCAGGCAGGTAGAAATGGGCCTGTGCCTGTGGAAGCCTGCCACAGTCTTTTTGTTCTCATTTTGAGTGGATGATGCCCTTATGCCCCTGCATCCTCCTCTGGTGACTGGCATCACATTGTTGATACTAAATGAACCAAGAGAGCGTCCTTCAACCATGCAGTTATTGTGGGGGGAGAATTTTCAGGAATAATACCCAGATCCCAATTACAATTTGTTTCAAAGTTCATTATAAAAAATGTGCAGGACAGGCTACGTATGTTAATCATTGAGAAACCAGACTATTTGGAGACAGCTAAAGACAGACTAATGTTTCATTTCTGTCCAAACTTAAGCTCAGGTTCATAAATTGACTTCTACTTGTGTTTCAGAGGGTTGGTTTCAGCTTCCTCTCATATTGCCACAGGACAAGAAGGAGACATGTTAAAGAAGAGAACAAGACCTTTAGGAATAAAGGGGCAGAAATAGACAAATAATAATGAAGAAAAAAAAAAAAAAAAGGTGTAATGCCATAGATAGGAAAGGATTTGTAAAAAAATTATACTAAAATGAAGACAGTATCTGTGTGGGAGTGGGTAATGGGATAAAATGAAACTGAAAAAAGGGGAAAATTACTGACCTATAACTCTTTAGTCTGAAAAGCCATGAAAGTGAGGAACTCATCTTTGCTTGACAGATTTTAATGCCAGAGTGGAGAAAAAGGTTTCTGTCATACAGTTTAGGGTAGTCAAGGAAGAGCTGACAAAGCAAATGGCAAAGTCATGTTTTCATCTTCTGATTACAGCATTGTAAACTTCCTGGCCCCAACCTGCACTTCATATTCTATTCCCCCCCCCCCAATTCCTTTTCCTTTGTGAAACACACACATATGCATATGCATGTGCTTCAGTATCCTTTTCTAGAACTGGGCTATTTCATGTTGTGCAAAATTTACTTCTCCACATTTACCCACTTATTTTCATTTACTCGCTGTCGATGCAGCAGGTTCATGCTGAGTGCAGAGAAGATGGTGTGTGGTATTGCTTCTTCTGGCATAGGGCACCTTTAACTCAGACTCAGTATGAGGCTTTGCTGAAAGAAATATTGTGCAGACAAAAGGGTATTGTTTGTCATACAAATCTATTTGCCAAAAAGTGCTGCTTCATTGAGACTGCTAAGAGTTTCACATCCTGATTGAATTGGGTGAACAGTCTTGGCCAAAAGAGGGAAAAATACATGACATTTTATAATGCTTGATTCAAATAAACCCACAATAAAACATCACAGTGTTTCAGGGTGGGTTTGTAGAGAAGTGTGTGTGGTGTCTGTGCAGAGAGGATGCAGTGGTCCTTTTCTCCCTTACTGTGTGATAACCCAGCAGCTGGAGAATTTGCTGGCTGGCAGGGACACAGGGTTCAAGCCTTCCTTGTGCTGATGCAAGTAAGTCTGTAAAACAGGGATGGGAATCCCATGACCCTTTACCTTGGCTGTGTAAGTAGATGTAGAACACCAAAAAGCTTCATATTTTATTTAAACACCAGTACAAAGAGATTCAGATACTTAATTCCTTTGTGGTAAATGAAATATGTTTTAAGGTGCCTTTGTGAACTTGCCAGTGTTCCAGCAGTCAACCTCCAGCCTTTTAAAAACTTTTTGAAAATGTCATGGCAGTTAAGATAATACTGTTACTATTTCTAATTACACATTTAGTTGGTGGTTTTTTTTTGTTTGTTTTTTTTTTTTGGCATCCTACCTTTTAGCATAAACTTTTCATGATTTTTTCCTCAATGAGCAAGGCTAATAAGTATGACTTTGTGGAGGGTTTCAAAGGTAGAATTATCTTTCAGATCACAGGAAAAATAAAAAATCTTGTAAGAGCTGAAAGCATGATTTCTGTGCATGTTTGTTTCTGTGTAAATCTCAAAGGAATTGGTGTGAGAGATGAGAAACCAAGCCTGCAAGAAACTAAGAAAAACAGCCTGAGAAAGCAAAAGTTGAGGCTGATTGAAGAAATGCCTCAAACACTCGCAAGACAAAACTGAGTCCCAGGGTGCATTCTGTGGAGGTCGAAGCTGATAAGGCTGCCCGAATAACACAAGATACATCTAAAGGAGGGAGTCCTGTGGAGGCAGGACAGCCCTGCTCTGGTGCACCTGGGCAAATTTCAAGGGCCATCTGTCTGGTGAATGAACTTTATTTCATTATCCACGAAATGCATGTTAAAGTTAACACCCCTCAATATGCTAACGAAGGCTGACATGATCATGCTAATTACATCATCCCATGAAACACCTTACCCCTCCCCATACATGGGATACGTAGGTATGTGGATCGACCTAGGGGATGGACCCAAGGAAAGTGGGTATAAATCAAAGGGGAGAAGAATAGGGGGGGGCCCTGGAGAGAGCAGTGAAGTGAAGAAGATGGATGCAAGCGAAAAAGATGGCTGCCTCCTGGAACCCTCGCTGGCAGGATCAGTGCAGGAGCCCAGACTGGTGATCTGTATTTCCCCATTCCTTCTATCTCCCTCTTTTCCCTTTCCCATTAAGAAATGGAAGGCACATTGTATTGCTTGCCACAACTTGCTATATAGTTAGCCAATTATCGTGTGTTCAATTAGTACATTGTAGGTAGTAATAAACATTTGGACTTGGAGACTTGCTGTCTGCTCCATTGGGGATTTGTGAATCTGAGTCACTTGTCTCCCTCATCTGAGCAGGACATGACAATTGGTCACTTCTTAATTTTCTCCTTAAGATAATTCCCCTATTGCAAGTCAAACGTGGAGACCAGACTCTTCATTTAATGAAAATTAAAGTACCCTATGTCTCTAACTTGTGAAAAGGTGGCACATGTTGGAAGAGACATGGTGTTCCTGTGATAGCTAATACTAATCATGTCACTAAAGATGTGCTGTCTATGCCACTCTTGCATGTAATCTGAAGGCTGCTGCCATCATTATTTAAAGGAGGAGGAAGAAATAATTTTGAGGAATTGTAGATGACAAAGTGTAATTGTTTTTCAGCCTACTGAAAGTGCTTGCCAGCTTGATAATGCTTGTCCTGGTTGTCTTCATTGTATTTATGTACAGCAGGTGAGTGCTTTTACTCTATAAAGAAAATGTAATTCTATTGACTTTGGCAAAATTGAATTAATACCATATGTAACTTGATTTCATTTTTTTTTTTTTTTTTTTTTTTTTTATCCCCAGAAATGTCTGGTCTGCCTGCCCAGGGAATACAGAATGAAGGTAGGGTATGAGAATCACCCATGTGGTGAGCCACAACAAAGCTATTTTGAGTATCCTGCCCTGTAAGCCTGGATAGTGATTTGATGCGACTAACTCCTTCCAGGCATGGAAAAAGGATGACAGACTGATTATAACTTATCCCACTGAAGGGAAGGTCTGAGAAAAATGGTTTATACCCTTTTGGATGGGCCTGATCTGCTTAGGCAGCTGGATCCTGCCCTGACTGTGCCATTCAGCTACAATTAATACATCTAAACGTAGACACCTTTGTGTGTGCTAGGTGTCCAAGCTCTCTTGATAGCAAGTCAATATAGTTTGTGGAGCCTAGAGAGCCATCCAGTGGTTTGATGTCTGCTTTACGGGATGAGATGAACCTTGCTCTGGGCTCCCATTACTCTGCTGTTTAGTGGAACTTGATCCAGTTACCTAAATATAAGCATATCCTGCCAAATCTGATGCCCTAGGGTATTAAGACATCTGTCAGCCTCATGCAGATGTCTTATAGGACCTATGGGAAATCTCTGCCCTGCTGGAGGCCAGTCAGAAACCCCAGCTCTTGTCAAATGGTACCAGATCCCCACGTTTAAGCAACTGTACCCAGCCCTATCTCTCCATTGGCTGTAATAGGAGTTTAGGCAGTCAGCTCATGTAAACACCTAGATTCAGGTGACTGGATCTCAAACTGAATCCTCCCTAGACTTCTCTTTCTCAGTGCCTACCTCTTGCTCCCTGGTAATGTAGCAATGCTGTGACTTGCCTTGCCGCTATTTGTGCAATTTATGATAGGCTAAACTTGTTCACGTTTATATAAGCTATGAATTAGATTTCAAAGTTAAGTAGAGCAAGGGCAGTCTAATATGTCCTTGCAAGATCACGGGAAGTGGGCACAGTATTCCTGGCTCTTGACGCCAGACTTTCATGGTCGAAGATATAGCTGCTGCCCTACCATTTCCTCCCATGTGGATGTGGAGACAATTTCTCTATCTAGCTTTGGCCTTTATTTGTAGCTGGTAGAGGGTTGGGTGCACTTAGTCTTCAGCCCAGGTCTTGCCTGAAGACAGCCATCCTAGCCCACTTTGGTCTCCTTACACACTAAAGTATCAGAAGCAAAGGTTAGTGAGGAGGCTCTTAGTCCTCTAACAATGCTATCTTTTTTGCAGAAGGACTAAAGGTGGTGAAGGTGGTGTAGGAAGAATCAAAAAAGAGATTAAGAATTCCACTGGTGGTTAAATCCTGCATATCCATATAGCACAAAACCATACACCAGTATTTTGAATCTTCTCTGACTGTCACACTGACTGCCATCTGCATAGCTCCTAAAATATTTCTAACACCAATGAAATCTACTAAAAATATTCTGGTTTTCCTTATTCATTCATGAAAGACATTTCTCTATAAATTACTGGTCACCACTTTAAAGAGACCTTATTAAATTAAGTTCTCTGGAATTTGTGAGGGAATTGTGTTAGTGATTTTGGAACTGTGATAATGCATGTATTCTTTATGGACCTTTAGAACTCATAAATGCAGAGAATCTGTTTTTTGGTTTTGTTTTGTTTGGGTTTTTTTGTAATTTATGAAAATACAGAGTGAGATGGGTATTTATTTCAGCAAAGATTTTGGAAGAAGTTGTGAACTTGGTTGTAACAACTTATGCTGGCATTAAAAATGCTTGGGGGTGTGAGCTATGGGGCTGAGGAAAGGCTGGGTGCTCTGCTGTTTGCTTGTGACTCAACAGTGACTGAAGATATTCTTCCTCTTACACAACTTAAACCAAATATTGGCAACAATACTTGGCTTCTCTGCACTGTAATTTTTGCTGTGCTGTACTGCTGCTATGGTCTCTGCCTTCCATAGGCAATATTTACCTCTTTTTTCCCCCTTTGCCTTAGACTTCCAGTTTTGCTAACAGCATCCCTCTGCTCCATTGGTACCAACTTGCTTCTAACTATGTAATTAACATACTTAATTTAAACTCACAGGTGGTGTGTTCATTCTGTCTTTAGCCAGAAGTGTGCTGCTTCTTCAGACCTGAAGAGGGGTTTATGTGCCTAAAAGATCTTTCCTTTCTTTTCTAAATGTATCAGATGGTTTTATAAAAGGTATTATCTTTCCCTACAGATCCTACCTTGATGAAATATCAAGAGGGGACAATCCACATTTGATGGTATCTCTAATGACTTCAGGTCAGATGCATGGTTTTGATATGGTGTCTTTTTTTTGGGGAGAACATCTGTCATCGAGCCTGCTTAGTCTCTTTTATGTTAATTAAGATGGTGATCTTCTGATATTGGTTATATTCAAGGCTTTGTAAGAAGAAAAATAGCACAGGAAGAGGGCTGAGTTGCACTTCAGTCCCCTTTCCTGCCCCTCTGAGTTCACTTTTTGAATGCTGGCTAGAAACTCTTATTATGAAGTGGAATTTCTTGACACTCAGATGGAGTTCTGGGGAACAGTGAATTTTTCAGTGCCTTCTCCCATGCTACCTCCTGTGTTGGCATTCTTTCTTCTTGTCTCTTGAAGGTTCTTCCTCCCTCCTTATTTTCCTTTTTCAAAATAAATGAGAAAAAAAAGCTCCCAACTTCTTTCAGGAATTCACAGGTTGTCCCTTTTTCCAATAAGGCTAAAGATCTGCTGTAACAATTAATGATACTAACCTTAGTAAAAAAAAAAAAAACAGCTCTCAACTTCTTCCCTTTTTTTGGTGGCCATTGGAGGCAATGTCCTTACTTGACAGACACAGGCTAAATTAAAACTTTGTAAACTGATGTCATAACAGGGCTGTTGTTATCTTCCTTTTTGTTCATGCTCTCATTTTCAATATTTCTATTGAAGGGATCACTATTTATTGTACACATTATACCCTTTAAATATAAGCAGTTCAAGGTATACCTTTCTCCTGTGTATTTTTTTTTTTTTTTCATTCTATGAACCACTTCAGAAACTGACTTCACATTTCTGCTTTGTAAATCACTTTTCATGTGGGATGCCTCTTCATCACTGACAAGGCTGTTAAAGAGAGAAAAAGCCTACTTCAAAGACCAAACTCCTCCTAGAAAAGTAAATTGTGCTGTTTCTGAGACTTCGGTACTGTCCTTGCTTGCACATCATATTTACAGCCAACAATGATAACTTTTATTATCTGTGACCCCAGACTTCCCTCCTTAAACCAGTCCCTTGTCTGTAAATCTACTGTTGGAATTGACCTCACTCTGTCTCCCTGATGTTCCTATTCTTCTTTTAGTGCCTTTGCAGTCTGGCCTAGGATGCTCTTTTTCTTCTGATCTTTATAAATATTTGTGCTGACATTAAGGAGAAAAAATTTCATAAGTGAGGTTCAGAAATCCCTGTCTGTGGTCCGAAGGGATCTACCCTCCTCTCATCTAGGATGTCAAGTATTTCTATGCCATGCACAAGTTGAAATGATATTTCTGGAGGAAAGCTTTAAGCTTTGCTTCCTAAAATTCTGGCCTTACCACATGTCAAACAATACAAAAACTCTGCATCATGACTTTTTTTTTCTTGCTTTAGAAAGCTGGAATTTCTCTATCCTCTCATCTTCCACCTTAGTCTGTCACCTGTCTCTTCCTTGCTCTTGTGGCATCCTGGCTTCCTGCAAGCTGCACCTGCTGAGTGCAAAGGCAGGGCTTGCTCCATGTTCAAACAGGTTTCTTCACATTAGCTTATTATCTAAGATCCCAGTCTAGTCACTGAGGCATAACCAACACAAGGCTTAACTCAGTTGCCTCCACATCCTTGCTGAGCTCTAGTTCAGAGTTGGGCAGAAGGAAATGAGTCTTCCGCAGGTCACATCCTATCTGCCTACTCTGTGCAGATGCCTCAGACATCTCAAATGGCACTGTGTTTCTGTGGGTGAACAGCTTACTCAAATTCTTTGTATCCCTTAACAAAGACCTCCCAGACACATCCCTAACCGTGTTGCTGTGAAGTCACAAGTTACACATGTACCAATTTAGCCAGTCTTGCTGGGTTGCAGCCCGCTGCATTTGCAGGTGACTTGGGACCGTTGCTTCTGCTATTCTGCTACAAGTAGACATCCACATTTGGTCAGTTTGATGCTGCCTATGCTCCACTTCGGGCCGCAACAAGTTACACATACTTTGGCTGCTGCCTTAGGGTAAATAGGACTGTATTGCCTAGATCTTGGCTGCAATAGGATCTTAGCAGCACAGCACACACAGACACCTGAATTTACCTGGTTTTGGTCTGGAATTGAATCTCCCCCAAACTGTTTCCTCTGAGGTGGCCGATAGAGCAATGCTAATAGAAACTAATGTATTCTGAAGTGCTGGCTGTGTGAGCCTGACCTCAGCACTGTGCTGTCTGATTCCAGATGGCCTGGAGTAGTGATGTAGAAACTGTGAAGGTGGAACAACAGGTGGTGGTTGATACTGACCTAAAACTAAACTCTGTTTGGCTGTCGCAAGCTACTAACGCTTGTACAGTGACTGGGAGAATTGAGGGTTGGATAGGGCCATTACAGTATGGGTGCAAAGTAAGATGTCGTAAATGTAAATTCAAGTATTTCTAGAAAGGGTTTCTTGGCCTTCCAGTAGGAGTCTAAAGAAGTTACTTCACCTGCATTGACTGATTTCAACTTTGTCCTTCCTGACAAAAGTTTTACTTTTGAAAGTCTTCTTCATTTTAGTTTCTGCCCAAAGATGCCTATAAAGTGTTGCTTGCTATGTCTATGTGTGAAGAGGTCCCATGGAAAATGAAAAATGTGGTATTTTGGTTAAAAAATATTCCTGTGGGAATTGAAAAAAAATTACTGGGACTTATTTTGTGGTTGATTATAAATCCATAATCGATATTCATTTCATAGTAGCAGACCTTAACAATCATTCTAATGATACGCTTTCACCAAATATATTTTGACATTGAAATAATCAAATTATCCAGACAAACTTAGAGCAGTATCCGATCAAAGTCAAACTAATAAGGCAACATTGGCAGCATGTTATACTCTCATTATAAAGTGGTCATTAATGCCTGATTAAATAATATAGAGAGACTTTGAACATTTATCCAAATAAATTGTTGTTTTTAAAGTCAGTTAAATGATAGCTGAAAAAGAAAATAATGTGATTGCTGTTAAAACACTGACTTGTATTCATGAGCTAACAGCGATGTCAATCACACTGCTTGCCTGCTTGGTGAATTTCAGGGTTTCTTTGTTTTATTTATTTAGAAAACTCATGTTCCTTAAAGATATAATGATATATCAACAGAGAGACTCTTGTTAATATCTCCAAAGTCACAAGTATTTATTATCACTAAAAATCAGAGGGGGTTTTTCAATTTCTTATGTTCCTGAACTGAATATCGACCAGTATCTGTCTGCCCAGAATGCTTATCTGTAGAGTCCCATCACATCTGGATGAATCTAGATGAATAAACCTAAGCAGACCACTCCAAGATGGTAAGGGTGGAATCAGCCAGCAGGCTACCTAACCTGGTATGAAGACCTTTAAACTAGGAATGACAGGAGTGGGAGGTGATGACCACATTCAAGTGAGGAAGTGGTGGACTGGGTTGGCAAGCAAAGGATGCGGGCGATGTGGGCAAGAGAGACCTTGTAAACAACAAAACAGGACTGAAAAGGCCTCATCCTAAGTGTATACACATGAATAAGGAAGTGCCTAGAGGACAGCATGGTGGGGAAAGCTCTTTTCTCTTCCTGGCCATCAGCACACTTGGGTGCTTCTCTGAAGTGCCTTCAGCCTCATGCATGCAGCACAAGAACAAACAACAGGGGTTTAGAGGTCTGCATGCACTTTCAGGGCTGTGATCATGTGGGGATCACAGAGATGTGGTGGGATAGCTCATGTGCCTGGAGGTTCTTTAGAGGGTACAGGCTAGAAAGACAAGGAGAGGGTGTTACCATTTATGAGAGAGAACAGTGTGACTGCATTGAGCTCTGCCTGGAAAAGGATGATGAACCAGCTTAGAGCTTATAGGGCCAAGGTTAGTGGGCAGACCAGCATGGGTGATGTTGCAGTGGGTAACTGCTATACACTGCCTGATCAGGAAGAAGTAGAAGATGAAGCTTTGTCAGGAAACTGGAAGAAGTGGACTTCGTGATCTTTAGAAGAGGGAGCAGGTCAAAAAGCTGGACAAGCAGTCCATACTTCAGGAAATCAGAATTCGACCTCGTCAGGGATCTGCTTGGAATAATCCCATGGGAGATGGCCCCAGAGATAGAAGGGGTTCAAAAGAGTTGGTAGATGTTGAAGGTTTGCCTCTTCCTAGCTCAAGAACAGTCTATCCCACTGGTACTGAATTCATACTTCACCTGTGTTTTTAATAGTAAGATTCTCCTTCAGAAATCTGGGGACGCAGAGACCAGTGGGAAAGTCTGGAGCAGGAAAGACAACATTTGGTAGAAGAAGATCAGGTTAGAGAATACTTAAGCAAACAGGACATAGTAAGTCCATGGGGCCTGATGAGATGCACCCATGAGTGCTGAGAGAGCTGGCAGATGTCATTGTGAGGCCACGCAGTTATCTTTGAAAGATAATGGTGACTGGAGAGGTGTCTGAGGACTGGAGGAAAGCAAATGTCACTCCTATCTTCAAGAAGGAGGACCCAGGGAACTATAGGCTGGTCAGCCACACCTTGACCTCTGAGAAGGTGATGGAAGGATCCTGGAAACCATTTACAGGTGTTTGAAGGATAAGAAAGTGATTTGGAGTAATCAGCATGGATTCACCAACCTGATAACCTTGTATGATGAAATGGCTGGCTTGGCAGATGAATGGAGAGCAGATGTTGTCTATCTAGACTTCAGTAAGGCTTTTGATACTGTCTTCCATAGGATCTTCATAGAAATGCAGTTGAATTATGGGCTGAATGAACAGATAGAGGTGGATTCACAACTGACTGAATGGCTGGGCCCAGAGGGTGGTGGTCAGTGGTATGAACTCTAGTTGGAGTCCAGTGACCAATAGTGTATCCCAGAAATCAGTATTTGGTCTGATCCTGTTTAACATCTTCCTTAATGATCTGGATGATGTGACGGATTTTCACATTTTCCCTCAGCAAATTTGCAGATGACACAAGTCTGGGAGGAGTGGCTGATAGGCCAGAGGACCCTCACCAGGCTGGGGAAATGGGCTGGCAAAAGCCTCATGAAGTTCAACAAGGAGAAGTGCAAAGTTCTGCACCCGCGGAGGAACAACGCCAGGCACCACAGTACATGCTGGCTGCAGCAAAGGACCTAGGGCTTCGAGCCAGCAATGTGCCCTTGCCTCAAAGAATGTGAATGGTATCTTAGGTTGCATTAGGAGGAGTGTTGCCAACAGGTGGAGAGAGGTGATCCTTCCCCTCTACTCAGCAGTGGTGAGGCTCCGCCTGTAGTACTGTGTCCAGTTCTAGGCTTCCAGTACAAGAAAGATATGGAGCTACTGGAGAGAGTTCAGAGGAGGGCCACAAAGACAATTAAAGAACTGGACCACCCGCACAAGAACAGACTGAGAGACCTGGGACTGTTCATTCTGAAGAAGAGAAGGCTCACAAGCATCTCATTCATGTGTGTAAACACCTGAAAGGAGGGTACAAAGGAGGCAGAGTGATGCCCAGTGACAGGACAAGAGGAAATAGGCACAAAATGAAACACACTCCTTTTAAATATAAGAAAAGATTTTACTGCAAGGGTGACTGAGCACTTGGCACAGGTTGCCAAGAGAGGTTGTGAAGTATCCATCCTTGGAGACATTCAAAACCCAACCGAACACAGCCCTGAGCAACCTCCTGTAGCCGACCCTGCTCTGAGCAGATTAGACTCAACAGTCTCCAGGGGTACCCTTCAGCACCTACTGTTTTTTTGATTCCATGCTGTAGTTTTTTAATGGCAATGCTTTGCAAAGTGTCAATGTTGGTTAGGACATGAATGATTGGTTTCTTAAAGTGGCTTTAAAAAAGTGGAATATTCAAAAAGAAATACCAGTGCCTAATATTTTAAATCAGTGTAAGCTTCTCTGAAACTTGTAGCCCTTAGACTTCTTGCTGTACTAAAAGTTTACATGCTGAAACAAAATCTTCACAGACCATGTGAAGCTAGTGTTGTATGCTGCTTACATGCTTCCTTTTCATAGTGGTCCTGCTGTGATCCCAATGAGATTGTAGCCCCATGTGGACCTCTATCTCATCCTTTCTGTTGCCCTTGCTGCATGTGTTACTGTACAGGCCCTTCAGACAGGCACCTATTTGTGCTGATCATCCAGAAAAAGTGCAATGTACTGGGGCTCCATTTCTGATCTACTTGACTGCGTGCCCCTGCTTAAATATAATTTAAGCAGTTGAGGGCCATTGTGGGACAGAGAGAGTGAAAACTGGAATTAGTAAGGCTATATGACACCTTGTAATGCCATGCCATGCAGACTTGCTGGTACACGGAAGCAGAAAAGTTGCATTTGTGACTCTGTGTAGGTTAGTAAGTTCTCATGATATAGAGATTATCCATTTTGATGCAGCAAAAAGTTAACATAGCTGTGCTTCTTCCAAAGTGGGCTGGCTCACATCTAGTCATCAAACTTGTTTGCCCTGAGTTTATGAGCATTTCCACTTCTGGGGAGCAGGGCTGAAGCAGTTGAGATGTTCATCAATCCAAATTGATAAAGTTGCTGCCACAAGCTGACAGGTGAGATACCACAAGACCCAGCTCTAACTTGCAGGTGTGTGGTCCCCAACATAGAAAGCAGAATTTTTCTTCTGGGAAACTAGGATGGGTTATGTCAGAGGAATAGGGCCAGATCCAGCACCCTGAGAGAGGTGAGGCTGCAACACCTCCATGCCCCCAGGTCCAACCAGTAGGAAGGCTTGGTGTGCACTCCCAGCAGAAACATGCACACAGAGTGCATGTACCCACCACATATATATATATATATATATATATATATATAGCTGGCCACACAAGTCAACCCAGAAAGACACAGAGAGTACTCTCATGAACAGAGGCAGCACCAATGGCCTCACCCTACTCCCCTCTCTAGCTGAGCAGAATAAGGGGATCACTACTGAGAGTTTATGTAGACTCACATACAAGGTGGATCCCTGTGGCAGCTGGGTTCAGATCCTCAGTCTGCCCCATAGCTGGTCCTTGGATCCCAGTCTCCCCAGTTGCTGGCATCTGGATGTATGAGCCCCTGAGGTCACAGCCCCTCTGTAGTTGCTGGCACAGATCATCTTACTCATCTCCTACACCCACCCCAAGCTGGCTGGGACTCCTCTGGTCCCCCAGCAGCCACCACCCATCGTCTCACCTTCTCCCTTCTCCTGCCTTTGGTTCCTACCCTAAGCATCCCATAGTAAGCCCTGGGAAATTCTAAAATACTCTTCCCCTTCATCCCATAATGTGTTCCACCCCTAGGCAGTAGTCCCCTTAAATTCTCCCTGCTCACCATTGTGACCCTGCTCCTCTGGGTTTGTGGAGGCGGGTCTTTGATGGGCTTATGTCCCACCCTGGGATGGGGGGAGATGTAGTCAAGCAAGGTATTATTTGGGTGCCTTCAACTGCCATTGTCTCTCTGTGCTCCTTTGCAGGTGCACAGGGAAGCTTTGTAACCTGATCGTATCTCAGACTAATTTTAGTCAGGTAAATTGTGCTGTGTACATGCCTGTCTCCCTTAGTTATAAAGGAAGCTGGAGGTGGCCAACAGAGATTTGGACATGGCACTTCCAGGTTTTACAGACCAAGTGAGAAGAACCTTGCCTCTGGGATAATAGTGTGTCAGGAGGAAACCCATACCAAAGAGTACCCCAAGAAATTCCTACAACTGAACATAGGAAAAAGTTGAATTAATTTCTCGAGCTGAGCCTTGGCCCTATCTTCTTGCTCTGGAATGTCCCAGCTGAGAACTAGCCTAACCCCTGTCCATGATGGTGAGCTGCTATTCTGTGTTTATTATTCTGTGCTGTATTGTCAGCAATTAGAAGAGGGTCATTCATCTGCTTTTACAATTTGTTTAAAGATGCTTTAATGTAAAGTAAATAGTCACCTAATATTTGGTACTGCTGTGCTGGGGTTTTTTAGACATTTCCCAAGCTTGAAGGTTATGAAGGAAGGGATATCTGGTTCCTGGGCATTGCATGGCTTCAGGCTGAAGCACCTTGCCATGGCAAAGACTTGTCTGAGTAAGGGCAGGCTTGTCACATTAGGCTTCCAGGGAACTTTAGCATGGAAAAGAGCATGTCCATGGTCTTTGTCCAGAGCAAGCAGCAGTGAAGAGAATTAGGAAGGTGGTTGAAGTTTTAAGATTCTAATTTGGGGTTTAAATGTCTAATTATATGTTCTGTAATTGGTGATTTGAAGTTCCTGTCATTAAATACCTTAAATACACCAACCTTACCTGGACAGGTAGGCTGAAACATTTGCTGTGTTAGTTGGTAAGTCTAGTTCCAGAAATGTTAGAAACCGTAGCACTTCTTTTAACTGCTTTTTCTCCAGGTATGCTCCAGGAAAGGCAAGAGACAGGGAGTGGGGGAGTCAGAGGTTCCTATTTGCCATCCCCAGGTGCTTGTTAAGCTCTTTTTCTGAATGATTCAGTATAGTACAGATGATGTAGTAGTTTCTAAGAAAAAAATTGATCTATTGTGCACTAATGTATTTTTCAAGGAAAATCCCTTCTGAGTCATCACAAATGTTCTGTAATAGTTACTAGAGGACCTATTTTCCACCCATAAATAGTTTCTTTTATACTTAACTTCAAAAGCCAGTATCTTTCCGGCTTGGAATTAAACTCAAAGTGTTGCTTTATCAAACCATTTGTTGTTGCAGTAGCTGGTTGATTACAGATGTACATCTTTTTTTTTTTCCTGGTCTTTTTAGAGGGCCAATCACTATGGTAACCACATTACAGAAAATTGCTTGGTCTCCTTAAAATACCCTTCAGAAAAAGGTCATTTGTTATTAACATTTTCTGACTAAACTCAAAATGTTAACAACATCAAGAATATTGTTGCTGTTTCTATACTTACATGGGTTTTTTCTTTACCATGCACCTTTCAGTTAACTATCAAAACAGGACAAAATATTGAGACTCCAAAACAATTGTAAAGCCGCAGACTTCTGAATATGTTTTGAAATATCAAGATTTGCTCACGCTGCTGTGTTTTGGCTGCTGGAGTGCACAGCTTTGTTTCATTGTTTTCATTTCTCTGATTCTGAGAAAAAAACAGGCTGAAGTTACTTTTTCAACCTCTGCATGCTAAGATTGAAAGGAAGGGGCAGGCATATGACTATTACAGACAGCCGTCTGTTGTTGAATTATGAAATAGCTGTCCTGGACAGTCATTTAAAAGGCTGGAAATGGCTGGTTAAAGGTTTCTACTCTCAGGGTAAAATGCATCCAAGGGGTATTAGATGGGAAAAATCAGGTCTGATTGTAATAATAGGGTCCTAGCCTGTGAAGTGAGAACACACAAAGTTGTTCTCTTTCTGGCATACACCACTTGTGTTCTGCTTGATTGGACGCGTTGTTTCTTTGCCATTTTACATTATCTACATTGCCGGCAAAGGATTCTCACATTTGTATAGTTTTCTTGTTTTGCAGATAGCTATTTGCAGCTTTTATCCAAGCCCAGTAAACAATTAAAAAAAAAAAAAATCCCCTTTCTTGGAGTTCCATCATTTTGGAAATGACAAACAAGTTAAAAAGGCTGCCAAAAGAAGCAGGAGTTGGAGGAAGTTAATTCGCATTGATGTGTGCATGCCACTGATAGCAAGTTATGCCTATGACATTCTGACATTGCCTCTCAAAAAAGAGAAAGAGTGGAGTGGAGTGAAAGACTAAGAGGATGTTCATTTAATTGGAAAGCCTACTGAGATCTGAGGCAGCTGAGGCAAAGGATGCACCCTTTTTCTGCACAATGGCATTGGCTGAAGGTTGTATATAAGGTGGCCTTATTAAAGTGACAAGGCAATTTAATTCTTTTGTGCACAATGATTCTACTTCATTGATTTACAATGGGAAGGATATAATTTTGCTAGTGTTGGCAAAAAGCTCAAATGTCAGGCTTTTCAAATTGCCATACTTGCCTTGTTCAGGATGAATAATGAATAAGTCACCTTTTGTCTACAGTTAAATATTCTTGAATAAATACAAAGAACATAAAAGACATAAATGATTGCCTGATTTATATTTAAAATAAAGATCAACATTGTGATAAATGGTTGAAAATGCTTAGTGTGAAGTAATATGACTATGCTGATAATTACATTATCAATTAAGGGGCAGCCCAGGTGTGGAGTGTTATAGAATGGATGGCAGAGAGAAACCCCCAGTGTGGAACGTGCCAAACTTGGCTGTATGGAAAGGGTGTGGAGGGGGAGTGAAGAGACCTTTAGCTATGCAGGGGTTCTCATGTTTAAAACTGGACCTTTTAATGTACTGAAACATCCATTCTCTCAGGCATCTGTAGCTGTTGCTTCTTGCTTTGTCATTAGCAGAATGCATTGGTCTTATGTCTGGAAACAGATTTTGTTTCATTTATTCCTGACAGTTTGGGTGGGCAGAGAAGACCGCTCATCATTCCTCAGGATCTGTCTTTATTCAGAGAGGAACAGATCTTAAAGACCTGCTAAGTCTAATGTTCATAACAGGCAATGTTATGAAGGCCTCAATAAAAGAGCTGGAAAAACATCAAGGAAGATGCAAAAATACTCTATGTACTTCTCAACATCTGATTCCTAGACCATAGGAGGAATAGGCCTTGCCTCCATATGCACAAGCATACAGCCTCCAGTTTGGATAAAATAATTGTGTTAAAACCATGCCTACTCCTGATCTGTTGTTCTTCTTTTAGAAAGCTCTGTTTGACTTTATTAAATTTCTCAATGTCTTAAATAAGATGATCAGAGAGATGGTGGATTAGCTGCTTAGACACTTCTGTTAGATGAAACGTATGCTTTGAACTTGTAGTAGGGAAGCAGGCAGTCTCAGAAGTAGTGGGCTGATATGAGAGTGTGATATGGCGAAGATTTCAGGATGATATACATGGAAATGCAAGATGGAGTAGAATGGAGTATGTACAACATATGCCTGCGTCCTACAGTACTGGTACTTAGATCATGATGATGGAAGGAAGGATCATAGTGCTCACATGCAAAGAGGCCTTACAAAGGTACTGCAGGCAACTTCAACACCCCCATAGTATAACATGTGCAATTTTATAGCTGTTCACATACTTTAATTCTATATATGTATGTCCGAGAGGGGGGTGTTTCTGGAATTCAAACCCCAAACCAACCACCCTAAAAAGGCCTTCAGAAGTATACAGTGTGACACTAAATTGCCATCAGTAAGAGATCATCCGCAGGAACAATTACATCTGCTATCCAAACATCTTCCATTGAATGAAACAAGTGTTATAAAATAGTAGCAGACTGTAGCTCTCTAAAGGAACCAGGTCAGGCTGTGGGGATTGCAGGAAGGTTTTATGGGTGCTGCTGACAGCAACGATATGGTGAGATTCCTCAGTTTAGGGCAGGGGAAGTGTGTGCTCTTCTGTTCACTCTCTTCTGTGACATCTTTAATCTCTCCTTGTACCAGACTTTCCTGTTCTCATTCTCCACACATTGCTTTGCTCAGTGGGTCCTAATATTCTGCTTTTGATACCTTGACCCAGATCCATAATCTGGAGAACTATTCTTGCTTTGCATGTGTATATGCTCCCATTTCTCCCTACATTTTTTTTCCGATCTCATTTCACACTTGGGGTTGTTCCAGTGCAAATTGAGAAGGACCTGTTCTACCCTTTTTCTTGCCTTTTTGTTCCAAAAGCCCTACAAAGAACAGTAGCTCAAAGAAAAGTGCTCTTGCCTTATCTGCTAGCAGCTTGCTGCTTGCTGTTCTCTACACAGGATGACGGTAATGGCCAGTAATGACCAGAAGCAGAAACTAGCTCCTCCCACTCTGTACCATAGTGTTAGGACAAATGTTGAGAGTGAGTAGTTTTCCCCTTGCTGCTAAGGGTTCTTGTGGGTGTCTTTTTGACTCTCTATCACAGGTTTGTCACTACTTGACTGTTTCCTGAAGGAGTTTGTGTGTTGGCAGCTGGCATGTGAAAACTTCACGTACATCTAGTATTTCCTGAATTAAAAGAACTGCTGGCTGATGATTCCTGTAGTACCTATTTCTGTTGTGGCTTTTAATTCTTATAGCTAAGTAGTTTTAATTTTTATAAAATGGGATATTAAGTGACTGTTTTGCAGTGGGTTGCTTTTAGAAAATAAAATCTAATTTCTTATGATGTTACCTGAGAATCTATATGCATTGATAGGGACTTATCCTTCTGAAGCTGCCAGATTTCTTCCTTTCGTTGTTTTTACCCACATACCATTGAATAGGGTAAAGTCTCAATATTACATTATAAAGAAAGAGTCACATGAGAAGAACATGAACATTGTATGCTACTTCTAAAGATTCTGTATAATTTTAAGCTAGACATGACTTAAAAACTTCTGTTAGGCAAAAATGCATTCAGTGCATGCTTCCATTTATCCATGTTGTATGGAATATCATAGCCCTGACTGTGCCTTTTTGTCTCGAGTTATTGCTATGGATCTAAATGACCAAGAAGCTGCTATACTTCTGGGTCTGTGGAAAGAAACTGGCTTATGACTTCTTTGAGTCTCTCAATAATAGTACAGTTACTCTAGGTTTACTTGCAAAATGACTCTGTGGTATGTGTAAATGTGGTGAGCTACAAGGGACAATGAAGGTAGATAGGAAAATACAGTATGTAGTAATGTTCCTTTTGTACCCTGTGTAGAATCAATCAGTGCTCCATCTACAGCAGTTGCTACATCATTCTCCCAATAAGGCTGCATGGACCAGCTTCTGCTCAAACCTCACTTTCTCTGGTTTGGTTCAGATCTATATAAGATCTTATGCTCTTCCTGAATGAAGAGCAGAGATTATGATGAATTTTTTTCACTGATATTTTTGGGGGCTTGTCCTGGTTCAGCTAGGATAGGGTTAAGTTTCCCCAGCAGGGGGAAGGGATCTCCAGCCGGGTTATTCATACCATGCTGATGTCAGGTCTGGTATGGCAGCGCGGGAGGCTTTTCCTTTGTGGCTTTGGCGGACTGGCTGTGTCCATGGCGGTATTTCTCTGTATATCTTTTGTTTATTACTTATATTATTGTTATATTACTGTTTATTGTTGTTATTATTGCTACTGTTGTTGTTGATTGTTTATCACACTGTTGTATTAAATTTCTTGTTATTTTAACCCGGGGTTTGTGCCCTACTTGTGTCTGAGGGTGGGGGAAGGACAATGGCAACATGGTCTCCGGTCCTGGCAGGGCTTAAACCAACACAGGGCTCCAGCTTCACAATATGACCATGAGATATAGGAGTAAGGTGTATTATCAGTATAATAAAAGCATCTGACTCTTGATGGAAAACATGCAAGAGATTGAAATAATGTGCCTGGCTCACATATCTGTTATCTATGGTTAATAAGAACCTCCCTGGCACCTGGTCTTTGTTCATTTTCTGTTGGGCCACTTGCTATCATGAAAAGCAAATGTAAAAGATTATAATGGACTTAATTGATAGCATAATCTGAAGAATACACCTAGATTGAACACTGCCCCTTTACAGAATAGGTGGGTAGGGGAATACAGTTGCTACTCCAGTGAGGACCAAATGAGCACCAAATTCTCATGTTCACCTGAAAGAAGACTTGCAGGTGGCAACAATTTCCAAATCAATATCCATAAAGCAAAAGAAATCAGTTAAATGACCATTTCATGGAATCACAGACTAGCACAGATTGGAAGGGACCTCAAAATATCAACTGGTCCAACCTTTTGTTCTAGTGCAAAGGCTGACAGGAAAAAAGCATAATAGAAATTCTTCGTTAACTCCAAGTATTTGTCCTGTATCCAGAAAATACTGAAAGAATAGACTATTTCAAAGGTTCGCATAGGTGGCAATGCATTTCAGGGCTTCTTTGCTAGGCTCATTTTTACAAGAATATATACAAAAAATCTCTTTTAATACTAGGAACTGTTAATGTCAAGAGCCCAAACCTAAGCAGTGGTATTTGCCAATTATATCAGTTTCTGTCATACCTCTCTCAGCTCCATTCTTTCATCATAACAAATATCCTGTAAGGTGTTGTGGTTTGTTTTTTTTTTTTTTCCCTTAAAATACAAGCATTTATTATGGTGATATACTTTTCAAAACTGAAGACTGAGGAACCTAGAAGTATAAAGATGAATGCTCCTTTTTACTCACTTATGTAATTCTAGTATCTCTTTTTGTTTTGACATTAAAAGAAGTCTCCTGAGTAGAAACTGTATGTTATACTAGAAGATGCCATTTTTAGGATTTATATAGCATTGTTCAGGTAACTGGTTCTCCAGATCTCCTTTGTAAAAGTATTGTGTGAGAAAGCACTGGAGTAACAAGCAGAAGTAAATATTCTTCATCCTTCTTTAAGAAAAATTCTGAGAACTGTGTGAACTCCTGGACTTAATGTGAACTGCATTTTGCTGGTTATTCAATTACTCTGATCTGTCAGCATAGTTTAGGTATAATTTGAGGTCTGGGAAGAGATTAGTGCTTACTGATCAGAAACTGTCTTGTAAGGGGATTTCTTTATATCTGGAAACCTTAGGTTAAAAATAAAAATTAATTCCGTTCAAAATTAAAATTGAATGTATTTTTGTTTTAGGTGGAATTAGGTTGTTTTCTTTGTGTTTTAAGGGCAGGTTGAACTTAAGCAGTGTGTGGTGAATTCTACACAAAGATGTTTCTCAACAGTTGAGCTAGGTCTCTTGCTTGGTGTGTGATTGAACACTACATACTTGTGGCTCAGATCTTACATTTCCTCATGCTAACCTTTTACTAGGATGTATTTCAAAGTCAGCAAGCTGCTTTCTCTCTCACACAGTCCCTGTGGCTGACTTCTGATAAATATTTTCAAACTTTTTTTTAGAGCAGCAGAGATCTAAAATGTGCAAATACGTCAGGATAGCATTCCCTTAGGAAGAAACCCTTGAAACACCATTGCAGAAGGTGGTTTTGGTTGATGTGAAACAGTACTGTTTCTGCATGGAAGAGATAGATTAACACAGAGTGGCTGGGAGGGGCATTATTTGCAGATCTTGTCCTCACATTGTCTTGTGTGTTTCAGTTCTGGGCCTCACAGAGACATGAGTAGGAGGACAGGTAGAAGCAGAAGAGGGCTGACGGGTCTTTGCAGGGACTCGAATTTCAGCACCTGGGTTGTTGAAGGATCGATGGGAAGGGTGATTGCCAAGTGGTTCAACTCTCTGGCTGTGAGAATGACTGTGGCTGTTGGTTGCTTCTTGCAAGAACACCTGGTGATATGAAGGGGTAATGTTGGTGAGAGACTTAGCTTACCTCCCTACAGACTTTGTGAATAGCCAGGACCATCAATCAGCAATGGTGGTCTGAGACACTCAGAGGAACACAGCTCAAGTTCTGGGTTCATCTTGTTCATTGAGCTAGATAATTTGGCATGTGGAGAAAAGCAATTTTAAAGCTCTGTTTGAAGATTGCCTTTGGCTTACATGATACAGTATGCTAACATGCATGTCAGCTCCTTGACATGTAAGACCATCATTTGTTCTAATTTTATTTGCTTTTAGGAAGCCCATGCAAGATTTAATCTATGAAGAGCTGTCTTGCCAGTAAAATAAAGACCAATGGTAGCAGATATATAATAGGCAGAAATAAAAAGAATAAGCAGTTCCTCCTTCTTTGCACAAAGAGTTGTTCATAAATTCTGTCCCAGGCACAGTTTTCCATGTTCTACTTTTTAAATCTCGAAGTGCAGATTAAAAACCCTGATACTTCTACCCTTTGATTCCTCAAGGACTGGTGTGGTATCTTATTATTGACTAGAAATTAATTGTAGCTTTTCCTCCTCATCTGGACTGTAAAGTCAAGCTGTGATTCTGTTTTCTGAGTCTGGTTGCTACAGCAGACCATCAATAGGATAGCCTAAAAGACGATCACTTAGCAATGAATTCTCTTCCCTCTTTTTCACTACTTTCCTTGCCTTCTTCTTTTGTTGGATTTAAATGTTTGTGATTTTCACCTCTTTATCCATCATAGCACACCATTGACTGAATAATACAGTTTTATTAAGCTGCCCTCTTTCTGTGAAATAAATGCCAGTAATAATCAGTCAATCATTCAATCCATATGAATGTGGAATTTAGATGTGGCTGTTTGAATCGGTTTTATAATATACCATTTTTTGGTACAGCATGTTCTTTGATAGTATTCTTTTAAATGACTGTTTCCAACTGCACTTGAAAGCACCTATGAAAGAAATTGTTTATGATGCTATACTTAGTTTAAATTTCCTTCTCTTTTCTTCAGCATTTTTGTCTGTATTTCATTTCTATGCAAATTATATCTTTGTGAGTTAGTAAAATTTTACAAACCAGTTGAAATGCAGCTATGGAATGAATTATTGGAGAAAATTTGGAAAATACTCTCATGAAAGGAAAACTGAGGAAAACATTTAAATCTAATTGTGTATTACTCAAAGAGAATTTCAGAGCACCTCTTAGGCAAATATTACATAAATGTATACCTATATTAAATGATTAATTTACCACAGGTAATATACTTGAAGGCTCAGGGACTATTTTCCCATTAGCCTGTGCCTGTAGCACTTCTCAGCTGAAATACAGCCTAGGTACACAAATGCACTTAACTCCCTCATGGGGAATTGCAGAGGAGGAATTGTGACTGTAATGCTTGTAAACAGCTAGAGAGCAATGGCAGTTGCTACCAACTGTCCCAGTGCTTAATTTCCATTAGAGAGATAGTGACTGAATTTAACCTCGCAGGGAGTCAGTCCTTGATGAACAAGAATAATTTTGTGTCCTCCCAATTATAAAGCATCCAGTTCCCCCTAAATTCGTTAACAACAGCTGGCAGATCTACTGTGAATACTCTGAATAACTACCAGATTCTCAGCAATCGATCTCCAAAATGGGAGACTTGATAGCTGCGTATTTGTCAGTCAAGAATAATTTACGTGATTTGTGCCTCCATGAGATATCTGCTTCCCATCATGAGACAGACTGGCTTTGTGAATAGTTTAATCCCTCATTTCAACATTTATCTAGGAAGGATGTGGGCTGAAGTGCAGAGGCATGGGGACTAAAGGACTTTCAGTACTTTCAGAGCCTTCATGGGAGAGAGGAGCTGCAGTCCAACCCAAAGGTTGTGCTGCTGTCTCCAGAATGCAGGAGATACTGTGGCAAAGCTCAAAACAAAACTTTTTTTTTTTTTTTAATCTAATAAAAAAAAAAAATCTAATTCTACTTATGCTTCCCTATTCACAAGTACTGAGCTGCATGTCCAGAGGCTCTGGCTAGGGCAGATGATGAGGGGTGCCAGTTACCTCCCCCTCTCTCTATCTTCTGGGTTCTTGTAAGAGTCGGTCAGAAGATCAGCATTGTCTCAACATTGTCATCAGGGACATGGACAGAAAGATACCTGACAATGGCCTGTTTGGGACACATTTGCCAATCCCAAGAGTGGAATGTGGTGCAAAGACTCCTGAATGCAGAACTGTGTGGCACAGCGAGTGCTGTGCTGTTCTCCTGAGCACTGACCCGTGTGGTGCAGGGAGCGCAGTGCTGTTCTTCGGTGCCTGAGCTGTGCAGTACATGAGTGCTGGGTTATTGTTCGGTACCTGGGCCTAGCCAGAGCTGTTAGAGATAACCACATAGCCACTGTCAAAACAGATGGATTGCAGCTGTTGCCACAACATCGATGAAGAAACCATGAACTTTAGACAAGACTTGCTTCATTATAATACCAAAACACACCTCCTGCTTGAAGGCTGCCCACCTCTAAGACTGGCCATGCCTCGGACTCTCCCCCTGTGCATGCGTAATAGCCTCACTTGAGAAGGGTGGAGATATGATAATTGAATTCTAAAAAGGGTGGAGACCCCTGAGGCAGAGGTGGAGCAAGGTGTGTTACTAAGTATAAAAGATGACTTCTTGGCAATGAAAATTGGAAGCTTCCCTGCCAAGGATCACGATCATCGACAACGCAGCATCAGCTGAACCTGGGACGATTAGGACGTCTTGGGATCAGCAGTAGTAGCTATAACCTCTCTTTCTCCTCTATCTAAACTTTACTTTTCTCCTTTCTTTCACCCATCTCTAACTATCATGTGCTGCTTCACAGGCAACACAATGAAGTTTTACTGCTTTATTACTGCTATCCCCTTTGGTGTTGGTCGCCTTAATTTTGCACTTTCAAGATTGTCCTCCGAGTGGTCCATGACAGTTCTTCAGCACATGGTCAACAAGTTGAGGTCACAAAGATGTGCCTTTTAGGAACTGACAGTGATTGTGGTCTTTTGAGACATCCTGACCCACCTGTGTGCAAGTCATTAAGATTTATTCCTTTTTAGCTCCTTATCCCCAATACTGTCCATTATCTTTCTCTCATCTTCTCATAATGCAGATTGTCCTTTGTTTAAGTTTGTGTGCTTTCTTCATCTGTGTGTTCTGGGACTCAAACATTTTCAAACAAACACTCAAACAAACAGTATTTTCTGAGGTACCCATGTAACTAAGAGCAGGATTCAGTAGAGCCCATAGGGGCATATAAACTGAAATGCAGGTAGATTTAAGGCATCGAAGTCTGATGTTGCATTCCAAGTTCCTTCTTCCTAGTTGCCCACTCAACCTGGAGGTTTATATGGTGCCTTCCAGCTGGTATCCCAAGTATCTTGTGAAGGTCTCCAGGCTGAGCAGATAGCTGATTAGCTGGTGCTAATATGACTGAAGGTCTATCAGCTACTGTACATGCCCTTGAAGTACTCTGTCTTCAAGGAAGAAGCCTGTGCAATGTATGCTGGGAGAACTCAGCCCCATGTGTCAACCCACAGCAAGGAATTCTGCCTCAGGGGGTGGTTTGGAGGGTTAGGTCCCTGCTTGGAGAGTCCCAGCTCAGCCCACGTCCCCCAAAGGGAACTGTGGTGCCAAACAAGTCATTCTTGACTCGCAGTGCAGGGGCCAGGTACCCTACGTTGGGCATCCTTGTGAAGCAGTAATGACATGTGCAATGACCCCACTAAAAAAAACTGTGCCTCTGCTTTGCAGTGAAGTCCATCTATTTATGAGTAGTTATTGACTGTAGGAACTCTTATATTGAGTAAAGATGACATAAAGCTTACACATTTCTCTTATTTAATCAGACACAGTAGTTCTTTTCAGCTGTTGATCTAACATGGTATTTTATATATTTCTAAATGGATGACAAAGGAAATTTAGTCTTTGAATCTTCATCAGAGATATCTTACATTATAAGCTAGCAACAAGGTTTCTGTAATGCAGAATAGAGGGTTACATTTGTGTGTGTATGTTTGTTTTTTTTCTGGTATTATGGGTATGAAAAAAGCTCACATTTCTGTACTGGATGCATACATTTGTACATATAGTATAGTAGTTATGGGGTAAATAGAGTTCATAGCAACTTGTAGGTATCCCATCCTCTGTGAATTTCCAGTGGTCTCAAAAAACTAAGGGGATTCATTGACTGGATGCAATTCAACAAAATTATGAAAATTAATGGAGTGTTCAAATAGTAGCCAAATTCAGACAAAATTTTTCAGGACAGTAAAAGATATGATTCATTGTCTTTAATTTTAGTAAGTTTAAATTAGATATCAAAGTGCAACTAGTCTTCATGTAGAATGTATTTAGAGATAGGCACCTCCAACTGAATTGGGATGGAAGACAATAAAATTACAGATGGTCCAGAAAGATGACAAGGCATTATTCACTATTATTCACAAAAGAAGGGCTATGGAACACATAACTAAATCAACATCATGTCTCCATCATCTACATGGTGTGTAATTAAATCATGTAACACATTGTCACAGGATGCAGTAAAATAAAAAATATAAATTTATTTTAAAATATGTAGAGAGTTCAAGCATAAGCCTGTTGCTGGGTTATTGTATGTAGTTATTTGACTGACTTTTGCCTTGGGAAGTCCCTGTGCTCCTCAGTGAGACAGGATATACTGGGGATAAATGTTTCCAGCTACTGGATAACATCAGAAACAGGATATTATTCTGAATGGACTTTTGCCCTGATCAGTTTTGGGGTTTTATCATCCATTTGTTTCCTTAGGACTAAGAAGCATCACTGAAGTAATACTACAGTGCTACTGGGTAATCTCAGCATGCTGTACCTCTGCCAAGATTTTTGTAAGCATTATGTTGCAAGACCGATTTATCAGAACAGTTTTAAAGGGCATAATAAGACAGTTTCAAGTTTGTTTTTCCAAGGTAGCTCATGACAGGAAGAGAAAAAGCTAACTTCTTCAGACACAATGGTACTCATACTCAGAGTTTAAAGGAAGTATTGTGAGTTAAGTTGGAAAAAATTAAAATTATTGCTTTTGAGAGCATGTGCACAAAAATCTAATTTTAGTATTGGAAATGCTTCGAGTAGTGTGTTTGGGTTTATTGGTGCAATAAGAATGGCAGAGAAGGGAAAAATGCCAGGGTTTTGATTGACATTTCTGGAAGAAGAGAGATCTGTCCTGAACTTTTCAATGGGAACTTCTACTGGAATGTGCTTCCAAGAGGACTGAACTCCTTCAAGGATGAGGAAAACCTTTAAGCCACATCTCTTATTTCTTGGCAAGAGCTGTAAGTACAGGGTTTCTATCCAGAACAAGGTAACTTTTTCCTCTTGCACAGAGTAAATCCACTTGGAAGGACTTGGCAGTTCAAAATCAGGTTATGACTAGCTGGTGATCTTACTCTGATTACATACTTGTTGCCAGTGACTCTGTATTCATGTGTAGCCAAGACTGAAGCATCTGTTCTAATTGTGTCTTACGCTTTCCATCCTTCATGTTCTTCCATGTTACTTTTCTGCACAGAATATCTTCCCTTTGGTATAGATCAAGCTAAGACCTCCCAGACTTGTGGGTTGTATGCTGCGATGCAATTTGTATTTCACAGCTTTGTCTGTTCTGTCTGAGGCTCTGCAATCTTAGTCTGGCAACTTAATAAAGCAGAAGCACTTCTGGCTTGATGTTCTCCTGTAAGCAGAGACGAGGCAAGACATGGAAGTGGGCCAGAAGCTCTTTAAGCCATTGGTGTTGGTGTCAATGGATATGTAGTCCAGAAGGAGTCATTCTACAGGCCTCTGTGGAACAGAAGAGGAAGGTTTGGGGATGTCAACCAGCACACAAAGCTCTACTATGGTTCATTACTCTAGGTGTTTTGGGGAGCTCCACTTTTCATATTTGGAAAAAAGCACTCTTTGTTTCCCACCTAGTAATATGCATGACAGTCTGTCTGCTGTTAATTTGGGAGACTTAGCCTTTTTTTGGCCTACCTGGATTTATGAAGTGAATGTATGTTGTGGGTTTTGACCTTGGCTGGATGCCAGGTGCCCACCAAGCCACTCAATTTCTCCCCCTTCTCAACTGGCCAAGGGAGAAAGTATAATGAAAGGCTTGTGGGTCGAGATAAGGACAGGGAGATCACTCAGCAAGTACTATCACAGGCAAAGCAGACTCAGTTTGGGGAAACTAATTTGATTTATTGCTAATCAAATCAGAGTAGGATAATGAGAAATAAAAACAAACCTTAAAACACCTCCCCACTCCTTCCCTTCCTCCTGGGATCACTTGGCTCTTGATTTCTATATCTCCTCCCTGCCAGCAGTGCAGGGGGACAGGGAATGGAGGTTGCAGTCAGTTCATCGCATGTTCTCTGCTGCTCCTTCTGCCTCATGCTCTTCCTCTGCTCCAGCATGGAGTCCCTCCCATGGGAGACAGTCCTCCACAAGCTTTTCCAACGTGGGTCCTTCCCTCAGGCTGCAGTTCTTCACAAACTTTTCCAGTGAGGGTCCTATCCGTGGGGTGCAGTCCCTCAGAAACAGACTATTCTAGCGTAAGTCCCCCGCAGGGTCACAAGTCCTGCCAGCAAACCTGCTCCAGCGTGGGTGCCTCTCTCCACAGGATTACAGGTCCTGTCAAAAGTGAAAATTCCAGTTCTGTCTTCTCAAAGTTGGGTCTTGTTGATATCACACCACGCTTCTACCAGGCTACTTGAGGCCTACATCTGGCCAGCTGGCAGCATGCTGGGAGGATAAGTGATTGATTCAAATGTCCTGGGTATGTGTGTAGTATGGAAAAAAAGAGTGATGGCAGGACTGCTAGTTCAGATGAATTTGTCCCCACAATGCGGCCAAAATCAAGACACATTCTTGCTGCGGAGGCTTGAATAGAGGCTCTCTTCACAATTGTTGAAAGATAAATTCAGACTAAAAGTAAGGACATGATGAAGGAAACTCTAACAGTATAGAAAATTAACCCTTGTTATGGTTTACCAAGGGCAACAATGTCCTTCACTGCACAAATTTCAACTCTAGGTTAATTCAGTCATACTTTCCAGTTCAAGAAAGGCTTATGAGCTGGCAATAACCCATACAGGGAAAATCTTATAATGCCCATAATGCACAAAGTTGGACGAGATCATTATTGTTGCCCTTCAAATCTCTGGGTTTCATGTAGATCCTCTCTGCAAGAAAGAGGAGCCTTGTTAGTATGTGCTGAAAGTGAGCACATGTGCAAAGGAAGACTGTGATGGGAAATGAGAAGATTGTTTTCATAATGTTTATGGGGTGGTAAAACAGCAGTTAACCACAGCAGTGGTCTTTTCTGCACTAGGATATTGAGACACATTAAAAATACACCTTTCTCCATTAACATAAAACTACACAAGTTGCATAAGGAAGAAGATCATGCAATGTTGCAACAAACAAATGCCAAGTGAAGGAAGAGAGAGCAAAGCAGGTCTATAGATCAGAAAAGGATCTAGGATGGTGGAAAGAGGTAAAAAGGAAGAAGAGGTGATTGTGCTTGCAGAAGATGAAGCCTTTCCGATAGCGTGGGACTTGTCTGTGCAAAGTCTTATCACCAAGAAGTGGATCTCCTCTTCTCTTCTCTTCTCTTCTCTTCTCTTCTCTTCTCTTCTCTTCTCTTCTCTTCTCTTCTCTTCTCTTCTCTTCTCTTCTCTTCTCTTCTCTTCTCTTCTCTTCTCTTCTCTTCTCTTCTCTTCTCTTCTCTTCTCTTCTCTTCTCTTCTCTTCTCTTCTCTTCTCTTCTCTTCTCTTCTCTTCTCTTCTCTTCTCTTCTCTTCTCTTCTCTTCTCTTCTCTTCTCTTCTCTTCTCTTCTCTTCTCTTCTCTTCTCTTCTCTTCTCTTCTCTTCTCTTCTCTTCTCTTCTCTTCTCTTCTCTTCTCTTCTCTTCTCTTCTCTTCTCTTCTCTTCTCTTCTCTTCTCTTCTCTTCTCTTCTCTTCTCTTCTCTTCTCTTCTCTTCTCTTCTCTTCTCTTCTCTTCTCTTCTCTTCTCTTCTCTTCTCTTCTCTTCTCTTCTCTTCTCTTCTCTTCTCTTCTCTTCTCTTCTCTTCTCTTCTCTTCTCTTCTCTTCTCTTCTCTTCTCTTCTCTTCTCTTCTCTTCTCTTCTCTTCTCTTCTCTTCTCTTCTCTTCTCTTCTCTTCTCTTCTCTTCTCTTCTCTTCTCTTCTCTTCTCTTCTCTTCTCTTCTCTTCTCTTCTCTTCTCTTCTCTTCTCTTCTCTTCTCTTCTCTTCTCTTCTCTTCTCTTCTCTTCTCTTCTCTTCTCTTCTCTTCTCTTCTCTTCTCTTCTCTTCTCTTCTCTTCTCTTCTCTTCTCTTCTCTTCTCTTCTCTTCTCTTCTCTTCTCTTCTCTTCTCTTCTCTTCTCTTCTCTTCTCTTCTCTTCTCTTCTCTTCTCTTCTCTTCTCTTCTCTTCTCTTCTCTTCTCTTCTCTTCTCTTCTCTTCTCTTCTCTTCTCTTCTCTTCTCTTCTCTTCTCTTCTCTTCTCTTCTCTTCTCTTCTCTTCTCTTCTCTTCTCTTCTCTTCTCTTCTCTTCTCTTCTCTTCTCTTCTCTTCTCTTCTCTTCTCTTCTCTTCTCTTCTCTTCTCTTCTCTTCTCTTCTCTTCTCTTCTCTTCTCTTCTCTTCTCTTCTCTTCTCTTCTCTTCTCTTCTCTTCTCTTCTCTTCTCTTCTCT
>NW_020799091.1:62705109-62753867 GCF_003259725.1 Athene cunicularia
AGTCTCTCCTCTCCTCTCCTCTCCTCTCCTCTCCTCTCCTTCAGAGCATCATTTCACATTCACATGCCTGGTACATCACACATACCCACTCAAGTGCCTTTCTCCATGAGAAAAATTGTATCTTTCATCAAGGTAATGTATTTTTTTGAACTGTCAGAATCATTCTGATGAAATGCATGAAGAAATCAATAGCAGAACCATATTAAAGAAAAACCACAGCTTTGCTCACAGTTAAAGGTTTCAAGTTCAATAACGTTGGTCTTTAAAGAGAAAAAAAAGAAATTTCCTTCATTTTTACACTAATGCACTTAATGCACCATACATAGAAGAATAGAAGTGCTGTCCAATAGACCCTTTGTGTTTTCCTCAACCTTTACTATCAGCTTCCTTTTCCATTTCTTTTTAATTCTCCTTGTTCATTTTCAAAAAAAGACCCGTTCACCGCAAATGAAGCTAATTCCTTCCAGTGACACTGCACCAGATATCACTGCATCCTGTCACAAACAATATCTGTGACATTCAAAGAACTCCTTCATTTTGAAATATCAGTAGAAAAGGTTTTTCTGGTTCTCTTCTTTCTGAGATAATGTGAAGAAAGATAAAAGAGTGGGCTAGTGCCATAATGAGTACATTTTTTCAAACATACCTGTTAGCAGTATGTTAATACACAATGAGAAGAACCAGATAAGCAAAATGTAACTGCCTGCCTTGTGTCGCAAATAAGACTAGTTATTGAAGGTTATTTTCCTTGGTGATCCTTTTCTGTCAGAACTGCAGGACTGGCCCAAAACAGCTGCTGTTGTTTGGAACTATTCTTAACTACCTAGCTACTGTTCATGGCTCTAGCTTAGGTATGTTGTCTTCAGTATTAGTCTCTTTTGGTGTCTCTTAAGTCATCTTCTTCCATTTAAAGCTACTTCAGGCAGTCATTTATCACAACCTTCCTTTGAACTGAGCTTACTTTTTTCCCTTGCTGTCTTTGAATATTCCTCCCACCGACAGCTAGTCTTTCTTTACATTCTTTTAACATTACTTTGCGTGGGTTTTTCTGCCAGCTAACTCTCACAGAGTTTTGCTTTCTGATTTTAAATAGCATTTCTAATAAATAGTGTTTACTTTCCTAAAGTAAATACGTTTCTGGTGAGGGAGAAAGGATTTCTGCCAAGGAGCAGACAATTGCCTGTATCCTTACAAAGACTTAAACTGGGGTTTAGGGTCACATGACCTGACCATCTCTATGTTAATAAAAATGTATAATGGGTTATGTACACTTCACTGTCCAGCTCTAATTGAAAAGCTGGTTACTTTCCACCAGTAACAAACTGTAATCCAGTTTCCATCTGAAAATCAGAGTCTCTGGGAATACTTACAAAAACATGAATGTGATTGAGGACCTGATGTCCAGGGAGACCAGGGCCAATAACGCTGACTGACAATATAGCCTTGCCTCTTCCTGCTCTTACGTCCATTGGTATCTGCTTTTGGTTGTTCACACCCCATGTCAGAGAGCAGTTTCTGTTTGACATAACGGGCTACAAGTCCCTCAGCAGTTTTCCCACCTGCTGCAGTAATGCAAACAGCAATGACAAGGTACTTCTTTGTTCTTTTCTCAAAAATCCCATCAAAATGGCCCTACTGTCAGGGAAGAAAAAAAAAAAAAAGGTGCCAGCGAACACTTATTTACCCCCCTCACATGCAGAATAGTAGAGCTTTTAGGCAATCTGTACCAATTTCTTACTGCTGCTTCTCTCTTCTTTATGGACTTAAACTGGGTAGAGGAATGTTCTTTGTCTGAGATTCCCAAACTGGTGAGCAAGGGAGTAACTGTGCTGGCTGAAAGGCTGCTGGGAGACTTGGCTGTGAGAGGAATAAAAAACTTGAGAGAATTATTTTAGGTTAGGGGTATGTCTAAGGCCTTTCCTAGGGAGCAGACAAAAAACCCCCAAAAAACCCACCCAAAAACCCCCAAAAAGGGAATAATAAAAAGTTAATACATTAGTTAATCTGAATTAAATTTATCTGATTTTATCTGATCCTAGCTGAAGTGGAGATTATATAAAAATAGTAAATGAATTTGTAGTCTGAAGTTCTGCGGTGCCTTTTCCTCCCATTTTACCTGCAGGAGGCCTCTGTGGGCTCTTGTGTGTAACTTCTCTAAGGCTTTTCTTACCTCCTGAGTGCTGAAGTGCAAGGTGACCTGTGATCTGGGAAAGCAGAAGGATGACTGACAATGCTTTGGCCTGCACTTTTAAGGCAACAAAAACCAGTGAGCCCATCTATAAAGTGACAGCAATCGCCTAGTTCAAACAGTGTCTGAGTCACTTCATTTGCAAAAGGACAGTTTTTCAGTATTGGTTGTGTAGTGAATTTACTAGTCAAATTTTTTTTTTTTTTTTTTTTTTTTTTTTTTTTTCAAGGTAAGGGCAGCTTTCACATCCCAGGTTTCCACCCAGAGACACTTATTACCCCTCTCTCCTGTGTTAGGGCACTCCACTGTCACTGATGTCATTTAAGTGAGAGCAGGTGAAGGGAAAAGGAGGGTCAGGACCTGCAGGGAGAGTCAAAGCACAGTCTTTACTTGCAGGGGAGGAGATGATGGGAGAGGGTTTAAGGCTGCTGCTGAAGTTGGACCTGAGGAGGAGGGAAATACCTAAAGGGTCTATGGCAAAGGCTTGTGGAAAGATGAAATAGGAGCAGGAAGAGACCTGGGGCAGGGTAGGGTCTGCTAGAAACCCTTTGTTGCTATTGCTCTTTGGTGTGCTTAAGAGCATCCCGATGGTATTTTGTCAAAGGATGAAGGCATGAGAGGGATGACTATATCAAGCTTGTGGAAAGATTAATGAGGAAGACCTGGTAGAGGCAAGTCCATTTGCTTTAGACATCTCTTGAACTTGAATGGTGGCTTGGCAGCTTTCCTTGCTTTCCCTGTGCAATGCCATAACGAGGCAGTGTGGACAAATCCTGGGGCTATTTCCCTACTTACTGTAGGGCAGGCAGAGCACTTAAATGCACATCATGACTTGCATTCAAAGACATCTCCCTGATTCAAAACATCAGGCTCTTGTGTATGTTGAGGGATCGAAATCCATCATGGGTTTCCACCTCCAGTCTCTCTTTTACACAAGTCAGCTGTCCTCTGGCTTAGCACCGCGTCAGACATTGCCGCATTTCTGTAGTGTGGGCTTTGCAACAGGCGGCAGCAGGCTGTTTGCTGCTGGTTTGGGTGGTGTCTTGTGCGAAGGCACTTTTCGCACCTGCTCTGAATGCTGCCTGTCCCGTACAAAGATAGTAAGTGTTAATGAGTGGGAGAAGGGGCAGGGTGCAGCCGTTAATTACCAGGGCGGTCGGACCCTCTGTCAGATCAGCCTTTCAGGGCGTGGTCATGTATTAAAATACTGTTTATTTGTAAGACTTCCCTAGTCTTTCAGATCCTCTATGCTTAAAAAATGTGGGATTAGAGACAAAAGATATTTTCAGAAAGCATCTGCTGTAAACAAAAATGTGCACGTGCATGTGACTGCATATAATAGATACACACAAATGATGATAGTACTGCAAAAGCAGCTAGATTTTGTGTGTGGATATATATGGAGACCACTTTCATAGTCTGCATGTGCACACATACACACATTTAAATACGTTATGCAACCGTATGAGATCTCTTTTGATGCTCAGTACTTTTCTGATCTTCAGTAGCTTTTTCACACAGAAATAATGCCAAGAATATAAGAATTTGTGGTTTAAAATTGTGTCCCCGGGTAGTGGTGTTGTACAGGTGCTCTTAATGCCTTTGATGTGCCTTGTGAATAGGACCTGGAATTGCTGTATCTGGATAAATATTTTTCATTAATTGCAGGATACTTCCCTAAATATGACTATTTTTCAGAATGTAAGTGATGTTAGCCTTCCTCTCTCTACTCACATGTATACAAGCATACACTGTTCTCAATGTTTTATTGGTATTAGAACACTATGGAATTCGAGCTTTTGGAATTTGAAAACTATTTGAGTAGTTGTCCATGGTCTATGCCATTCTTTTTATTTTTTTGTTTTTTTTTCCTTGGTCTGGATACAAAATTTTCCTGTTTGCCAGTGTGTGGTTGTGTCTCAAGTGAATGCATAGCCATTGCCACCAACACTTCAGTCAAGCTTCAAGTACAGTAAAAATTAAAATTAAATAATTAAAGCACTTGAAGGTGTGAGTTTGATGAGACTGTGTAGCAAGTAGAGCTGTATATTGGAATTTTAAAATATCTCTTCTGTGAGTTGATGGTGGTCTGTGTGTACACTGAAATTTGTACGGAGCTACCTGACTCTGAGAAATAGCTGTGACAAAACAAAACTGCAATATTTTAGTGAAAATTAGTTCTTTTGATGTACACACTCTTTCTCTCTGGTACTGAAGCAGGGGTTTTCAGGCTTCTTTTTGCTTTTATAAACTCTCTAAATATTTTTCATTGGAAGTACTCCATTCAAAAATGTACAAGAACAGATTCTTTTTTTCCCTTAGTTGCATTTCACAAAGGACTTTCGCAGTCTGATTATGCCAGTACAGAAATTCTGGCTCACTGAAGTGAGCATCAAGAACCAAATCCCTTCAACCTTTAAAGGATTTAGACCCAGATATGAACCTCAGAAATAGTATTTGCCTTTAGCAAGAGCTGAACACTTTCAGTTCTTCAGCATGAGCTGTGCCCATTCTACAAGAGAACCAGAAAGGGAGTTCAGATTATTCTGCAGCTCCGGGTTTGACTCCACTATAGTTATGCATGACCAACACCCAAAACCAGCTTTTGTTCCCTGAAATCCACAAGATTGAGAGGAATGCTGTAAATGTGAATCTCTGCTCAGGCTAGGTAACATTAAAAAATGCACAATGAATGAAAAAGTAGAAATATAGTGTGAGCCAAGAATTGTTAGTTTACTTGTAAAACTAATTCAGGTTTCAAAGTTTCTGTTACTCAAAGAGCCCCAAATGGGACATGGTAGCAACTACGATTTATTTTCCTCTTTTTTTTTTTTTTTCCAAAAGTTGATGTCAAACCACTGAAGGATGAAGATTAATTAATTGCATTTTTACTGTGTAAAGAGAGAGAAATTGTCTCAGAATCAATAGTTTTAAATGTGCTGCATTTGAGTCATTCTGATCTGCTGTATGTGAATTTTTTGGGAGACTTCTTAATTTAGTGACTGAGCCAATTCAAATCAGAGTGGTACAGAGGCTGCTTTCATAATGCAGCATCCAGGTCTTTGGCAAAGTCCATGTACTAACAGTTCAATTCCACTCCTCTGTCGTCCATGTTCTATAAACCATTAAAAAAAAATACATAATTTAAAAATCTTTTTGTCTGATACAGCAAAACCAATTTGTGCCCTTTATGGTCTGACAGCTTAATTTTTATTTCTTAAAGAAAAAAGATATTCAAATCCTAAACCCAATCTTGAGTTACACAATTATTAAAAAGGCTCAGAAATTAGCAAGCAGCTTTTAGAAATGTTTAACTTAAAAACAGCCAGGAAGGTTGGTTTTGTTGTTTTTTTTTTTTTTTCTTTTACATTTGTTTAAAAAAAATTATATTCCCGCAAAATGAGACCTTTGTGCCAAGTTTTATTCTGGAGCACAGCTTTACAGCTGAGCTAAAACCCCCTATAATAGGAGAAAAGTGACAGACCCTTAACTATAGTAGCATGAACAGCACTGCTATAATTCCTGGGTGAACTTTGTCCCTGGATGTGTGTTTTTGGAGTGTGCCGGGGTGACATTCAGCCTCTACATTCATTTTTATGATAATTCAGAGTAAATTGTGGTGCAATAAACTCTTCAAGCCTGTCTTTCTTGTGAAAGCCATGAATCAATCAGCTGCAGGCTTTTTTGGGTCTTTTCAATGTATAGTGATCATTTAGATTTGACATGCATTGTGAGACCTTGGCTTAGCTCCTCTCTATGGTCTGTCATTAATTCCAGCCTTTACTGTTCTGAAGTACAGTGAAGGATGACTGAGAAATCATTGCCCCTCTTCAGCTCTGTTATTGCACAAAATAGCAGCGCAATAATTTTTTGTCAATGTTTTACTCTAAAAGCTTTCTACATCAGTTTTGAAAAGGAAGCAATAAAGCCCATTCAATGGTATGAATAAAAATCCTTTGAGGTTTAGGCGCAGGGCTGCTTTTCTTCAGCTGGTAATCAAATTGGAGCTAAAATGAAATTGAGTTTTCTTATGAAAATAGCCTTTGTTGCTGGGAAGGCTGGTAATTCATAAACAATAACCTGCTCTTTTGTGTGGATAATAATATATTCATGTTCTTTCAATAGGGTAAAAGCCAGACCTAGTGCATTATGGTACAGTAAAAATAGCAGAAGGAGCTTGCTGGAATAATCTTGAAGAAGAAATGTAGCATTCGGTGACTTAAGCTTTCAGCTCCCATCTGAAATTGTACTTTGCTTTTATTTGCGAGCCGGGTTTTAGTTGTTGATTTGTTGCCGCTATACAATATTTGGTTAATTGTGGAAGATCTCAAGCTGTGCTCATCACTGCTCCTGCGAAGGCTGCTGCCAGCTGCTAGAAACAGAGCCTGCTGCTACAGGATGTACACTATTCACAGGAGCAGCCTCTCAGCGCTGATTATCACTGAAGAGTTCCCTGCTCTCCATCACTCTGCGCCCTGCACGCAACCGGACTGCCGAGCATGGGGAGGTAGGCTGCCTGCCCTCTCCTCAGGGTAAGGTTAAAGGCGTGCGGTGGGGCTGCCGAGAGCACGGCGGGCGAACTTGGCTGGGGATTTTCCAAGGGTTGGAAAGAGGCTCCCAGTCCTCGGGAGGATGGTGTGAGCTCAGTCACTTGGGAGCTGAGCAGGGGCTGGAGGACGCGAGGGGCAAGGAGTGAGGGTTTCCAAGTGCACCGTGAGGTGCTCTTGGAAATGTTGCCTCAGTGTTCAGTGCTTTTTTCTAACTAGCCAGGTGATCCTTTGGAGGTTTGATCCGGCACTGGTGCTTGTTGGTGTTTTGGGGTGTACCTTGTTGTCACATCTGTGTTTTGTGACTTGATGCTAAAGGTCTCCGAACGGGTGGAGGATGCTCCCCAGATAGGTTGTGTGAGCAAAGGCAAGAGGCTGGCAGAAAACTCTGGGAGCATGTCCTGTCTGTAGGGACTGTTTTTCTTTGCCTCAGCTCGTGGGGAGTGGAAGGTAAACTTCAGTCTGACTACCTGAGATTACCTCCCTCCCCCTCCTCTTCATCAATGTATTTTTTTTTAATGTTGATAGCTTTGATAGTCTTGAACTCTGAGTGGTGATAAAAAAAATTGCATGCAGACACAGACATGCAAAAATGTTAATCTGGGGGCTGTTTACGTGTAAGATGCAAGCTTGCTAAATCTCACCAACACTGAGGTGAGGGATTGCTTCAGGTTTTAGTTTAATTTTGACTAGTCTCCCTGCCTGGGTGACAGGGGTAATACTAAACCCACTCATCAGAGCGCCTGGGGAGATGCAGCACGAGGCATGATAGCAAGTCAAAACTGTGCCATTACTTGTGGATTTCAGTTGCAGGGAGTACTGGAGGACAAACCGTGCCTTGGTGGCAAATTGGAAGCAGCTTTGCACAGGGCTTTCTTACAGTGAAAAGGTTTACAATCCAGATTCTGCAAACCCCACTCTTTCTAATTGAAATAAGGAGTGCATTGATACCAGGTGTATTGTTCTCCTTATAAACTTCCCCAAGGCTTCAGAAAAGTTTTTAAAAAATCAGACCAGAACATACCCTAGACAGATATAAAGTAAACAAGAATGTAAAGTGCAAAGAGTTACAATGGGGTTTCTTTTGTAAGTAACATTGAAGTTAGACCTGTGCCATATGCAAGGCTGTCTTGAGGCAGTTGCAGAGGTTTTTATTCATTTTTAACAGTGAAATTACACGCTTAACAAAAGGAACTTTTAAAGGCACAGTGGTAACTGACAGTCAAAGCAATATATGTCATTATCCAATTAGTACACACAAGTGTGTTTTTATTATTCACTTAACATACCTCTGTGTTTGGCTCTCAGAAATACGATGTTTTATTTCACAAAGTGTTTTAAGACTGGTATGTGTTTTATTGCTGTAATTGGAGTAGTATTTTTGCACATTACATGTATTTATACCTTTGTTGCTCATTGGATTAGCTCTGTTTACAAGAAAATTTCTAAAATGAAAAACTGTATTTGTGGGTAAATGCTGGTTAGACAAAATGTAGCACGTACTCATTTCCAGTTTTCTTCACAACTGGAAAATATTCTTTATATTGCGTCCAAACTTGAATTGAGATAAATAATATTGCTTGTGTTTAAAAGAATGATAATACAACGAAATTTTCAAGAGCATTTGAATGAAATGCATGTTAGCATATAATAGAGCATTTGTTGGTACTTGCTAATATGAAAACAGAGTCTAATCAATAGAACCACCCTTTTTGTTTTGTTGAAAAATAAACTATCTAGCAATGTTTTGTTGGCATTTGTTTTATTGGGAGACTAGTTAACTGACAGATATGGTGGTGATTTTAGCTTTTTAATTACAGGCTTAGCAGAGTTGTGGTACATTGTATTATCAGAGTTCTTTAGGAGCAAACATTTTGGTTGTAGTTGGACAGAGCTGTTATCCTAGCACCGAATAGGTCAAATAGGTATAACAAGTTTTCCAAAGAATCCATGTTGTCTACAGCTTTAGAAGGAACAGTTTTGCTTCTCTTGCTATATTTAAATGAGATTTAGTGGATGTGTTTGAAGTGGAGTACGTTTTCTATGTTTCTGATGCTGGATTTACCTTTGTCATGGAAATGCATGCTTTGTTCTGGGATTCATGCAGAAAGGATGCTTCACTTAGGTATAGATGCTCTATTGAAGCTCTGGTATGTGCATAAACCTCCATGAAAACAAACTCAGTCTTTAAATTTCACCATTAGATATTTCCCATACTGATAGCATCAGAGTGGGACAGCTGTATAATAAAGAAACTATAAGCTTTCCATGAGAGAACTGCTAGTGTATGTAATGCCCAAGTACTATTCTGTTATTTGTCAGTACTATGAATTATGAATAATTACCTAGCAGTGAATCACCATGACCACTCAATTAATTTCTTGGTGCCTATATTAGATTATAATATAAATAAATATGGTGTTTACCAATGCTAACTTTATGTTCCACTGTAACTTACAAAAGTAGATATTTTCAATTGCAATTAGCATTTGTAAGTTCACTAAGGAACACATTTCCAGTCTATGCATTCATAAATTACATGCTACTTACCACAACACACAAATTAACTTTGTCCACTGTTGACAAAGTTGGTTGAATGATGGACTGTATATTTGCCTTGAAATTTTAAGTATCTGCTGATGTTGGAGCATAAATTCTTTACTGAGTATGGATTTCCCTACAGATGTAAAGCGAACAAGTTGTTAATTATTTTTCAATAAAAACCAAGTTCCATCTAACTTCTGAAAGACAATAAGGTAATCAAGAGCTCTCAAACCGTGTAGTCAAAAAAATATTGTTATATTCAGGTTTGGCATATTTTACATAATAAATACATCCTACAACTGGAAAAAAAAAGCTGACCTTTAAGATAAGAAGATAAACAAGGTGAATTAAGTTCAAGATTAGTCTAAATGGGAGAACTTTAAATGTATTTTTTCACATTTCCTTTCTCTGTACTAACTGTACTTAAATTTTTCAGCCTTCTTTTTCAAGTAGTTTGTGGTCACCTTGGCTGGGTTTGCATCTAGTTTGTTGGGTTTTTTGTTGTTGTTTTTTTGTTTGTTTTTTTTTCCTTTTACAAAAAGACTATTCAGTAAAGGCATATGCAGATAATTTATTCATATTAGAATTCTGGTGTTAGAATAGATCTGATACCAGGCTGATCTGATAGACTTTTAAATGCATAAAAATAATACATAGGAAGAAAAACATATTAAAGGATTCTGATCAATAACGGTCATAATGAAGGTCACAAATTGCAACCCATATCATGTGGATGAATGTCTGTAGAGTGCAGTTTTGTAGACCTTCCTGCTTTTACTCTTCTGATTCTTATGTTTGCTTAAACTTTGTAGATTTAAGGTAAATGCTGTACTCCTTTATGTAAATTGCAGAGATAAAAGTTCAGAGCAGCACAAAGTTTCAACACTTTCATGCCCGTCTCTAATCCCTGAAAACCAAGAGCTTGTTTACAGGTGACTTTTTATTTTCTACTAAAATACAAGGTTAGCAGATGTCAATTTTTATTGCCTTCTCAGCTTTCAATGCACTCTGCCTTATCAGTGTACTTGAATTCATGTGGTGCATATAAAATGAAAAGCCTCAAGTATTTTTATTAAGACATCCAGGAAGAGCTCTGTAAACAAGGCTTTGCTTTCCAATGCTCAGGCTTTAAATTGTCAGCTGTTATAAACACACTCTTACTTTCTCATTCTGAAATGTGGCCAGGAAAAAGAGCAAATCTCTAATGTGTGTGGTGCCTTCTTAATGTAGCTGTTTGAACACCAATATTTTGCATTGAAATAGGAATCTTCCACTTTACAAGGAGAGCAGGTCTCTCAAGTTTTCTCAGTGCATGTGATGCCCTGAAGGTAATGTTATTTTACAGTGTAATTCAGCTCATTTATCAAGATTATTCTTATAGACAGTTGAAACAGCATCTTTCTGCTTTGAAGGTCTCAAGTACAGCACAAATAAGTCAGTAAAAGTAAAATATTTTGCTGGCAGTTGGGTTACTTGAGGGGCTTCAAGATTTGAAAGAAAGTAGGGGGCCCACTTCTGTATCCTTTAGGGGTTCAAAATGAGATGGAAATAAGAAGAGGAAAATCAAATAAACAGTGAGCTGAAACAAAATTCCTCCAATTTGCTGTTACAAATGGGAAACCCAAGGTCCTATCTTTCCACTGTCTAGCTCTTCGCACTTTTCTCTGGAGATTTCAGAAAGTAGTCTGAACAGGGTGGTGTGGCAGCTGCATTGCAGTTCAAAGGCCAGGGCATCCTCCAGGTTAGAGAATAAAATTGGGGTGAAGGTGGAGGAAATGGTGTCTGGAAACAGCAAGTTTCTGGGGCCACAGGCAACCCCACAACACTGGTGGTGTAAATGTAAAAAAAGCACCCGCTGCAACTGTAGGGAGTTTTAAGTCACTTTGCACAGCTGTGAAGAATCAGGCTCAGATATTTAAGGAAGTAAATTCTTGATCAAATGATCTCTCGAAATATTTCCAGCATCATCTCTGATACCACCAGCCAAAGAGAATACATGTTGCAAAATCCAACCAATAGTTATTTGGTATATTGAATACATACATACAGTAGGAAATAGTAATTGGCAGTTCTTTGGAATCTGGAGAAGACTCCCACACAGCATGAAACAGTCAATTTTTTTACTAAATTTACTTGTGCCTTTGTGATAGACAGTATTTTTTTCTTCTTTCTTTTCCAGCCATGTAATTTTTCTTTCTCACAGGTTTTCTTACTTTGCTGCAAAAGAATATCATCTCTTAATTTTAGCCTATCATTGCTAAAAACCACTGGTCCTGGTTTCCCCAGTGCATTCCATCACTTAAAAGTCTCTGTAACTTATTTGAAAACAGATCTATGCCAGTGTGAAAGTGATGGGAAACACTGGGTAATCATGTCTGCTCTCAAAGTAAAATGCTAGCTTTGTAAAAGTTTTTCAGATCACCTTTATTATTGTCAGATGTAAAAGCATTGAAGCTGAACAACTTTTTTGTTTTGATCCCTAAGCCAGCCATGTTTGCTAGCATCCAGGTAGTCTATAAAAAATGTTCCCACTGCCACGCTGAAACGAATGAAATAGCAGCATTCTCAGAATAATTGGAGCAAGAAGTAACTGGTGCATCCACTATATAATACCACAGCAAAAGGAAAACTTTTAAAGGCAATCATTATTCAAAGTGTTATGGGTAATCATCTTCATGGTCTAGGCTTGATAGCACATCTGAAGTATTAAACAGCCATCCTCAGACACTTATATAGCCTTTTTCTATACACTGCTTACAGTGAAGAAAGAGCACAGCTTATACTTCTACCAATCAGCAAAGATACAAAACTTACTGAGAGTTACAAAAATGTAATTTCAGCCTCCCTGGGAAATGGAACATCCAGCTGCAAAGCATTTCTAAAGTACATCAAATACTTCATACCACATAGCAGCTAGTAAAACGTGTCTTGATTTATCTGTTTGAGAGCTCATCTCCAATGTCTCTTTGGAGCAGGTCTTAATCTTTCATCAAGGCCTTTCACAGAAGTTTTTAACCACATTGGAAATGTGACATTATGTTGCTTTAATGGAGAATTTTTAACAAAATCAATACAAACATGCCAATAAATGTTAAAGGATAAAATGGCATTGGACTCTGCACTTGCTTTATAAGGCTGTGTTGCAAATATGTAAAATGGATAATGGACTACTAATTAACAATTGACTTTGTAAGCTGACATAACTGTATAGAAACCATTAAAATAATTTGTGAGTTTGTAAGAAGACACTGTGATGAGTTTTTAAAACTAATTGAATAGTTTTAACGCGTCTTCAAACAACAGTAATTTGAATGAGAGACTACTGCCTGTTAAATAAAACATTGCAGCACTTCAAATCAGCGAATACTCTGGTTAGTCTAATAGCATAAGAATGTGAGAGCCAAGTTACTCAGAATTAGAGGTGTGCGTCAAAGACTTCAACATTGCTGGCCAGCATCCTTGTCAGTTTTGAAGTTTGAGTACAAATGTTCTGGGTTGACAGGATAAAGGTCCAGCTGATATAGATCTCTCATCTAGTGAGAACCTCACCATTTAAGGTTCAATTCTGGGAGAACAATTTTTGTTTTCTATTGGCTATGAAAGCACATTTTGCTGAAGATGCTTCCTCGATATCTCAACACGAATCTAATCCAGAGCAGACCAGCACTTCTGTGGTACTAAGTAGAAAAAAACATCCAACTTTCTAAGTGTCTGAATTTTTATCCTCCCGACAAACTGTGTTTGGGAATCAACTTTTTGATGTCCACCCACTCCAGAGTAGTACCAGTACATCACCTTATAGAAACTCTAGCCTGTTAGGTATTTGTAGTGAGACTTGGATAAAAAGGAGAAAGAGGGCATTGATCCTCTTTCAGTATGCTTCTCAACGTTGAATGCAGAATTTAGAAAGATTAACTTTCCAGGTTTTTTTAAAAGCTAAAAGCGAAGTATTTAATGTAGTAAGGGAGCTTACCATTTGGAACACTGAATTCACGTTGTCCCTAGAGATCAAGCTTTTGTGTGTGTAAAGGCTGTCTTGGATGGCAGCACAGCAAAAGGAAAAATATTGTTCAAAGAAGCAAAGAGTCTTTAAGCTGCAAGAGTGTGGTTTCAAAATAATGACCTATCTGAAAGTAGGTGTGTAGCTCTGTGTACAGAGAACCTGGACCAGAGGACATATATGGTGATGAAAGGCTGCTGATGGTTCCATCCAGAAGCACCTGTAGAAATTGGCAACGCTGTATGCTCTGTGAACTTTTACAAACTTCCTATGTTATTCTCAGAGAACATGTCTGTCCATGGACATCGCTCTGTGGATACGTTGTCTCTACCTGGTGGGGTCAGATGTGCTCAAGCAGAGTACTCTTTGTTACGTTATCAGTATCAACAACACGTGGTAGGTAGTGTGGGTAGTTAGTGACATCACTGAGCGGTTTGTGACTTGGATCTGGCGCTGGAAGGGATAAGAAAATTCCAAAATACCACTGAATAGGGCATGAAAGACTCTTTGGGCTTTATAACACAGGGAGGGGATGTGTCAACTCTCTAACAGATTAGCTGTATTCATTTTTATATAACTGGGAGAGGATGGCAGTTGCTGAACAAAACTGACAGAGACCGAAATCCTTGCATTAGTGGATTTATCTCTGAAGAAAGCATTAGGCTTGTTGTGTGGAAGGATGGATCTAATGGTATCTTTTGTGTTGTAAAAATATATGTGAATCTAAAGCCTATGAGTTCTTTTCCTTTTTCAGCTTGAGAAAGTCACCAGTGACTAATTTCCTGGGTAATGCTGACAGAAATGCTTTGAGACTAACTGTTCATAAGGGATAGCCCATAGCACAATCATATGTGGTAATAATTTACAGCTACTCTCATTCCAGACTGGATATGACTTAGAAACCTAAAGATAGAGAGATATTTGTTCAGTTACTAAGCTCTGGCACTGGTCACGTGCTGTAGTAATTCTGTTATCTGGAAACTACATTTCTATTCTGAATGTCCAGGAAACATTACCTTTCCCACAATTTTCTGCGAGAGACAAAAATATCTGCTAGCTTTATACAATAACGCTTCTCTCAGTAGATGAGGGGCTAATGTCCTGCGCTCCACTGAAGCTGATTGTCAGAAGCAGCAATGAAGCTTTGCCAGCTCTTTTTGGTAGTGTGTCACGTGGATGCTGACCTTGTGTGGCAGTGACATCGCATCATCTTTTGTGTAAGGGCTGGGTAGAAGAGACTGGCTGGCTGCATGGAAATTATCATTCCTTAGGAGACGGATGCACGTGTGGATTGTGAGGAGCATTGTGGTGGGCTCCCCTCCTCACCAGCACCCTCCCCACAGAGGAGTTGCCTTGTGGTACATGGAGGGAAACTACTGCTCATTTAATTAGTGATGGATCCTTAAATGAAGACAAGAAAATGCTCTCAAGGCTTACTCCTTTTTCAGATTGAGGAAGAAGAGAGAAAAGCACTGAGTCTCTCTTTTGCTGCCAGACTTTGACTCATGGGAAAGGAAAAGCCATAAAGGGTACAGAAATTGGTCAAAAAGGAAGCGATCGCCTCTAAATCAGGATGATCTCCTTTTTCCTTGTTCTCTTTCCTGTTGCTGACTTTACCTGCTGGCAAGAAAGTTTTGGGATCCTTTAAGCTCTGCAAAGATTAGCTTCTTTTTATTCTATAGCTTCTTGCTTTTAGCAAAGGAAGATGACAAATCTCCACATTGTTTTCCTCCCCTTTAAATCCTGCTAAATCTTCCTAGGCCCTTAGGCTGTTGACTATCTTGTGCCAGGCTGAACTCATGCTATGTCATCTCTAACCTGCTAGGAAGATGCTGGGATTTGGGGGTCTGCAGTCACACTGGTAGAGCATCTTGAGCTTCTTTGGTTTGCAGGCATGAACTTCTGGAGTGTCTTCAGCCGTTCACTGATAGCAAGAAGAGAACTTTTCCATGTTACTAACTCACACTGTCATGAAGGATAGAGCTCTGCAAAAGCTGGTTCCTGACTTGTAGAGGGCCATGAATCTGTGAGGTACCAGATTCAGGATGTTTAGCTTACTGACCTGATATGAAAGCCCTTGTTTCAGTGCAGTTATGGGTTAAGCTGTTACTTTGGGCTCATATTAAGACACTAGTAAGGCTGAAGCACAATTTAACACTTCAAGTAAACACTAAACCTGTTTCAGCAGATGCATCTGCTAGATCTGCTGGCACACAGGGCTTTGAAGTGAGTTCAAATAAGAAAGGCGATATATTAAATCAGGTAATACTCTTTTGAATGAACAAAGCAACTGAATGGACTGTCTGCAGAAAGTTTAAGAAATAAGTGGTTTGTGATGTGATGTCTATTGGGAATTGAACACTTGGGAAAAATCTCTAAATCACTAGGCCTGCAATACTTTAAGTATGCTTTTCATAAAGGATGTGTCTGAGCATCAGAAGCATTTTTGGATTTTTGTCAAGTCGCCCAGCAGGCACACCACATGGCCTATAGAAAGTTATGTTTTCCCCATATGTCTATTTTCACATTTTAGTAACAGATTCATGTTATTCTCCAAACACTGTGAAGAATTAAATACAGATGAGGATGAACTTAAATGTCAAGGGGGCAACTTGCTGGTAAAAACATTGTGCTCATTTGAAGCCCAAGAGTATAGGAGGGATTATGTGATATGCTCAAGGTACAGACATGGTCTCCAGGATCTTGTTGCCTGTTGGAGAGACTTTTTGCTCGTTATTGATTGCTGGTAGACACTTCCTCTCCTGACCTTGGAGTACCACGCTACTACATGGTTTGTGAAGCATCTGTTGATACTTACTCTGTAACTAACATGAAGTATATGCTGGGAGCTGAGAAACTTAAGATACCTATCTAAGAAAGACAAGATTAAATCTTTAAAATTGTTTTCAGGTGGTAATCTTGGCATTTGTCTTAACTGAAGTATGTAAATGAAGTATCCTAACTGAAGTAACGCATCCTTGGAAATGTTTCATTTTATGACAGTAACTTCTTTTTTCTTCATTGATGAGTAAAAGCTGCTCATCTGTCTTCATTGACTAGTGTGCATTTGTCAATGACAAATCTTTTCTTCAATGAACCTTGTATCTTTCTGTAATCAAAAATACCTGATGCAAACAGCTAAAGGGCATAAACACATTTACCTCCTTGCATGCTCTTGATGGTCTGATGACCCTCTACTTGGGAGGAAAATGGATTTGAGAAATTACTTCCATCAGCTTTATTCTGAGGATACTTTCACAAGGTGTAGCTATCTATTGTTTCCCTCTGTACATTAAAGCTAAGTAATAATGTCATATTTTCACATATATTAGTCTGATGGAGCTAACTTTTCAATAATTTATCTATGGAATACTCATGATGAAACTCAGTAGCAGTTAGAGACAGTTACCCATAGCTTGTGAATGGATGTGTCTTACAGCTGACAGTAGGAATATTCCAGAAATACTCTTATTTTCATCAGGTCAATGTAAGATTAAACAGAATAAACTACATGATCCAACAATGTTAGATTAATAAATGCTCTAATTAGTGATAGCCAATTTATTAAAATAATTAGTAATTGTAATATATTATTTGAAAAGATACTAATTTAGAAAGTGTAGATATCCTGTACTCTGCTGTAATTATTTGAGAAAGATAGTATCTACACTATCTGAAAGATGGCACTGTTAAAAAAAAAATGAGGAATGTATGAAACACCCTACTTGGGGTCTTAGTTTCTTTTGGTCTATAATTTTAAATTCCTCCATTTGATTACAGCAGGAGTTACAATTTAAAAAGTAAAAAACAACATGGGATTTAATTTTTTATGCCTGTGTGTTTCAGCAGATATTTTCATGAACATCTGAAAATACAATGTGAACATGTTCTGGTAATGGATATTTGACAATGTTGTCTCAAAAATTTGAGTACTTGTGTAGTATGCTGTTACTTTGCTGTTCCAGAATTGTTAGAAAACTTGGGTTTATGGTTGTAGACAAATTTTTAAACCATTTCACACGTAATCTGTACAGAAACTCTACTGTACCTTTGCTTATAAATAGGGTTTTACTCTGATTTTGATAGGAATGAAAAATTACTACTTGTAACATCTGCTCCCTACATTTTCACAGTAGCTCATTTATATCTGCTTTTGACTTATAAATGAACAGCAGTTGTTAATATTTAGAAAATGACTTGTGAAAACCATCCACTTACATAGTATTAATTTTAAAATGGAAATGGCTTAATTGTTTGTCTTAATTATTTTTTCAGTAGCAAAGGGAATGAATTCATTAGACACATTAGTTCTGCAAACACTTTGGTTTTCAGCCTGTGAAGGGTGGAGATGAGCGATGACTTCTCTTTGTTCAGCACAGGAACCTGTTTGCAAGCCTAAGACCTAATTTCCTGCTCTAATGTCTCAGCTGAAGGTAGCAGAAAGTTTGCTCACTGAGGAGAGCTGAAATGAAGCTTTCTTTTCCATCATAAGTTTTTTACATTTTCTACAAATGCAGTGTGTTGTAAAGACTAATAAGCCATTTATAGATTTCTCTGAGGTTCCAGTCACTCTTTTATAGGAGAGGTTTCTCTCAGTTGTTCTTACAGGGAAGTCTCCTTGCCATTTCATGGGAGCACGATCTGTTGGAATGACGCATGAAGCAGAGTTCACCTAGAAGCAAAATCGTTTCCAGATGCAAAGGATTTTCAAAACTTAGCATTCCAGACAAAATCCCATGAGTCCATAAGTCTTCATCCCTAGCTGGAGCTAATGCCAGGGGAAATTCTATGCAGAACACTAAGACTCTTCAGTAACAAATGGCAATTTCCGGGCATTCACAATCAGGGGGCCGCAAACTCCTATCATGGGGCTAATCTTGAAAATTGGGACACAAACTGATGAATGCAAATTATCATAAATATTTCATAGAAGTATTAACTGAAATATTTAGAAGGAATATTATAAGAAATCATAATCATAATCAAGACTACTCGTTTTATGGGTTATGACTACATTCTTATGTTCTTCATTTTATGTTTAATAGAACAAAGTTTATGAACAGGGAGTTGTGCATCCAGTACATAACTTTTGTGCAACCCTATGAATTAAAGTTTTAATAACATTTACATAGAAAGTTGGTAAAACTGTTATCACTGTGCTGCCAAGGCCGTCCAGTCAGTTGCTGATGTGTGGGAAGAGAGAGCTGCAGGTCCCCCTGCAGTCTCCAACTGCTTGTACCAAGGCAGGTACTGGTTTTGTCTGTGGTTAGACAATTGGTTTTAGGGCTCATGAAGGGGCATAGGGTGGTTTTAGTAAGGAAAGAAGCTTGAAACCACTGTGTATTGATGAAGAGGGAGGATTGATGGAGCATATTTTATTGCAAAGCTGTTCCCCTGGTGTTCATCTACATTAATAACTGCTCTTTTTTTAGCTTTTCATAGCTTTCTGTAGTGTTAGAAGACTGTTTCACCTGCTTTCAGGTTGAAGTAAGGCTCTACTGTATTGTCTGCACTATTCTTTCATGAAGTGTGAGAAATACTCTCCACTCCTGAGTTTTCAAGTTTAACTCTTTAGAGGTATCTAGGACCTTACTTTTTATTTTCTACTTTGTTCTCTGATTCTCTGGTAGACTTATCAGAGGTTGGGTGATTGACTAGAAGTTGGTCTTGGAGGATATTGGTTGCACAGGAGTGGACATTATGGAAAAAGATGAAAAAATAACATGAAAGCAGTGTTATTCTGTTTCTGAGGCATCCAAGATAAAACTCAAGATGGAGGGCTGTGCTGTGATACCATCCTTGTTCCCAGAACTAGAAGATCTTGGACAATATGCTATTTAACACACTAAATTCTATGTGCTTTGAAGGCTTGGCACAATGAGTCCCTCTTTGTGCACTTCAGTAATATCGGAGTTAAAAGTTTGCTGTCAAGGACTGTCTGAAAGGCAGTTTGATTATCAAGTCCCTATGCAGGGTCCTCAGACAGATGTCAGGCAGGTGATTATAATAGGAATACAAGATGTGAGAAGGCCAGTGCAATAACTAAATATGTAGCTACACAGAAAGTCCTTATGTGAGAGAGTGTTGGACTGATCTGTACGAGGCCAACAGAGTTATTGTCTAGATAGGCTAGGAGAGCCCAGCAAACTAGGAATAGAGTCCAACCTAGTGGAAAATGAAAATCAGTAGAAAGGGAACTTGACACTGTCTGTTTCAGAGGAGTTTGTTTAGCAATGTAGTGCTAAGGCTGGTCCAAGATAAGAAAACTTAGAAACCTTTCTATAGCTGAAATGCTGTGATTTATATCTGAGGAAATGCCTGATACAGTGCTGTGCTCAGCCTCTCCTCATATGACAGATGATTCAAGCCCTTCATCATCTTTGTGGCTTTTTTCTGTACTCAGTCCAGTAAGTCCATTGTCCTTGCACTGGGGAGGTCAGCACTGGACCCAGCACACCAGGTATTTCTCACCAGAGTGAGTTAGAGGGGATCACCTCCCATTACCTGCTGACAACATTTTCCCTAGTGCAGCCCAGGATGTGAATATTTTATTTCCAGAAGAAACAGTAATCCTGAACAACTGGTCCACTATCTGCTGGTGGCTGAAGTATTTTTATCACTTCAGCAAAGTAAGGCTTTAAAAGCTCTTGTGCTCTGCTGCTGCTCCAGGTGCACACGGCTATGCAAGCCTGTGTACGGATGCTTATTAGTGTTAGGTGGAAGCATTGTTGTAATGAAGTGAATGTAATGAGCTTGTACTGGAAAGTGTGCTAAAAGTAGAGAGCTTGTTGTCTTTCTCTGTTTATAGAGAGTAAGGCACAAATGCAGGTCATGCCAATGTATAGCAGCTGCATCTTGCATGTTATCTGACTCCTCTGTGTGGTAGAGAAGCCAGTGATTTTGATTTTCACCCCCCTGTGCTGATTATATGCTAGTGAAACTTCCAGGAAATCGGTGCAGTTACACAGGTGCAAATCACAGTACAGCAGATTGCTCAGCTGGCCCCTTAGTTCCCACTGAAAGCATCCTCCAAGACCTAGTGCTGTCAGCATTGTAGGACTGAGGGGCTATAGTCAGTCTACCTTAATTTCTTAGGTTAAGTCTAAGCACTTGTAATTAAATGTAAAACTATCTTGAACAGAGGGTCATCAAAGCTGGTTTTGGATTCACCAGAACATAGATAGCAGTCCAGCTGCAATAACGAGGCCAGATGTCTGAAAAAAAATTACCTCTCAGTAGATACATACTGACTGCCCTGCTGGGAAACTGTGAAACAAGTCCAGTATTTATATTTTAACAGGTCTTGACTTTAGGGACAATGTTTTACCACTTCCGATGTAAAAATATAATATGCAGCTAACATAATTTACAATCATATGATGAAGAGTAATTTGAAAGTGGGTTTGCAGTGCTTTGAACTCTGAAAGCATATAGAACAAAGTAACTTCTGAAGAAAATCAGGCAGGACTCTTCTATTGTTGCCACCATTAGGATGTGTTTGAATCCGTTTCAGCCTTGCTTCTCAAACATTACAGGCTTTTACATCTTGTTATAGATCTGAAGGTTTTTGAAAGGCTTTGTGTTTTATCAAAATAAAATATACACAGCAGCCATGGGCACGTAACGGTATCCAAGTGATGCTGAGGAATAATCTTATGATGCTCCTTAGTGTCTATGAAGTATTGAACCCTGAGATCACAGGACAGTAGCTATTCCTCAAAGCACAGCACAGGTAGCTGCCAGCTTCATAGGAGCATCCAATGGAGGGTGCCCACTTGGAGAAGAATAGAGGTGATAAGCATGTGGTTTGGACCCAACAAACTGTGGTTGGCTTTTCACAGAACTTTAGAAAGGCTAATTGCAGTTTGGAGATCAATTGTGGATGTTGCTGTAGTCATCAGCACCCAAGAAGACAGATCTAACCCCACAAAACAAGCCAACTACACGTAAGGGAAAGATATAAAGAAACAGGAAAATTAACCTGAATGAGAGCATAGGAGAACAATGAATTTTACAGAAAAGCAAAGTTTTCATCTCATAATTTGCCTTGTTGATGTCAGAAGAGAGAGGACAGTTTTAAGGAGGGATTTGTCAAAGGTAGTGAGAGATTAAAAAGCCAACAAACACAATTAGGACAGCTTGAAAAAGTGGGGAAATACTTCAGGGAGAATCAAGAAAACTGTGTTGATGTTGGCATTACTGGCAGGGTTAAGGCAAGATTCAGAGGTGTACTGGGGTATCTGTGTGGTGCTAGCCTTTAAGTACGAGCCTGATAGGTGATTGAAGTGAGGGAGCTGGAGGAGAGTGGATCATAGCAGTCAGGATGAAGATTTTGAAGGATCGTCCTAGTAACAGGGATGAGAATATGTTTAAAGAGGCCTGAGGTGACTGATGTCAAGAGCAAGAAGGGGGAAATTCCTGGAACTGGGACAAGAGCTAGTACAAAGCAGGAAGAGGCTTAAAGGTACAGGTAATCATCAGATGCAAAGCTGTAGGGACACAACAAAGGCAGGCTTGATTCAACTTTAAAACGATGCTGTGTCTGCATAGACAGGCAACCCCTCAAATAAAAGCTCAGGAGGAGGGCAGCAATGGTGTGTACAAAGCAGCAGAGGGACTATAGCAGCGTTCAGGTGAGTTCACCAAAGACTGGTAGCGTGGGAGGGGAATTCAGTTGCACTCTTGTAATTATAACTCCAGTACTGCTAATGTGAAAGAGAGACAGAGATGCTCAGCATTGCTTAAAATCAGGAGGCATTATGTTAGCAAAATGGAATTTATGTTAAAAAAATAAACATATTAAAGACTGCGAGACATTGCTGTTCCATGGTGTTAGGGCTGTATCAGTTCATCAGAAATACAGATGAGGAACCTCACAGCACCACTGTGACACAGTTAGGTATTGCTCCCATTATAAACGAAAAAAATGACAGAAAGGAGCTTAGCACCTCAGCTGAATAGAGTACTTGGAAAATGCATGAATGGTGAAGTAGACTCATTGACTTTAGTGACACCGCTTTTTCTTAAAGTTACATAGGGACATAAGTGCCTTACTGAATTGAGAGCCCAAGGGTAGGGATTAGAACTTGTGTTTTCTTGGCTTTTCGCCTGAACAAAATTGGTTATGCCACACCGATCCTGAAACACAACTTCTGTTTATATTATTTGCAGAGTGCTGTGGGGAAATGAAAGCTGGTAAGGCATAATTTGATTTGTGTGCTTTGAAATTTAATATTATTATGTATTTCTTGTTGCACTGTAATGAAGCTCTGATTTCCATATTAAAATTAATAAAACGAAAATAACATGAATGCAATATTCTTGCTGAATACACATTGACTAGAGAGTGTTTTCATATTATTCCATAGGCATATTCATGACAGCCTATTTCACTGTGTCTTGAGAAGGCTGCAGGTCCAAAAGAACTTTAATCATTCACATTTTGCTTGCTCAGTTACAACAGAATTCAAACACAATCCACATATGAATTCCACTTTTAAACTAAGCAGTAATAGAGTAAATTCCATTGTAATGATGTATAAGCGTTTTTAGACTGTTGCCAGCCTATAACGGTGTGTTTATGAAAGCAACAGCACTTACTGGAGAGGAATAATCTGCTAAAGTAGAGATTGTATTTCATAAATAACAGTCCTTTGTTTTATCACGGATATTGGGCAGAGAACAAGATCATCACAGCCTCAGTCTGGGTTCATGTAAGTATATTGAATCCATTCAGCTGTGCTTGTATTACTTGGACCTCTCAACTTAGCAAAGACTGAATAGTTTGCAATAAATAGTATCAGGCTCCGTAAGACTGCAAACATGCATTGTGCATTCAGAAGGGTGGGTGCTTTGAAAGTTATGGTACTATAATCACTGGCTATTTCTGATGAATGCAGGGATCATGGGTTGTTCCTTACATCCATGTCATAACCTGCATTGCACTAGCAATGCAGTATATTACATAGAAAGCAGACAGCAGGAGGAACCTGAGAATCCATATAGCACATGGACTGCGCCTCCCCTATGACCAACCTTTGTGCAATCTCTACCTCTTCTCTGTGCTCAAAATGTTCATGGAATTGCCAGAGGGGGAGAGTACTTCACTGTAGAATAAGGAGAGACAGAGGCTGGTTGAAGTTTTTCTAGGGCTCCTTGCTTGCTGCCAGCCCACTGACTTAGGGTACGCACCCTATGTCTCCCCAGATAACTGTTTTTTTAGAGTGGAGATGTGATCTGACAGGCCTACAAATAAAAGGCATTTCTCAAAGTCATCATCATAACAATTCTCCCTGCCATCTTGGTGAAACTTCTACCTATGGGATGGGGAAATAGGCATCAGATGTGCAAAGGTGTTTTGTAAAAGTATTTTCCCTTGTCACTCTTGCCCATCTACCTCTGGTAGGATTTATCACTTTAAAAGCATTATGACAAATGAATCATTGTTTCAGTAAATTTAATATCAGGGTGCCAAAAGACAGTCTTTTACGTCAACATTTGGTTTTGTTTGGTAGCTGCCTGCTACCAGACATGAAAAAAAGCAAGCATCAATGGCAACAATTTTAATATTTTATTAGAAAATGCATCAGTCTTCATTGAAGTCTGTTATCACTGACATTCACAGCATGGACAGTGTGTGATGGTAAGTGGTGACGTTTCCTGCTCAAGCTGTTGTCAATACTCTTAATGAATAAATGTAGCTGGGATCTGTTATTCCTGCTCTGGTTCCATGAATCCAGAAGACACCAGATGAGGAAAGGAATTGTTTGTTCTCCGTGTCATCATATAAAACTTCTTCACTTTTCTTCAACTTGCATATAGTCTTTAAGCTGGTCTTTCATGTCAGAGAAATAGTTTTCCAACAGATTTTCTGGGCACAAAGCTATATCTTGGAAAATTTTACCTAAAATAGAACACCATGTTCTCTTATAGAAGTACATGTATATTATTTATAATACAAAAAACCCCACCCCATCATACTGTAATACTACAATATAATACAGTTTTGTGATTTTCAGTGTTTTATTAGTAGGACAACTTTCTGATGAAGATACTTATGTACCTGGTCCCTAATCCTTCCAAAAGTATAAAAATAAATGCATTTCTAGACTGTCTCCCCCAGGCAGTCTTACTCTGATCCAAAAACATAGTGCCTCTATTTGTGTTCCTTCCCCTTTAGTCTGATTGTGCTTTGTGATCAAGAATATTTCTAGTAATGAAATCTTTACAGGTCTATTCCCTTTCTGAACCCAAAATAAACTTCAGTTTTAATTATATGAACTCAAGGAGGACTCGGTTATTTGTTCAGAATAATTGAAGTACATTAAATAATTTTAGGTTTTAATCTTATTTCCAAAAGAGTGATTTTATGTTAACTGGAAAGACAGCACCACAGAATACAATTTAACTAATCAGCTATACTAAGCTGTACATTTCTCATGTTGCTTTGGTTTATGGCAGTAAAGAAAGTATGTGGGAGATCATGCCAAGCCATTGAAACCTTAAATGGACACCCTAGCTGCTTTTCTGAACTGCCTGCCTGTGTGGAAAAATGCTATAGCTTTCCAGTCTAACAGTGTGTAGTTTACTACTGCTTTATGGCAGAGAGAAAAAGATTCATCCTAAAGCATTGCCAGAAATTATCCCATTTGGCTTCAGAGTCAAACTTTACCTTCTGGTGGACTTCCAGAAGAAAGTATATATCTGACTGATTTCTTATCCATATGACAATGATATTCTGGTTTCGCTTGCATGTGAAACATATCTTTTGATACTGCAGCACTTACAAGTATATGGAGGCACACTGAGGCCTTTGAAGCCACTGTCTCTTTCTGTGAAGGCTGTTCTGGGTACAGATGATCTTTTTCTTTTATTTTCTGTGTGCAGAATGTAAGGCAGGATGGGTTTCCTTTTGCTACCCGTTATTTGGGAGGGGAAATTAGTTCAAGTGCACTGTACTCTCTATTTGATAGTTACCTGAAAGGGAAAACGCATTAACAGAGCACTGACACTGAGGTGACTCAGAACCAGAAGTGCTCCTCTTGCTTCTCTGTACAGCTCTCAAAAGCAGTGGCAGTCGCTATGGGGAACTATAAAAGGCCATAGCAACACCATGAGAAAATGTTTTTTACTGCAGCTTTGGTGGGAGCTTTTTGTTCCTCTTTCTTTGGCTTTTGAGTCACACTAGAAGACAGGTGAGGTCAGTGGTTTTTGATGGTGTTGCACAGCACAGATGAATGCTTTTCTCTTTATCTGAACGTGTTTTGCAGCAAACAGCATTAGAGAGATGGGCGAACATCACAGTGATGAATTAAATACCTGTTTGGGGGAAGACCTGCCGATTTAAATGCTGTCTAACAGCCATTTGGGCATTAGAGTAAATATACTACATTTCTTTTTGCAAAACCTGTGGGAAATAGCTATGATTTGTAATGATAGATTCTTGGTAATTATGGGCAGGATTGTTTTTGTAGGTAATTACGGGTAGAGTTCATCACCCCAATTTAGAGGTCTAGCTCTGAGCTAATCTCCCAGAATTTACAACTGTTGTGGAGAAATGGGCACTTTAAGTAGTTCACTCCACCTATTAATTTTGGGATGAAAGGAATAATTTTCTAGAGGTGCCTGCTTCTTTCCATCAACTGTAGAAGGAGCTGAGGGGATCACCTGAAGAGTGCTCAACTTCTGGTTGCCTGAATTAGGGCACAGCAACTCCTTATGGTAGCAGTACTCTCCAAACAGGTTATCTCAAGAACAAGGAATCATCCTTCACGGGGCTACCTGGCTTTTTAGTGTAAATGCCTTGTGTCAATCCAGTTTGGAGCATGGCAAGCAAAGCAGAGCTGTACATCTATCTCTACACGCTCATTTAGACCCTGGCCTCTTTCAGGGAGCCATACCTCCTTCCTAGCACTGTTGGGGTACACCTCAGCACCAGGCTCCTGCTATTGGCCTTTCCCAGATTAACTGGGGCCTCCCTTCCCTGTCCTGTCACATGGTGCCCTCACCAGCTGGCTGCCAAATTGTGCTGGTTGTCAGTCTTTCCTTCTTCACACCTGTGTATCGTTATTGCTTTTTTTATCAGTGGAGTGGCTTCCAAGGAAGGTTCATGGTGCTGCCAGACCCTCTGCCAGCAGCCCACCTGCTGTCATCATGTCACCTTCAGGAGGCCACAGGATGAGTGACAGGCAAGTGTTAACCCCAGGGGTGAGCACTTTAGACTAGAAAACTATTATACACAAAGTAGGCAGGTTTGTCATGGGGGCTGATGTCATGCAAGTACTGCCTTGCTCAGCCCCTTAACATGGGAGTTTTCTTCTGGAGGTGGAGTTTTACACACCTGTGAATCATAATGCTTGAGAAATGAGCTGTCTCTAGAGATCAAGTACACCCAAAATAAGGAATAAGGTCTTGGATGGATGTATCTATATTCCTATTTAACTCCAGCTTTAAGCACTCGGACTCCTTTTTGCATATGCTTTGCACTGAGTGCTTTTCTTAATTTGCAAATACAGTGGGATCAAATAGATGCAAAACCATGGGGCAATCTACTTGTTCAAAACTTTGTCTTCAAAATCCCTGACCACGGAGAGTCTTAAACACTGCAGAGGCTGGTAGGCATAAATGAAATGGGGCAACTGTGCGTAAATACTCAGCCTGGATTAAATTCAAATGTCAAACATCATGCACTGAATTTTGGAGAGAATTTTTTAGTGGTCGTTAAATTTGTTTTCAGAATTATGGTTAGCTGCTCATTAAGACCCACAGGAACCATGGAGATTTTTGTATCTCTGAATGACGGGACTGTTAAATCTGTCCCATCTCTAAAATGTTACAGGTCTAGCCTTAAGGAATCAGAATGTAGAGAAGTTTAATTAGTATTGTGTTCTGTGAATGTTGTGAAACAGGTCACTAAGCATTATTATGCACTATGGTTATTTCACCACTCAGCAGAAAGTGCCTCAGTATTATAAAAAAAAAATATCTTGAGCCACATGTAACATTTGCAAAGGTTCTTAAGTAATTTTATAATCAAAGTCTCATTTATGTTGTGATGCTATTATTCTAAGTCTCGGGGTGCTTAAAATTTAGTGATGCTGTTGTCTGCTTTTCCCCATGGACTGCATTGTGAGGAAAAGCCCAGGATGCCCATCTCTGATCTGATTTCTAATTCTAGGTCACTGTGGAACTTCACATCACTACTTTTTCCTGGTGTTCATTTTCTTTATTTCCATATTAAAATCACACAGAGTTGCATTAATTTAAGTATGCTATGTAGCATGTACAAATCTTGCTAAGGCAGACCTCTTTTTTTTCCTTTGAAACGTGTAGGATGCAATGATTCCTCATTGTTGTACAACAGTAACTTGTATGAATTTTTGCTTTTGCTCAAAATGGAAAAATAGAAAAGCTTTCAGACAATTTTCTTACAGCTGGGTAAAACCACATGCTGTGCTACTTCTAAAGTAATAAAATTATGTTTCCTTATAACAAACTGCCCAGGTACAACTAAGTAATCTGTTTTAACAACTGTTGAGGCTTAAATTTGATGCCTTCATTCCAAATTCCATTACAGATGGTAGATGTTTATCTTATCTCACTGATTAAATAAAAAGCTATAGGAAAAAAATATCATTTTGCTTTTAAGAGCCTCATTCTTTGCTGGTTTTCTTGAAAAGGGAGATAGATGTAGAGAGAGCTGCAGAAGTGTTTCAAAATCCTAATTCTCTCTCTGGGATTTTTGGATGATTTTTTTTAGACTTTCATTGAAATGATATTTCCTGACTCATACAGGATTTTTTTTTTTTTGTTAGCACATATTAAAATAAACTGGGAAAAAAAGAAAAGAGTGCAAATAAGCAGCTGGAAAATCTTGAAAGTATGAAACTACCAACTGAGATTTTGTGACCTTAACTAATAATTATAATATCTGAATTCCAAATATTACATACCTTCCTTTCCTCTCTGAAAATCCATACCTTTCAAGATTACTCTTCAAAACATGAGCCATATGTTTTTATTTTGTCATTATTTTCCTGCAGTTTCCGTGAAGAGAACTTCTACTGACTTTGTGTAAAACTGTGACCCCCCCAGAAGAGGAAATTCTCATTTAAACAGTTCCCTGTACTGTTTCGTAACATCCCTCCATGGGAGCATGGCTTTGTCCTGTAGTAACACTGGAATATTGTGAAAGGGGAACACCAGTTATGATGGCTACCAAGAATATATCTCAAACAGTAGAGATGATGTGACACATGGATAAGTGTCACAAAACCAGAAAACTGTTAGGAAAAACAAGATTTCTTGTCTCTGTATGCAGGGAGATGTAATTTTATTATTTTATTTTTACATTGAAGGAAGTTGTTTTCAGAGCTAAAACCATATAGGACTTCTTGAATACAAAAGAAGCTTCCCTATAATAGACATCTTTGACATGGGCCACTGTGCAGTTTATGCTATTGGCAGTATTTAAAGAAATCAGCTTCACCAGTCTGCAGTAGAAAGAACTTGGGACTAAAGTGTGTGCTTCTGTATTGGAGTAGATAATAATGGTAATGCAAATACTTGATAGAGGAACAGTTAGGACACAAGAAGGGACATTATGGTGGGAATAAGCCCTAGTAGCAGAGGCATTATCTGCATCCTCCCAGCCTTTGCTGTTCTTGAGGACAAGGTTGTTGCTAAGCAATCACAGAGTTGGACAGGCAGATTCAGAAGGTTGTTAACTCTGCTTGATATGGGAGGTTCAATTCAAGCTGCATGTCCGCTCTGAGGAAAGGATAAGCAGATGAATGAATCCAGCAGTGTACCACCCAGCGCTGGGTGGTATACCACTGGGTGGTATAACTGGTAGAAACCTGAAGAAGCCTTTGAATGTCTGAGTTCCCTGGGTGGCACATCCTTTCCAGGTAATGACAATATTTTCCAGAAACATCTGATTGCACTCAGTTGCTCAAGGTGTGGTAGAGAGCAGGTCTTTATTGGACCACATCAGTGTTTCTCTCCCTGTCTGTTATTAGAGGTCATCTGCTAGTTCTCAATTTTGTCCAGTAGACATGGGCTCCTCTAGAGATAATTTCTTTCACACAGAAGACAGAAGGCTGTATGAGTTGCATGATTCATATAAATTCCATACATGGACCCTCTGACCTTACACATTTACAGCTCCTACACAACAAACTTCAAGAAACAAGGTAAGCCCTTAAACACTGAACAGGCTATGTCGTATTTTGTCCAGCAATGATATATAATACATTTGGCTTTTGGAAATGTGTAAGTAGCTATACCTGGAAAAAGAGCTTCTGAAACATGGTTTGTCCCAGTAGTGTGAATTAAGACAAAAGATAGGGGGGCAAAAATTACTTCCTACCACTAAAGCAAATGAACAGTCTTGGTTTTCTCATGAGCTCAGTATAGGGAAGGGAAAAGTAAACCTAGAAAGCTAAATATACTTAAATGATTAAAAAATAGCTCAAAAAGAAATAAGTTATGCCAAAAATTTTTTGGAGTATACCAATGCAAAACAAGTAAGCGCGCACACACACACACACACACACACACACACACACAAAAAAAAACCCACAAATAAAACTTAACAGCTATATACAAAAAACTAAAAAATAATGGTCATGATGGGCAGAGATGGAGTGACAAAGAAAGATGAAGATTCATTGAAAAACCGAGACAATGAAAACTCTGACTTCTGGTATACAGAAAGGAACACACAGTTCAGGCTGACTGACTCTCATTTTAAAGGACAGTATAAAAGGGTAGCATAAGTGAGTGAAGATAACATCAGAAATGCCAAAGGAACAAAATGAGAGATAACTAGCAGGAGACATAAGAAATGTGCTGGTAGTGACAGAGGGACACTGAGAAAAGAATTGGTCCACCGCACAGCAGAAAGCAAGCTATTGATTGACAAATCTGAAGTGTCAGAAGTGTTATATACCTTTCTTGTTTATCCTTACTGAAACTGTCAGCTCTGATCAGACAGAACCAAACTGTGGGAACCCAGAGCTCCTAGTCTGGTTACACTCAGCATGTAGTTGCAGGCACAATGTTGACATTTTGTGCCGCTCACAAAAATCTAAATGATGTAATAACTTTTTAGTGCTATAGAAAGCTGACATCTAGCATACAACACTAAGTGAGATGTTTACAGGAACTTGCATGCCTTGAATTTGACAACATTTCATGTTAAGAAGAACTTCAGAAAGCTGAAGGAGCAGTCTTTGTTTTGCTCAGGTTAAGTTGATTTCTTATTTCATGTATTGGAAAGATAAGGAGCATCTCTGAACACAAAGTTCACCTGTGCTTCCCTGGATGGGCCATAATAATTGCCATACAGCCTGTTGTGCACTTTAGCTGGCTGCACAATGTTTTACTGCTAGTAATTTGGTATCTATTTGATAAGCAAAATATTGTACTAGGTGCAGGCACTCAGGGGTGTCTCTGTTGTAGAACAGGAAGAAAATCTCTATGGTAATTTAATTCCATCAGCTTTCCCAATCACTTCAAGCAATTAGTTCTGAAGACTTTTGCTGAAATTTACATAAAACACATCTTTTCCTCTAATCCATTTTACAAGTGGCAGATTATTTCTTGCTTGGCTCTGCTGAAAGTGTGGAACAGAAGGGGACAGTGTGCTTGGGCTGCAGAAGTTGCTGAGAATGGCTCCAAGAAAAGCGAGCTCTCAGTTTCCCTCCTTGCTCTCAGTAGGGTTGGTATAATGGGAATGAGAGGTTAGCTGATCCCTATTAGTGAAAGGAGATCATCCATAGAGAGAATGCTCTGAATATGGATGGTGGTTACATTTTTAGGTCTGGAACTGGCAGACAAGGAGAAAACAATTGTCAGAACATGGAGGTAGACCAGGCATCCCAGGAGTGTTTAGATGGGAAGGCAGATGAGAGAATAAGACTAGATCTTGTTTGTGCACATTTCACTCCTGTAACTGAATTTTATGTGAATATAGGATAAACAGTCAGCAATGCTGCTCACAGCCTGGTTCTCGCTGCTTTCTTTCACTGCTTGGAGTACCAGAGGCTACCCTGTATGGGCAAACCTCAGGATTCAAACCCAGGACTTTAAATGATCTGGGTTTTTTTCATGTATGGACCAAAGACATATTAGAGTGTCTTGGAATTAACAGTTTGAGTAGTAACTATTGCAACTTCATGGATGGTATTATCCTAGTATTATACATGAAAGTGTTTATTTAATTTCACACTAAGCTATGGAGTCAGCGAAATCCTGATGTAAGGTAGACTGGATTGCCTATCTAGTTTTCAAAGTTTATGACAAAGTTAGTTGTGCAGTGAGAAGGATTGGTTAGATTGAAAATTCTCTTATGTGTGTCTTTAATGAATAAGTTTGCTTTTATTTTGAACTCTTGTGCTGATTGTTTATGTTAGGGACGTACAAAATGATTATTTTATGTTGTGTCAGTGCATTCAGAGAAGCTGCAACTATTCTAAAACTAAATTAACAGTCTCTGATATTCCCAAGTCTATTAACCCCCTTAAATCTTAATATAAAATAGCATAATTGTTTTCAGTTGCTTTTCTCCTTATTCACCTAATTAGGACCAGAAAAATTTTGTTATAGTTTAGAAAAAAATAGGTTAATTACCAGTATCAGCTGACTTTGGGTTTGTTCTTGTTTTGGTCAGTGATGTATTGTTTTCTTTTTTGTACTATTGCCTTGATGATGCGGTATCTCTGTACACCTGAGTACTAGCAAGGGAAGAGGAGAAAGGGAAACTGCAGCCATGATCTAAATGGGAGATGCAGGAGATGTGCATATGACATAGTGTGGCACAGTTGTGCAACCCTGACTGTGATATGAAATCCTGGAGTGTGTGTGAAGTCATCCCATCCGGAGCGAGAGAGGTGGTAAGATCTTTACCCTTCCCAGGAATTTCGTGCTAGACAGCTTCTGATGCAAGAGCAGTTATCCTGCTTCACATGGGAGTGGATTCAAAATCAGGCACCCACAGAAGGGACATGCTGTGATTAGACCTAGGAGTTGGGAGACTTGAGTTCACCTTTCTGTTCTTCCCAGCATCCAGTGTGATCTTGTTAGAATTCTTAGTGCCAGATTCCCGGAGGCTGTTTAGGCAGAGTTCCCTGGGTTTCAGTTTTGTTGGAATTAGGAAGAAGATGTCCTTAGCTTTTGTGCTAGAGGTCTGCAGAAATGGGAATAATCTGTTCCCATTCATGGGCACATGGATGGAAGTGATGCGGTCCAGAGCTACAGAAAACGTAAATAATGGAGATAGGTTAACAATGTGCTTTCAAACATACATAGCTAAAACCTATTACCTTCCTATTAAATTACTTTTGTTCTCTATAAATGCTTTGGTGTGACTGATTATATTTTAAGGAATTTTGAATATATTTCTGGAGCAGCGTGACAGATGCATTGTGAAAAGTTCTGCTGACTTGTCTTCCATTTTCCCGCAGCACTTAGCATCGTCTGAAGGAACTCTGCTGTGTCATGCATGTGCTTGATTACTTGTTAGCCTATATTTGCTTTTCTGTTAACTTCAGTTATGGGTATTTTTACAGGATAGATATATCTTGATATACCAGTGTAGGCATTCAGAGAGAGACATGAATACATGTGAGAATTATATTTTACTGTTAACAGGTTTATAATTTCATACTTGCAGAAGTTTTAAGTGCTCCAACATAACACAATTCAAATTAAATATAAGGCAAATTTGGCTGGTTTTAATTTCTGGTATGTTTGACCAATACAACGTTGTAAAAATCCAAAACCAGTATAAGGCAAAAACTGTATTCACAGATGGAACTTTAAAAAGCACAAGATTTTTTTTAAAAAAAGATTGAACTAATTATAAAGCCTTTTAACTTCTTTGCTGTCTTTGTTTTAAGGTTGACTATTAAATAAGTAACTGGAGAGGGAAATACCGTGTAACATTTGCTACTATATACAGAGGGATTTAAAACTTCCACACTGGGATTTGATATAATAACAGATTATCTATTTTTGTTTTAACTTCATCATACAACCTGGGTTTTCTTGGTGTTTCCAAGTTTTATGATGATAGCAGGTAAAAATAACAATACTGAATTTGCATTAGCACCAGAACAGTTTAGCCAAAGCAAGTAGCAGTTTATATCCAAGTGACTTCTGGGCAGTGGTGAAGGCAGGAGGAGAATATTTTCCATAAGAAAATTTACGGTTAAAAGCTGAAAATTGAGTTGAAAAATCCTCTACTATGCTTTACAGAATTGTAGGTCCAGTACATCCTGCTTTCATTATTTCCCATAGCTGAGTTCACAATTTAAGAGATAATAACCTGATACATCATGAATTTTATTTCTCAAGACCAGAGCCATAAATAATGAAAGGCTGTAATGTACTATATAAGATGCAGTCACCAATGGGAGACTAAAACCACACAGCTACTTTCCCTAGACAGTAAATAATCCATACGAAGATTAACATTTCACTTTTCTACAAAAATGTGGAAAGAAAATTAATCTAATCAACCTTTTTTTTTTTTTTTCCCCAGTGTTTTGCTTTCCTATCAGCTTACTTTAGATAACAATTTTTTCAACATTTCCTAGGCTCCAGTCTTGAAAGTACTGATGTTCACCTGAAAAACTGTAATGTAAATTTCCTGTGAAATAGAACTGACAAATATATTGATAATACTGCAACTCAAACTCAGGAAAACTGAAGTTTTAAGTATATTTAAGTAATTGGAATCTGAGGTATTGGGACTATCCCAGGGAAAATAAAGTCCAGTGAGGGAAACTCAGAAAAGAAACTTTTACAAAAAAGATTGTGGGTTTTGGTTTTTACTAACAGTCTTACTTGCAAAATGAACATTTGGTTTGCTTTGTTTTTTTCAGGGAATGTTGTGGGACATCATATGTGTGAAGAAAAGGGGGGTTGAACTGGTTAAGACTGTTTTGCCAGAGCGTCACCCAACAGCTAGTTTAAAAAGCAAGAGGAGTTAACTCTTGCAGAAGAGTTTTCCATCTCCATGTTGCCATTTGATTCTGATTTGACTGGATAGTCTGCTTTTCTTAAAAGCCTTAGAATTACTCTGTATTTGACTCAATCATTTGAGTCATCATTTTTACCACTGTAGGCATAGCATCCTTTTATTATTTATGAAATGGCACTAGCAATCCAAGCATTGTCATCCTTGGCTGAGGCTATTGTTACAATGGGACCTTGGTAAACCTGTGGGCTGTGTTATGCAGTGCTTTCTGACTGAGTTATGTCAGGATCTTCTTCGGGATGATGCTTTTGGAATTTTAACTGTGTGAGGAAATCAGAGAAACTGTGAAGCCTGTACTCTGATCCAATAAGAGTTTGAGAATATCTTTTGGGTGTGTAACAATTTGTAAATTTAAGTTTTAAAATACTGCTAGGACAGCTATAAATCCTTTTTCCTTTCTGCTTTTATTCAACATTTGTCAAAAAGCATATCCTTTTACAGCACACACATCAATTCAGCATGTGTATTGAAGGTTGAGGAAGATTAACAAGGACCTTGGACCTCAGACAAGTGTGGCTTTCCCTCTTGGGTATATTACTGCAGTGACTCCTCCTACCCTGAGGCAATTCTTCACTCTTTCCTTGGACCCAAACTAGAAACGGTTTAACCTTTCTTCATTTCTTACTCATATGTCTCCCACCCCTTCCCTGATCCAACTTTCTGGTGTTGTGGATTGCTTCTAGAGGCCCTATTGCTTTACGCATGCTGCAACCACACTTACAGCACCACCCAATCAATTATAAACCTTTCACGTACAAATACATTAGGTCCAGGAAGGAAGATATATGGATGCTAGACTTACGTGTTAAGTCCAATTTCTTCCTCCTTTTGCTGGCCCCCATAACTTATGTACTGCTGGCCTGTCTGCTAAACTTCAGTGGGAACTGCATTTTAAGTATGAGCTTCACTGGGGTGGGTGCAGGCCTTTGCTCACCCTTTGCTATCAGATCTATCAGTGATGAGGGGAGAAGAATCCCACGCTCACCTTATCAAACCTTGCAGACCAGCTGGTGCTGCTCAGCACTGTGATCTTCTTCCTGCCTGAGTCAGTCAGTGATTCAGGAGAAAGGATTAGCCAACAGAACAGAAAAGGCAGAAACTGGCATGGTGTTCAAGCATAATTGGGCATATATCCATATCTTTCCTTAGGGGCAGAAAGTGAGAGATGGAAAGCTTACTCGTGATGTCGATACAGAGATCTTGTAGAATGGAAGGACCAAGAAGATAATGAGATAGAAAAGCTATGGGCTATTCTTAAACCATAATTGCATACAGTTGTTTAAGAGCATTAAGGAAAATGGTGAATTCAAGATAGAATTGGCATGGCAGGAGGCTATCAAGTTGGCCAAGAAACTGGGGAGCCTTCTTTATGAAAAGAGATGAAAATTACACATATTGGGTGCCTGCAAAATGAATTCTGAGAGAAGTGGCTGATTGATGTACCCGTAAGAGAAATAACAATGGCAGGGATGGATGGGAGAAAAACACTGAGGCTTTAAAAATTGTCATATATATTTTCACTCGAGCTGAAGATGAGAGAAATAACACAGAACTGCTCGAATATTTTTTTTTTCGATTTAATTTGCTCTGCTTGCCTTTAGACCATGTTTAGCATTTGTCTTAACAATCCAGGCAAAACCAGTTTTTACTTAGAGTGACAAGTAGCAATCCAACTTTGATCATAGCAGTTAGCTGAGGATTTTATCATGTTATAAAATAACAAATACAACTAGAAGTATTTGGGGGCTATACAATATACAAGCTCTCAGGGATATTTTGGATATTTCTCAGGGAGAAAGAGAATACTTAGTTCTGGTAGATTATTTACTTCATGGCTACAGTAATACTTTTGTACTTTTAAGAGGTGTTATGTTACATAAATACTTTAAAGGTTATGGTGATGCCTAAATATTTTATGGTGTAGAGCCTATTCATACCTAAGTTTCCTAACAAACATGGGTTTTGCAACAGCGTCTCTTAATCTACAAGGATCTCACTGGTACACAGAAGAGCAAAAGCTGAGACTTTAGCCTACGGTTGAAAAGGGATCACTGTGAATCAGTGAATTGTACATCAAAAAGGGGGAAAATTCTTATCAGACTGCACCTTGCTAAACAAAGAAGCAATGTTTTTGGCTTTTGTTTATGTTTAATTCTTACTGCTGGAAAGAAACTGCCCATGTTTTCCAGAAGAAACTGGAGGCTTTAGTGTGGAGCAGTGTAGTTCATGCTGCTCCTTTGTTTTTGTACACTCCTCTGTTCTCAGTGCTCTCTGCTTAGCTGCTGCCTTATCTCTAACTTACTCATTCTCAAGAATAAACAGAGCTGGAATATTAAATAGAGGTGGCTGAGTAAAATGCACTGCCTATGTTGTGACAAATTTTACCAATGTTTGTCAAACACAATAGCTAGTCAAATACTATTTGGATAATACACAATTTGATGGCTACCAGTGGCATACCAATGGTTTAATATGTTCAAGACAGTTTTATTTCTAGTATTCATTCAACAGTAATTTTTTTTTAATCTATAAAACAAATATCTGATGTTCTGTGCTTAGACTTCCAGTACTTAGACTCCTAATGAGCTGTGACAGGAACTTACACTTCTGAAATAAGGGTTCAAATACCCATAGGCTGAAGAAATGCTGGAACCTAAACTTCCTGTTTTCTGCAGGAGCAACTGGTGACTATTGCCCCTTTGTCCTGCTTAGCTATTTTTAGTTGGGTTTGGTTTGTTTGTTTGGGTTTTTTTTGGGGGGGGTGGGGGGTGTGGGGAAGTGCAACCACCTTCTTTTCTGGCATGGGAGAAGATATGACTTACATTGCCATATGTAAAATGGTGACACTAAATGCTACTGCTTTTCCACAGTAGGACTGTGCTTGATGTTTGGAAATACTACAATGTTAATATTATAATGTTAATTTAAATGTACTCAGGTTATGCTTAGATGTGAGCTGTGTTGAAAACCTTGTTCCGCATGGCTGTGCTCTCTCTGTGTTTGGGAGCAGAATTTCATGTGTCTGAGGATGATGATTCTCCAAAGTGGTTAGACAGTTCTGCAGATCTTACTGCTGTTTAGCTATCAAAGTGAAAGTGAGCCACTGAGATCCATTTGTGGATTGAGTCTTGTCTTCTAAGTCAATCCTCAATGCCTCATACTTGTAAAAGTATGTTGGTGGCACATTGGGACTCTGATCTGATCTGCACCTTACTGGAGGATGAAACAGCTATGTGGCAGAAACATGTCTCTTCTGGAGCAGGTTATGTGATTTCTTCTCACCTCACATTCTACTGTACATCTTCAATGTAGGACTCTGCATAAATACTCTAGACTTGACTCAAACTATTCATTCTGAAGAGTATAAAATACAGATGTTGAAATTTTAATTGAAACAAAGCAAAATATTGGCACACATTAGGTTGTGAGGATGGAAAACTTTCTTTACATACTAAAATAACAACCAGTAGATTTTTTTCAATTATAAAAGTGTGAACCCATTCTTCAGTCTTGAGTGCTACATGGGTTATAGCAAGCTGCAAGTTCAATTGCTTCACAATTTCTGACTGCCACAAGTTGGTTCTTTTGAGACAAGGTGACTCTTTGCAATTGGGGTCAGTTTGTAAATGTGGGGACCAAAACTTTGGATTTCCAAGGAGCTGCAACTGTCTGATAAGGTTTGGTCTTGATTTAATGATAGCTTGAACAACTGAAATACTTCTCTTCTGATGAGCTCAAACTTTTCACTTTGGGTCATTCCTAATAAATATATCTTGTATATTGCTGCAATCCTGGAAAGAGCAATGTAATACTGTACAGGAGGCTGCAGATAGCATTCCTATCTATTTTCCTGCTCAGTGTAGGCAAATATTTTCTCTTTAAATTCATTAGGCTTTGCTTTACAGTACAAGAAGGCACTTACATTATGCATGTTTATTTACAGAGGTTGAAGGCAAAGTGTATTATCAGAAAGGAAGCTAACTTCAGGCTTCTCAGAGAGGTGCCCCTATGAGAATCCATCCTAAGCAGTCTCTGTAGTCAATGAAAAGAAGAAAAGGGGATCCTCAGAGGGAGGTTTATTCCAACAACAAACAAGGTGGCTGTGTTCCCAGGCTAGGCAGTCTCTTAGATGCTTACAGTGAAGTGGAGAGAGAGGAAGGCATCATAAAATGAGATATGAAATATAATATTACACTGCATTAGCTATGTAAACTTTCAAAGCCTGAAATATTAGGAAGACATTGATTGGTACGGTTTCCCTCATCAAATGTGAGCTATGCCCATGGCCCATCAGTTGCACACACCTGTGTTACATCAGCTGATGGATGCTGGGGGAAGAAGGATCACTTCATATTTGGCTTGGGTTTTTTGTGCTCTTTACTCCATATGTTCCTGGGCTAGCCCCTCATCAGCTGGGCCTGTCCTCTGGCTCACAATGGGCATTCTTGCATATGTAAACATTTACAACTGCTCTGTATGTAGATATTTAAGTTAAATATATTTAAGTTCCCCTTCTTAAGGGGAAGATTCTTAGGTGACATACTTCGAGGAAAAGTCTCAAAAGTCCCAGTCTTCAGGTAATCAGTGGACAATTTTGTCACAAACATGACTAAAAGAAATCTATCCTTATACTACATAATATGACGGAAAGCTGTTTTTATTGATAGTCATAAAGATCAACTTAATAGTATCTTTGAATTAGGTACATTTTTTACTATCATTTAATTAAACATGGGGTAGCTGTGACATTAGAAAACTCTAAATATGTAGTGGAAAGTTTTACTTTTGAAAAGAATAACCTTTAGTCATTATGTGTACTTTGCATAATAATATGCTAAAAATCTCAGAAATACAACAGGTGTTTATTTTAACAAACACAATGATTTCTTTCAGTTTGTAATTTTCCGTTTGCATTTAGATTTTACTGTAAATTTCCAATGTTTGCCTCATGCTCAGCACTGTAAATTCCGCTCTGAAATGGCATGCAGATTTAGGTAGTTTCTTCTAGACAGTCTTTCTTTCTGCTCTGAACTTTAGAAGGACCAGAGCAAAGTACCTTTGCACCCTGGCTGATATCATTAAGGTGGTATCCAGGACTGAACTTTGAATTGACTCCAGATGTGATGTGATCTCAGTATTGTGGCCAAATCTGGTGGGCTGCTCAGTCCCACAGTGGCTTGTGGAGACTTATTCTGTGTTAGTTTGCCTCGTCTTTAGCATGGCAAAGAAAAAGACAAAGTGTCCAGCAGTCATTACCCAGTTCATGAGGCTCATTACAGCTTCCCTGTGAAGAAGTGCCTTTTCTAGTTAGGTCAAGTGATGGGATGGGAGAGCTGTGGTACAAGCCTGCAACTAGGATGTGTACATCTTCCAACAAGGCTCCTTAGGCCATGTGTCCCTGCTAAGAGGCACCAAATGCTGGGTGTCTGCAGTGCTGTAACCTCTTCTCAGCCCCAGGTTCCTATGCATGATGTGTCTCTGAAATGCAGGCATTTGGTGCTGGAGAGAAGTGATGATAATAATGCTGCACGCAGAGTGCAAGAATTCCCAGGCCTGCAGAGGGAGGGCAGAAAGAAATGTCAAGCTTGGCCAAGGGGATGGAAATCACACATTAAGTGTGACATTTGGTAGGCCTGCCTGAGGAGGTGCAGGAGACCTGTTACACAGATGTGTTCTGTGTTCTTATATTTCTACAAATTGTGTGAGATGTCTTTTGCAAACACCCAGAAAAATTAACGGAAACTTGAAAGGAAAGAGATGACTTTACAGAATTCTTCCGGATGGGATAGTCCTATAAACATAACATGGGAGAAACCCATAAGGAATCCATAGTAAGTTGATGAACACTTGGTTCAATATAGACTTGAATATGACAACAGATATCTCCTAAAGAAATTCGGTATACTGTTCTCTGTTCAGTCAGATAGGGCTTATTTCAAAGGCAAAATGCAGTTTTAGCAAAAAATACCTTCACTTTCCAAAATACCTGTTCTGAAAAAATAGACCTACTTTGTTGTTTGCAAAGGCATTCTGCAAAGAAATGTATAAAATAGAAGGGTAAGAAGTGCTAGTGGGTTTTTAAGGAGAGAAAAGCAAGGGCTTGATAAGCACTTTTGAGAATAAAGCTCTCATTGATTAGAAATTTGTGAAGGTCGCCGCCATCTAGTGATGAGATGTTGAAGATGTTGCTTAGAACTAAACGGTACCAAACCACAGTGTTCTTTCCAGCTGCGTCTGTATTCCCTCAGCACACGGGACGCATCCCGAACCAGTGTTTTTCTCTTTGTGTGTCTTATGGCACCTAAGTTAACTGGGAACAGGAGACTTATTGAGACTCAGTGTATCTGTTCGTGTGAACGGATTATGATCCTAAAGAACATTACGATCCTAAAGCAGGATAACTGTAACTGACAGTATTTGAGTGCGGTTTTAAGTGAAAACAGCAGTGATTTACCCACAAAAAAACATCACCTGTCAGGGAAATGAACACAACATGGACAGTACACATCTTCTTTTATGTACTTCCCCCCCCCTCCCCAATGAAGCACCTGAACAATCTTATAATTTTAGCTTAAGAAATAAAAATTTAGTTAAATGCACCCACTTGGCTTAGCAAATTATTTGAGCCCTGTGCAGGGAGGGATGTGAATAGTCCTCAAGTGTTTTAAGCTAGGTTTAGAATTTCTACAAAACTAGTCACTGTCATCTGAACACAAGAGAAGTACAGCGTGCAACTCTTTTGGGTAACTTGCATCAAGGTCTGCATGTTTTAGAAACTCTCAGAACCTGGTCTGCACACACAAAGTCTACACTTGGTCAGTTCATACACAGGTACCTTTTGCACGTTTGCTATTATTTTTTTAGTGGACGTGCTTTCTTGGGTCCCACCTGCGTCTGTGTGATTTCTTCCTAATGGTTTTACTGTGTGAAGAGCAAACAGCGTGCCAGAGAAGGAAACACAGCAGAGGGCGAATACAGGCTTTTGACTAACAGCTGTTGGTTTGTAATTATTGTTCAAGTAAGAGAGTCAAATGGCCAACTTTCTGTAGTAGTTCAGAGAAACTTCCAAAACTGACAAGCTCAGTCAGATTTCAAGATGGATGAAACTTTAAGGGCCAACAAGCAAACCCCCCCATTTGCCTGTACAATTGAAACGTTATGCCTATCTGAAGCATTAAACACACAAAAAAAACAACGCTGGCTTCACTATTCCTTCCTGATAAACCTGCACCTCAGACACCCCCTGTGGAGAGCCAGAGCTTCTCTCCCAACCTGAGGTGCCCAAGGTGACAAGCTGGTCTGGCCAGTGCTCCTGCAGCCTGGGACACCCACAGGTGAGTGCCAAGGAGTCCCAGAGGCTGCAGGGCTGAGCTGCTTCAGGTGGCTGTTGCTCAGAGGAGCTACGGTAAAAGACAGCAGCACCCTTTCACCGTGGCTCTTCTGAACCAAGTGGCTGTACTTCTGCCACATAACCCAGCCTGCTGTGTGCTTGTGTCCTGGGTCCCAGTATGTGTGTTGGATCCTGGAGAAGTGACTGACTCCTAAACAAATATTTAACAGAGGAATATGTGGGGATAGGGCCAGCTTTCTACTGTAAGATTTTGCTTCCCATGCTCTTCCCCAATTCAGATAAAGAGGCCCACTGGTAAGTGACTGTGGAGCAACTCCGTTGACTGACATGAAGGTATTGCTTTAGCAAAATTATAGTTCACATGAAGGTTGTGATGCTTACTGCAGTGTGCATACAGGCTTCTGAACCCTCTGCAAGCTGCAGGCACTGGAAATGTCCTGCTAGGACAGAATTACAATAATCAAGCCTTCTGGACCCAAATGTGTATGCTACTGTTGCTAGGTCACTGTGTTATGAAAAAGGGACAGCTTGTGCCTTTGAAATCTGCTTCCTTTCCAAAGCCGATTGCCACCTACCAGCCAAAATCTGATGACCTTTCTGGGGAAGGAGCATAATCAAAAGTGTCATCAAGATACTTAATCTGATTCATTATCTCAGCATGCATCCCTTCAACAGCAGGGGCATGAAGGAAGAGAGCATCATCATAACAATGACCTTGACAAATCTGCTAGACTTCTGACTTACCCGAACAAAATTGTGCCAGCAGCACACATTATAGCAATCAAACTCAATCTGTTTTGTACCACTAGTCTAAGTTTATTACAGCTGACTTGCAGTTCTAAAGGGCCTGTTGCCCAATCATCTAGTTTAAATATTACGCCGGGGACAAAGCTAAGTGGTACTAAGTCAATGAGAGGCTCGAGTATGATGCAGGGAATAAGTCTCTTGGAGCTGCTTTTATGAAAACAGAACTCTGTTTCTGTTTTATGCTGGAGGTCAGCTAAGGAGATTGTCCTTCTACTAATACTGAAAAATAGTAGTCTACTGTTTGGGCAGAGCAGTAACAAAAGGAACCAATCCATCCAGCAAGAGGGCTGATACTGCAGTCCTTACAAGAATAACTGAAATCTGTTAAACTGAACAAATACCAAATTGCAACTAGGGAAATTGTTGAAGCTTGCGGGCTGATGAATCATGCTTGTGACCTTGGATGACCAGTGAAAGGCCTTCAGTTTCTTAATATCTATAGGAAAGCATAGGGATATGTTAACTCTCTAGCTACTGCCTAGCTGGTAACCTCTATTCACGTCTTCTGGGTCTGGCACCACTCAGTATTTTCAATACTGATGGAAATGGTGCTGTAGTGTTTGCAGACAGTATCAAGCTGGAAAGAGTGCTCAGAATATGGAAGGGCAGGATGGGGATTCAAAATTATTTTAATTAATTGGAAGAATGCTCTGGGGCAAAAAAAAGAAACCACGAACAGGATGAACCTTGATGGCATCAAATACAGGATACAAGATGAAGGCAGGGATAAAAAAAATGGTAAAAACACGCATTTGGAAACAGCAGGCTAGGTGAGGACGAAAAGCGGGTCAAAAAAGAACTAGACGATAATACTGATTCTGCTGGATCATGGCATAGAGATTTAATGGAAAGAGAAAGTGATGGGAATTACTTATAAGATGTGAAGTAGTGTGTTTGCTCTACTTGACACCAGGAAGGCTTCTGCTGCAATACTTAGTACAGTACTAAGGAGGCATCACAGCTTAAGAAGTTCAGTGAAAAACCATGAGACTGGTAATGATAGAATAAAGCTTTATGACTAAATGTTGAAGAATTTGGAATTACTTAATCTACAACAAACTGAAAAGTGATCTAGTCTTCAAATAACTGAAAAAATTTCAAAAATAGGAGCTACTATTTTCTACATGCTGTATGGAGAGGAGAAGCAGCTGGATTTGAACTGCATCAAACTTTAGGTTGGACAAACCCCAATATTTTCCTATAATAAATATAGGCATATACTAGCATGTATGACTATTCTTACAAGAAGGTAATGGAGCCTAAAGTTTTGAAAACAGATCAGGCAAACATCTGTTAGGAATGCTGTGAGGATGTCTGGTCTTAAAGAAAGCGATGAGGGAAAATGAAAAAAACCCTACCTCCTTTAAATTTCTCCCACCATTATTTTCCATCATGAAAATGTGACCTTCTCAGGTAAGAGCATATATTTCTTCTTTCCTGTAAACTCGCAGCTCCCTGAGAGAGCAGACCATTGTTTCAAGATTTTAAACTCAAGGAGAATACAAAGACTGACAATCAATTCTTTACATATGTATAGCCTCCAAAATGACTCACACTTGCCAAATTTAGCAGCTTTCACTGATGATCATGATCAGTGAAGATGAGTCACGTTAGGGTATTCTTGTCACATTCAGATGATAACATGCCTTCCTGGAGTATAACATGGCACATATTCCTGGCCATTGTTACTCTCGAGTGAAACTTCAGGCTGTAGTTCATAGCAGTCATAAATAAAACTGTTAGAAACTTACTTTTTATACATTAAAACAAGAATTTTAAAGAGCAATCTAGAGATAGAAAGTCTTTCATATACATGTTTTTTCACATCAAACCCCCAAAATCTGACATTTGAGACACTGTTTATACAATTTGCATTGTGTTTGAATTTGGGACTTAGAATTTTTTATTGTCCCTCTTCTCATTGAACAACAACCCATCTTCTCCACCATGTTATCTTACAAAATACATAAAAGAATGCAAAGCAACCACGATGTGAGATATGTTAGTTGATATGAAGTTGAGTGAACCTCTTTGTTTCAAAGTGATCTTAGGTAAAAAGAAGGGTCTCTTGTTCCAGCCCTACCTCCAGCTGGGGGCTTGGAGCCTTCTCTTGAGGGGTGACACATAGGTTCAAGCTCTCTCTGTCTGAGGGAGCTGTTGAACTGAAGCATCCTCCTTCTCATGGCCAAATGGATAGCTTGCTACAAAAATGCCCTGTATGCTTGCATGTAGGAGCAAAGTAGACCAGGAGACAATTTTTGACTGGGAAGCCCCATCTCACATTGGGACAAAGGCATTTTTCTTTGTAATGCTGCTGGCTTGTACCCTGCTGCTCACTATCATCCCCAACCTCCAGTCTTCAGGAAAAATGTTTAAAAACCTTCGCATATGCTTTAAGTGTCTGACCTAAACACGTGTGTTGTTATCTCGGGCTCTTTTTGCAGCTTTGCTTTAAAGACAAATATTTGCCACTGGTTGGCTTTCTGCTGGTTCCGTGACTTTTGGTGGCCTTGGATCAGGTTCATGGGTCCCTCTGGCTTTTTAGGAGGTAAAACAGCAACAGTTTCTTTCTGTAGAGTTGATGAGAATAAGGGCTGTCCTCTGCTTTAAGCAGTCCCTCAGTTTTCTCAATGAAATAAAAGAAATCTAATTATGGAAGTTAGGAGACCCAGAAGACAAACGGGGACATTTAGCCCTCTTTCTTTGTGATTAAGTCGGGTCTTAAACAACACCTGTTAGTCCACACCACAGAGGATTACTGACTAAGTTTAGGTTCTCTGGAATTAAAAGGGGAGCTAATAGGGCTTTCTTAGCCTTAGCAGTCTGTAGATGATGCTGATCCACCCTTAAAGATCAAGAAAATTGTACTAAGGTATAGCTATAGCATATTTCTGATGCTATATGTAGCAGGTGTAGTCAAACCATGAACAGCAATTATTTTATTAGTGAAAATACACGCCTTAAAGTGCTGGTATAAAGGTTAGGTTTTACCCCCGTGCTGGCACATGTTTCTAGAAGACACCTTGGCCACTACACGTAAGAGGTTTAAGAGGCATTTGCCACCTGGTTTCCATATGATTCCTGGCTTTTTTCTGTTTTGTTTCCTTGTTCCCTTCTGGCAGAGATTGGAGGGAAAGTTCACGTTTTTGTGCACTCACTCTCACTATAATTAAATTTTGGCACTTTTGGTTGGATTCATTTTGTGCAGCGTAGAGCCAAATGTTTGTGCCCTCAGCTCTTTCCTTTTCAGATGGCAAGAGCTTTTAATGTGTTTTCAGGGTGAGGCATGCCAGAACCTACCACTTAACAGATTGTCTTTCACATACAAAGCATTTAATCATTTAATTAAGCAATAACACATTAAGCCATTAATGTGTCTTGGGTGTGCTGGGACACACAAGGCTAAAGGCAGAGTGACTTCAGTCACCTCAGCAGTGCTTTCATGCTTTGGTAATGTGCATCCTGGAGTGGCCAGTTGCTGTCATAATATGGACTTTCTGTATTTGAAAGAGCTTTTAAATTTTTTAAATGCTTTTCTTTTATGATTTATTGACTACATTTCTCTTTTGGAAAAATAGGTTATTGATGTTGGTCTGTTCAGATGCCTGCATAACTCTCTGCTGACCCTGTCTCTTTCCGCAGTTATTAAAATACATCCCAACTACCTTTTTCTCAGCTTGGTGTAAATATAGATGATGAAAAAATGCCAGACTGAAAAATTTCTGATGAGAGCAGTGCCACAGTTTGGGGTCTCATTTTTCTCATTTTGTATCAGTTCTGTTAATATATAAAAATTACTATTAAATGTATATTGATATATGCTATTAATAAATATATGCAATATAACTATATATTAATAAAATAACGCTATTCGTACTTGCACTTTTCAAATAGCATAGCAGGTGTTTAGATCTCACAACAACTGTATGTACGAATCCTTTAAACCGAGATATTTACACTGGTAAACATATTTTAAGGTGTGATTCTGTTATCAGTATTTTGAATGTATGTATTACTTTTCTAAAGCAGTACAGAAAAATACACGTAGGAAAATTAGGAATAAAGTGGTTGAGATTACTTTTAAGCAATGCAGTGACTCATGTTCAACTAAAGCCAGAAGCCTCAGCTCTACTGTACCCTAAGAAAAATGTACTGTACCCTTGGTGCAGCTCAAATCTATTACTGCTTTTCCTGTCCCCAAGGACATAGTTTCTCTCTCTGTGCAGTAACTGATTACATTTTTGAAGGCACTTCATGGACTCTCTTTTCTGTTTTCTCTTTTCTGAAAGATTTCCTCTAGTTGTTACCCCAGGTTATGTTTTCTACACTTCACTCTTATTACCTCTCTGGACTCTCTCCATTTGGCTCACATCTTTCTTGAAGTGCTGTGCCCAAAACTAGACATCACACTCTTGCCGCTGCCTTACGAACACTGAGTAGAGCTGAAGTCCCTGGAAGGCAAGACGGAGCAGCTCACCAAGTACTTCAATCTGTATCAGCTGCCAGCAGTGTCAATAGGCCACTCCAGCAGTCAAGACTGACTGAGATGCAAGAGCGTCCTTGTCATGTTCCCTCCTTCCCCCCACTCTTAGCAGTGCACCTACCACTATAGAGAAAAGTATGCTGTACTCCTTGATTTCTAACTATGGACTATTCACAACACACTGGTAAATCAGAGTCAAGGCTGCGGTTATTATCTAAGGATGACTCATTGTTGCCTTCTTTGAAAAGTGAAAACACATCAACTCTGTCATTCCCAAGTTTCCAACTGTACTTCCCTCTCTTTGTAGTGTCTAAAATTCCTTAAAAATAATACATGTTTGGTACGTTGATATATGTAGGAATCATAAACAAATAATTCTCTGGTAATACCTATTTTAAAGAAGTCCTAAATTACTGTGGACCAGAACCCTCTCTCCTACAGTTCAGAGAAGCAAGGGGCTCAATCTTTCTTTTGCCAGCCTAGAAGATTTTTACGTGATTTAGGCAAAGAATTTGTCTTTAACTATGTTATAGTCTACTCCTCAGGTAATTTCTCAAGTCAAATTCAAACTCTGATTATATAGTACTTGCACTTTTTCTTCTCTGTATTCACACGTCATGGTTCTAGATTTTGGTGGAGGTGCTGAATGTACCAGAAAGGGTAACCTCAAAACGCCACCAATTCTCAAAACAATGAAATGTCTGCATGTGGCTGATTATTAAGTAACTCCAAAAGTTCTTCTAATGACTCTAAGATAGAAAGGCCTATAACTGCTGCTGCATGGTGATTCTGACAGTACTTCTAATAGGAGGCAAAACTAAAACTAAGAAGAATGTGTGCCAAAAATCTCCACTTTCCTCGACATAACCACGGAAGTTCAATTGGCTCATGTTATGAGTCAGAACAAGAAAGGATTCAATGGACCTAGTTCACGTTTGAAAGACGCGTGCATAGGTGTTCTTAGTGACCTCCAATGGCTATCAATTTTTGGGACAAAGATTTTATGATTTCAAAGCAGTCAGTGTATGGGTTTACTGATATCAGAGACAAACCAGATGTAATCTAGAGCCTGGCACAGGAATCCTATGAATTTAATTGGTTTTGACAGGTAAAACTCAACAATTTTGGCTGGGGTTTCCTTTGCAGCATCAGAATCAGCCAGACATGATGTTTAAACTGGAAAAAATTGGGCTGAGAAGTTTGACTGGAAAGCTGACTAGCAGCTGTTCCCAACAAGTCTTCCTCCAAATTGCTTAGTCTTTTGCTTCTTTTTGGAAGCTGGATGAAGTTTCTATAAAAGTCTTAAATGCCTAAAAGCTTGCTACGTTTGACATATACTTAAACATCTAGTTTGCATGCAATTTATGTTTCTGGTAAAATCCTGAGTTTTTGACATTGTTCTTTCTGCATTGAATGACTTTCTCTTATCTTAACATTCACCCCAACGAGACCGTTAGAGAGTTTGGAGTTCAGGTCTAGGTTGGGCCCTCTGTTTTGCTGAGGCTGCATCCAAGGACAGCACAAATATCGCAAGGGGATTGTTCTTAACCATCTTTTCTTTAGAGTTCCCTACCATGCTAAACTTGGCTGGAGCTGCCTGGTACTATTTAAGCCAAGGAATTTATTTTTTTTTCCATCTCATTGAGGAATTTTTTTTTTCCATCTCATCATCTGATGCCCTTTCAGAGTCAGGCTGCCGTCTCCCTGGGCCAGGCTGAACGCTTTTCCGCCAGGAGTTGCTAGCGACGATGGCTCACCAGGCATGCTTTGCTGGGGCTTGGGGGGGGGGCTTGGG
>NW_020799091.1:62753917-62804650 GCF_003259725.1 Athene cunicularia
TGTGTGTGTGTGTGTGTGTGTGTGTGTGTGTGTGTGTGTGTGTGTGTGTGTGTGTGTGTGTGTGTGTGTGTGTGTGTGTGTGTGTGTGTGTGTGTGTGTGTGTGTGTGTGTGTGTGTGTGTGTGTGTGTGTGTGTGTGTGTGTGTGTGTGTGTGTGTGTGTGTGTGTGTGTGTGTGTGTGTGTGTGTGTGTGTGTGTGTGTGTGTGTGTGTGTGTGTGTGTGTGTGTGTGTGTGTGTGTGTGTGTGTGTGTGTGTGTGTGTGTGTGTGTGTGTGTGTGTGTGTGTGTGTGTGTGTGTGTGTGTGTGTGTGTGTGTGTGTGTGTGTGTGTGTGTGTGTGTGTGTGTGTGTGTGTGTGTGTGTGTGTGTGTGTGTGTGTGTGTGTGTGTGTGTGTGTGTGTGTGTGTGTGTGTGTGTGTGTGTGTGTGTGTGTGTGTGTGTGTGTGTGTGTGTGTGTGTGTGTGTGTGTGTGTGTGTGTGTGTGTGTGTGTGTGTGTGTGTGTGTGTGTGTGTGTGTGTGTGTGTGTCTGTGTGTGTGTGTGTCTGTGTGTGTGTGTGTCTGTGTGTGTGTGTGTGTGTGTGTGTGTGTGTGTGTGTGTGTGTCTGTGTGTGTGTGTGTCTGTGTGTGTGTGTGTCTCTCTGTGTGTGTGTGTCTCTGTGTGTGTGTGTGTGTCTCTGTGTGTGTGTGTGTGTGTCTCTGTGTGTGTGTGTGTCTGTGTGTGTGTCTCTCAATCTCTGTCTGTGTCTCAGTGTCCGTGTGTGCCCGTGTCCCCCCGCAGCGGTGCGCTTCCTCCCGCCGCCACCAGATGTCGCTCGCATCCCTACGGAAAAGCGACCTGCCGGGATGGGGAGGGGGAGCCGGGTGGGGGGAGGCAACGGATTTTAGACCAATTCTGCCAACTCATCTCGGAACAGAAAGCGTTTAAGGAAGCTTCGGTGTTTTTCTGAAGCCGTGCTTCCTGGATGGAAACGCATCCGGCTGGCTCGTCCCTAAATGCTGGCTGCGTAGGGGCCAGAGCCGGGGCAGGGGATGGGCCAGCCCATGCCCGCGTTCGCCAGCGAGTTTCCTTCGTGCGAACCCAGGTGTTTGCCTGTGGGCTTTGCCGGGGAGATGAGGACCGAAATTGAATGTTTTCAACAAAATAGTAATAATTTTGACCGCTCTGTGCTCATCCAGGGGCTGTGCTACTGAATGTGTGACACGGCGACAAAAGGTTAAGGGGACAGAGAGCCACAGAGGTCTCGAATCCAAGGCACTTTATACCTCAGGAGCCTCTGAGCACAAGTCCTTTGTCAAACTGCTTCATTCTCCACTGCCCTTCTGCTTGGCCCTGAGCATCAAAATGCATTTTTAAAGGAATGCTCTTTTGCTTTCTCCGCTTTTTGTTCTGAAAGGAGAAGGTCATAGACATTAAAGACCTCAAGTCCTGTGGCTAAATCAATGTTGTTCATCTCCTGAATTCCTTTAATTGCTTATTTCTTCTTCTGGAATCAAATTCAGTATCCTCGATCTCCAATTTATGGCCTTCTATTTCTTCTTTAGTGCTTATTTCTCAGCCAGCCTTTCATCCCCCTTGATCCCCTCATCCCGCTTTTATCACCAATTCTTAACTTTTTTATTTTCCTTATCAGGGTTAGTCTGGAACTCTAGATAGGAAACTTGCCTGGTTTTTGGATTCTTCTGATCTGAACTTAGGTGCAGAGCTCTTGTTAGAACAGACCAATTTGCTTTAGCAGGGAAAGCTGCTTTTGTGTCAAGGTTTTGTGTTTAATTCCAATTAATCTTGTCCCAGGTTTTTTTTTGCGTCAACTTTTTCTCTAAGAAAAATCAAGTTAAAGCAACAAGACATAAAATGCAAATTGGAAGCAGTATATTCTTTTAAGCTGTGTAATAGCAGAGAGCAGCAGTAGGCTCAACGTTTTTAGATATACTTTTATCCTGTGCATTCCTATCAAAAACTAATATTTAAAAGTGTAAATAAGAGAAAAATTGCATTACATTTGCTATGTGTCTTTTTAATTTGTGAAACTGGATGTGAACAGAGACAAATATATATAAGGAGATAAATGATTAATTCTTGATGCATTAGAATATGACTTGTGCTTAAATAATTCCAGCTGATGTCCCTCTCAGTCATGTAGAAAGCAGGAAAAAATGCAGTGGATAAATTTCTTATAGTTCTAATGTTCAATTAATATGAATCAGTATCCCAAACTGAATGCCACTTGAACTTGCTCCTGCTTTCCCTTCAAAACCAGGAGTTCACTGTTTTCTTAACAGTATTCACTTAATAGAAAAAGAATTAATTCAAGAAAAATAAAACAAACAAAGGAAAAAAAAAAAGTCATTTGGGGCTTGATGACATCCATATTATGTCATGTGGAAAGACTGTGGCTGATTGTATTTTAGGGTGCTCATGTAACTTTTCACCATACCTGGATGCAGCACAACCAGGTACTGCCCCATCTGCAGTTGCCTCCACCACAGCCTCCTGACAGCAGGTCCACGCCGGCCTCAACATGTATGAACTGTCAGTGCTAGGTTAACGGCTGGACTAGATGATCTTCAAGGTCCTTTCCAAACGAGCTGATTCTGTGATTCTCTGGAGGTATTGGTGTGCCTGGACATACAGTGTCACCTGTGCTGGAGGACGGCTGAGGGTGCTCCTTCAGTGCCCGTGTATCCTGGGAGCAGAGGTGGCTGGGGAAACCTATGGAGCTTCGGCTGGAGCCAGGGTATTTCTGGACAGCACTGCACAGGCAGCCTGCTGACTGTATAAACAACCCTGTATTGGGCGTTTTCTAATCTCTGAATGCTTAAGTAGGCTGTTTGAACGTTATTTTAACATGGTTTTTGTTTTTCTCCTTAATGGAGTATTATACACTCATGCAGCTATTGTGCCTTTGGTTCCACTGCGCTCTGGTGTACAGTGGATGTTTACTTGTCTTTGTTTGAAATAAGATATAATTAAATTAGGCAATGCTCACTGTCAAACAGCACTGCTCGGTGGTTTGCGGTCCTTGCAAAATGTGCCAAAACCCATTATTGAACTAGAAACTGGTCTTGATAGCTACTCCTTTTGTCTCCTTTCTGTTGCAGAACCAGGAACCTGTTCAGTGGTGCCTTCTGACCTTGGTGAGGGTGGGGGAGATGCTTAGGGCCAGAGGGGGCTGAGATGCAGAGCTTACACATTCACTCCCGAGTGCTGCAGAGATAGCAGAGAAAAAAAGGGTTTCTGTGGGGGAAAACCACTTTACTCATCAAGACCAGAATGTTCCGACAGGACAGGCTGATTTGAACAAAGTTGCATAGAAGAGAAACTGGTATGAAAATTACCTGCAGACCTTAAGGTTTCACTGTTCAGAGTTCTTTCTGTGGTGCAGAGCTCCCATAGACAAGGGTTACAGGACTTCTAGTCTCTCCTCTGTGGTGTCAGAAGCTCCTCAGGCTCAGCTGAGCCCCCTCTCTGGGGGCAGCAGGGAAACGATGAGAATCCCACCATCAGCCCTTGAATATTCTCAGACCTTCTGGGCCTCCTGCTTCAGCCTGAGAGTATGGGATTCCTTGCAAGATTTGCTTTGAAGAGATCTTGAAATGTCCACATTTTATTGGGGATTGGAGTACATTCGGGGGCCCTTAGCTTGTTGCATTTGGCGTTAAGCCATATTTCCTTATGTAACAGGCAAATCTCTAGCACAGCACACTGTTGAAGGAAATGTCTACAGTCATAGCTCATATCTTAATCCAGGGTGGCTAACTCAGCTCAGATTAACTGTGTAGCTGGGCTGGATTTCTTAGGTTTCAACTCAGATTGGCAAAGCATGTTCAAGCCAATAAGGAGGCCTGAGGCTGAAACTGAAATGTTGCTTTGCAGTCCTGAACTGAAAACGTGCTTATTGCAATACAGACTTGAAACAATGATGGTCTCTAAAGCACCCAGCCCTTTCTCCATGATAGCCTCACCCCTCCAGCGGTATCTCTGGAGAAGAGGATGCCCAAGCTCTGCAAACAACACAACTGTCTAGCAGAGTTGTTCAGCCCTGCTGGGTCAAATTTTGTGGTTAAGGAGACTTTAGTCCCAGAAAGGATGACACTATTTGTCCCAAGAGGTCTCCTACTCAATGACACCACTGTAAAAGATATCTTCCACTGATAAATTGAAGTAAACCATTATGAGCCAAGAGCTACTTTCATGTTTATCTACCTTTCTGAAGAGATCTCAGAAAATCTGTCATTAGCTACTTTCATAATAAGCCATCACATAGTCATTCTCTGTAAAAGTTTTAATATTATAAATGATCAGTGGAAAACAAACAACAGTGCATTGTCCGTCTGCATTTTCTGTCTTCTGGAGCACTAAAAGCATTAAATAAACATTTTTTAAATCTAACAATGCTCCTGTGAAAAAATCATACAAAAAGGTGGGTGGCTTGTCCCACAAAAACAGGATGGATGTAGTAGCCTCATGTCTCCTGCACTGTGTATTAAAACCAGAATTAATTGTACCAACTATTTCAAAACCTTGAAATAACAAACTCTGTTTAGAATATTTATATTATTTGTCCTGTTTAGAATATTTATATTCTCTGTCCAGCACATTCTCCAAAGAGACAGTGCAATCTCAAATGTATTTTCAGATTTTAAATAGCAGCATGAGATAGTAAAAGTGCAGGTTTTTCCCTTAAATAAAGTATTCAATTAAATATGCTCCATAGGACTCTGACAAGTTGCTTGCAAAGTTATTGGGCTGTGTCTTGACCTGCAGCAGCTGCTATAGTTACACATGCTGTATCATGTTTTCTGTAGATGTTAGCTATGAGGATAAAGCCAGGCAAGTGATGACATAAGTATCTGTAAATAAAAACGGACTAGTGAAGGTAGGATCACACTGCAAACAGAAGCAATACACGCTCTTCAGCTGAGCAAATACTTGTCATGCAATGCAGCTGACACAAGAATAGCCTTAAGCAATGGGATTAATAAGGTAATCAAACTGTTAAAACGTGAAATGGTTAATTCCTGTGATATCTGAATTTGGTTTAACCTGTGAATAGCAGTTAATTTTAGAAAAAAGTTCCATAACAGTGCAGCGTATTTAGAGTAACACTCACCAAAACAAGCATTTACTAGTCTAGAAAAATAAACAAAAGCAATATTAATTTTCTTGATGCTTCCCCAGTGTCAATATTTAACATGTTCTATTGTTCTGACATCTGGACCATTACACAGATAAAGATAATAGGAACTGGAAAAATGGCCAGCCAAGCTATCCACAAAGTTGGGGTATTATGAAATACTGATTACAACTATGATGCCTAAATTTGAATATGTGATCAAGCCTCTGGAGGTAAAAAAAAAAAAAAAAAAAAAAAAAAAAAAAAAAGCAACAGAAACAAACACTCCTCAAACAGCAACAGAAAAACACTCCTCAAAACAAAATAACCTCCCCAGAAACTCAGCCAAAACCCAGCATAACTGCATAAGCAAAGAGGAATTTGTGTATGCAGTTACTTATTAATATCAGCTTTTGGACCATGGTAAGTGTATGTGTTTGACTTGGTTGTTGAATGAGTTCAGTTCACTTTTGCTGTCCCGTGGAAAGATGTGGGGTAAACAGGGCAGCAATAAGCAATGGAGTGGAAAACTGTGCACATGCATTTCCCATGCAGGACAGAACAGATGGCTCCAGCATATAAATGCTCTTCTGGCAGTGTCGCTGCTTTGCTCCCCTCTCTTTCTCTCTCTCTCTCTTTACTTCAGGGTCTCTGAAAGATGGACTGATTTGTCTGCTTTATGAATTTACAGCATCTTACACCTACTTTTTCTTTCATTTATGTATATACATATGTATGAAAAATTCCTTAACACAATGTTGCACGTATGTTTAATTCTTTTAGTACGGACTCCTCCAAAACTCACGGCACTAAGGCTCAAGGGTACAGACTTGATGACAGCAAAAATTTACATCCCTTTTGAATTTTTTTGTGATTTATGTCAGTTTCCCAAGTCAGTTATAGTCTCAGGATGTACCTTACATTTTAGTGATTACACCATTTAAAAAATAAGATCAATTCTTACTAAGAATAAACAGAACTACTTTTAAGGCAGTATTTCTTAGAATGGAAAAACACTTTGAGGAGTTCAAAAGCCTTCATTCAGATGCGGAGGGGTTTACGTTACTTAATGTAAAATCGCTGATCCTTGAACTGTGGCTTCATATTGGTAGCTGGGTGCCCCTCCTACATGATGTTGACAGCGGTATTTAACAATACTATCTCTGATTCCCCAGTTCTCTTTTTTTTTTTTTTTCATTACATGATAGACATTAATATTGGAATGTCATATAATGAAGTCAAAGTAATCATAAAGACTAGTTTTATAAAAAGTACAAAGCCTTCTTGCTTCCATACATGGGGGTTTCTAAAATGTGAAAGATCAGAAGTATTTCAAGAGGGCTTCCAAGTCATATACCTACAAATAGTTATCTTGCATAGATACTTAGATGTGTAAATAAATGAACTCACACAGAATACCAGATCTGAATGACTGTCAGTTTTTGCTTTGCACAAGTGTAAAAGACTAACTATTCAAGTCTCAGTGCACTGATTTCATTCTGTCAGTGTTGTGACCGCAGCAAACACCTTGGTGAAATAACATGGGTGATATTTACACAGGAAAGATTGTATGTGGTATGCAAGAGCATGAATTTACAGTGAATCAACTGCTCTGTACTACCTCTCATGGATGTTTTAGGTGAGGACTATACATCCCTACCCCACTTCTAGAACTAGAGCCTTTGGGAGGAGAGCAAATATAGACAAACCCTAAGAATGACTGGGAAAAGAAATGCACCTTCACAGTCCAGCGGTCTTGCCAGGATGGCTTTTATACGCCTCAGAGCTGTCACACTTGACGTTCCCTGCCTGCATGGCTCTCACCGCTCATTCTCAGACCTCACCACGTGCTGGGGCTGGGGCTGCTGTACACTGGACGCAGGGTTCCCGCCACCGGTGCTGTACGCAGGCACCGCACAGCCTGCGTGGTGTCAGGAAGGGGTTTTCGTCTCCGACTGGAAGCACAGTTGATTCAAGCCTGTTTTGACAAAGTAACATGTGTTTGTTGTGAAAAGCACTTGCACAGCAAACTGTAATTACAGAGCAGTTAGGTTAATAGTGGAGCCCATGCAACAGTCTTGCTCGATTTGATTTGATCCAACAGCCCAACCCACCCACTGTACAAACCAGACGAGAACGTCCCCTTCACCTTCCCCTTTTATTTTTTTGGGACTCGGTACATTCTGCTGTCTTATTTCTTCCAAAACCAGTAAGTACTGATTTAACTTGAAAGGGATCTTTTTCCCTACCTGTCCACAATGGTCTTACCTATGGCAAAGTCTCATTTTCCACCTGTTTCTAAGTTGAAGGAAACAGATTATTGCCTCAGTTTCCTGCATTTTCAATATATACATTGGATTTAATGTGTAAATTAATTACTAAATTAACTCTTTTTCTTCTGTATTTTATATTTTGCTGGCTTCTCAGAGCTTTAGTGCTGTTTTTCTGTGAACCTTTAATAGTTCTGGCTTTATAAGCTAGTCTTGCAATACTGTCAAAAATATTTTCTTGGATGCCACAGGTATGGCTTATTTTATGCAAAGTGGCTCTTGTGCCTGTTGTGTGCCCTCGTCACATGACCTGATGTGGTTCTGCTTTTGCTATGAGGAAGGGAGGGCTGGGGACTGCCCTCTCTCCTTGTTGGGACTTTTCACTGTCAGGACTCAGGCTGCCAGTGGGATGGCGGATTTTCACTGGGAAAGGTGCAGTGCTCTCCCAGATAAGCAGTTAGCTACTGGTGAATGCATGGCACTATTTGGGGGATGGTGGCATCAATTCACAACTAAATGAGACACTTTTGAGTAGGCTGGAAGAGAGGGTTGAGGAAGCTGCTTTTGTCCAAGACAGGGACCCTTGGCTAGGCACTGGTGGAATTTGTGAACTGGGTCTGAGAGCTTCAGCCCAGGTACTTAAGTGCTGAAAGGACTGAACAATTGTGTGTTGAGCAGTGGGCATACCCACCTGGCGCTATGCTGATGTGAGCTGCCACTTTCCCTGCAGTATTGTAGGGCAAATGTCCATACCCTCATCTACCTCATACCCCGCAATGAGATTATTACTAGTAAGGGTTAAGAGTGAGCCCAGCCCTTCAACCTACTTTTGGGGATGTCCCCAGATAAGCAATCAGGCTGTGACAGCTCATGTTTCAAAGAGTAGTAATGTGCCCTCAGAGCTGAACAAGTCATTAAAAAGTAAAGCTCAAACCTTTCAGAGGTCACTGATATTACTAAGGAAGGGCCACAGTCCATTTGTTTGGTGCAACAGCCACCTCACTGACTGATGGACATGTGCATATTATCATCCTGTTTTGAAAGGTTGTTGACATGGCTGCACCTGTTTTAACCTCTTTTATTGTTTTGAATATCACAAAATTTAAAGTAGTCTGCCTTATGGATCAGTTGTTTAAAAAATGTTTGCCCCTTGAGTGAATAACAGAGCATTTTGTTTGCTTGCTTCTTTTGTTAATGGGTCTAAATGGCATGTATGACAATATATGGCTAACTGGTTGAAGAGAAACTGGAATACGGGCAGCTGGAAAAATTGTCTTCCTCACCGTGTACCTAGGCCTTAAATGACTGCAAACAGTTATGGTGAGTATTCACCCTGTACGTCAGCTTTTCAGGAGTGTCAGCACAAGTTAATACTTCTGTCAGTCACACTGAGCTAACCATTTGTGAGAAGATGATGGTCTACTGGCATTCTCTTCTGGAAGAGGAGCAACATTATATAGGGGGCACAAAACACAGAAGACATAATTGAGAAATAGTTGGACAGAAGTATACCCTTCAGTGTCATAGTATTATAAATCCTTACCTGTAACAAACATGAATTTAGATGAACCTGATGGCTGAAAGCTATCAAAAGAAGCTAATGGCATTTTTGTATAAAGCCTTGATAGTCTTCCTTGTGAGAGTTCTCTTGCCTGGAAATTTTCCAGGAGAGAGGAAAAAATGGCAAAGTAAAAAGTGTGACTGGTGTGGGAAAGTATGCTTCAAGAAATAGGTGGACCTCAGGTCTGTAAGGTTGGCCACTACAGTTCTGAAGAAGCAGGAACACCAGGTTAGGAAATTTGATGATGGTAGTTTGCATCTGGCTAGCACCACCCTGAGGACCCACCTGAGCGTATTCAGTTAAGTACTTTATGTAAAAAATTCAGTAGGCTTATATAATTCTTTCTTGGCAATTGTTTTTTTAATGAACAGTTTTAGAAAATACTTTAGGGGTGTTTTTTCGGGATTGTCTTTGGAAACCTTGTCCTGATGTGTCTAATATAAGTATTAAGTTAGGGGTGTTCATCTTTAAAAAGAAAAGGCAAAAAAAGCAGTGGAGGAGAGAGAGTCAGACAGAGGCTGAAATATGCATGGTAGGATGGTAAATTAATCTCTGTTTTACTTATTAATTTTAGTTTTTCATTCAAGTTTGATATTCACAGAGTGTACTTTCCCTATACTTCTCTCTTTCTTTTGATTAATCTGTTAGTATAACCTGCTTTTCATTAGACATGAGTTTACATCAGTATTTAATCTGGGAGATAAAACAATGTGGTTGTCCATGGATCTTGAAATGAGTCAAAAGAGGGCTAAGGAAAACTTAAAGAAGAGTGGAAACAGCACTCCCAGAAGCAGCGTCCTTATGCCTTCCTTCGGTAACAGAGAACTTATTCCAGTTAGTGAATACATGGTATGGCAAACAGATTTGCGCCTGGATTTCTTCTGAAATGTTGAAAGGCTTTGCTGATTTACTGAACTCCTGCTACACCACTAAAGCTCTGCCTCCTCCTCATCTGTATACGGTGCTTCTTTGGTGGTACAGTCAGCATGCTTATTCAGTGACATATTAATGTGTGTATGTATGGAAAGAGATGTGCCACTGTTCCTGAAGAAGAAACATACAGCTGGTGTTTTTAATTCCAGGTTTGCTCCTGGTGTCTGCTCTTGCCTATTCTTCCATCAGCCACTGTTTTCCACCCTTTGTTCAGCTTCCAGGAGCACTATCTTCCCTGAAACTGTCAACTAATAACTCCATATTCCTTCCTCCTTCCTTCATTAAATCAGTTTACATCAGACAAGAAAATAAGGAGATAGATTTCTATATCTTTGAACTTCTGCAGCTTCTATTGGATATTTGGATGTTTGGGCACTCAGCACCCCAGAAAATCCTATTTCTGGTGTTTAAAGTAATCTTTTGTTGCTTTGTTGCTGAGCTGCTTCAAGCTGTGCATAAGCAGATAAACTAGGTGCATATTTTTCAGTGACACTAGGAATTAGTAGATTTAAATACAGATCATTCCCACAGCCAGGAAATAAAATTCAAATGTTTTATATTTGCTATGGTAAGTACATATGTGAGCTCTGAAAAACTGTAAATGTAAGACATAGATAAGTAAAACAAATCTGTCAGGAAAACAACGTGTACTATACCTCACTGTTCCCTGAAACACATCAAACAATTTCTTGCATTGGGACTTTAACACTAGTAAATACTCTGGTTTACTGGAAATCAACCATTGATTTAATCATTGTGTTGGTGACCTGCTGCCTGCAGCTTTGGTCTGCCTACACCATTTCTCCTGGCACTGAGAAGCACAGGAGCCTGTCGCTTTCTAATCATCCTTGCTGTGATGTCTGTGTCAGACTACCTGAGGATCCCAAACTGCCACACAGCTATTAATGTGGCTGTGGAGTAGCCAGTGAGTAAGTTGTGTTATCTCCATCTTACAGATGAGGCAGGCAGGGGAGACAAAGTTGGGTTAAATGACATGCTGAAGGCCATAGAGAAAGTTTTTAGTTCAGCCAACTGGTCCTTTGTCTTCAGCCCCAAATACTCATGATGAGACTGTCCATGCTGGCTCTGTACACCTGCTACAGGTGAACGGGAAAGCTGGGGCTAGGCATGGGGAATCTCATGCTGGCTTGCAATAATACAATTTTGCTTCTAAACATTTACCCTGTTTCATAGTTGAAAGGATCTTGATGTAGAAAAGTGACTGGTGTGTTTTAGTCCTTTAGAAACTCTGCCCTCTTCCTTGGCACTTTCCCAGAGCTAGGGATGGCTGAATCTCATCAGTGGTTACCCACACCCTGCTTCCCAGCTTCCAGTACCAACATGGGATTGAACTGGAAAAGATTACATTCCTGTCCCTCATTTTCGGAATTGGTTTCCTTAGGGCCTTGAAACAGCAGGAGGAAGAACGCAAAGTGTGACTCCAAGGCAGTAGGTTCAAACTTGTGGCATGAGGAATATTTTATTTTATTTTCAGTGAGATTCCACTCAAGTTGTTTGAACATTTTCTTCTCCTCTGCATTTATTTATTATGGTTATTTTTAAATATTCTTTGATCATGCTGCCTTAGCATTGTTTATCTCACAGAATGTAGCCTTTTGTCTCACAAGAGCAGGTTCACTCCCTCCCTGCCTTGACACATGCTGCTGAACGTGGCTGTGTTCTTGCTGTGCAGCAGATCTATTCACGGTTTTATGAGTGGAAAGGGCTGTTTGCCGTGAGGAGCCCAGCAGGGCTAATAGCATATTTTTTCCCTGAGCTATTATCCCATTGGATTACCACCTGCCTTTTTACTATTTTGCAGGCTATTTACATGGTCAGCTGATAAGTGATAGGTAAGCTTACTACTAATTGAGTTCCTTTTTTAGGAGTGCAATTTGGGATGGACAGACCACACATACGGCACCTAGAATAATTCTCCAGGAGTATGTAAGCTCTGATTCAAGTCAGTTATCAGGCTGAACCACAAACTCCATGTGCTGGGTAACTTCAGACAAAATATTCCCCTCCAGGAAGCAGCTCTCTACTTTATGGCAGAAGGTTCAGGAAAGATGGTACTGTCTTGAACAGGGAAGGTACAGTTGTCTGCTGCTATAGCTGAGGCTGCATATTCACTTGGCCACTCCTCTGTGTCAAAGCACTCAGTTTCCAGTAGCAGGCAGCTGTAATTTTCAGTCTTGACATTTACAATCAAAAACCTTTTTACACTTTTTTTTTTTTTTTTTTCAAGTTCACAAGCAGGTATATTTGGCCCCCACTGCTTACATAGAAAATTTGGAGTAGGAGTGGTACCAGAGATAGGCTTCCAAAAAAAGGGTTATTAGGTTATCCAGCCACCAACATTAGAGGTACACTTTAGGAGCTTCTGCCAAAGACCCACCTAGATCCAGTCTTCCACTGCTGAGTAGGAAATTTATTCCACTCTGTCAGAGCCTGGTCATCAGTGCTTCAGCGATTAGCATTGTATGATAGATGGACTGGTTTTTCCTTAATACAGTTGCTCACCTAAAAGCTGAAACTCTTCACATGTTTATACATCAAAATTTTTTACTTATACTGCATTTTCAGGATGTCCAGTCAGAACACAAACTGTCCCAATCCTTGTATTCAAAGTTGAAACTCGAAGATGTTCAAGGTTACTCTCAGTAACTTCAGGGTTGTTATCCTCATCAACAAGGATAATAACACAGAAAGGTTCTTTAGAGTATAAGGTAAACATCATGCCTGTAGGACTTTTGCTGTAGGCCTCAGACCAGTACTTGTTTGATCCAAGTCCTGTCTACTGACCAATACAAGATCAATCTGTTCACTCAGCCCTCTGCATAAAGTTGGTGGGTGGCAAGTGAATAGAAGAAATGTCTAATATTTGAAGAAGATTGTGGGAAGAAAAGAAGAAAAAGGGGAGAATGAAAAAGAAAAGAGAATAAAAGGAAAAGGAAAATTCTGATGGAGAGAAGCACATGATTTTGGAGAGAAGCACATGATTTCATTTCATTTCATTTCATTTCATTTCATTTCATTTCATTTCATTTCATTTCATTTCATTTCATTTCATTTCATTTCATTTTTCATTTCTTTCTCTTTCCCATCAGAAATGTCTCTGACAATATAACTATCAAATTAAAGAAGACAGGAAAGAAGCTCAACACGTTCTTTAGTTTGAAAATTGTTACCATATGTCTAAGCAGCATATCATTTCTAGATACCATTTTCATTGTACTGACATCAGTAACATTTTTTAATCTAATTAACACAAAATAGATATGACAGGAAAATGAGAAAAAGCATATTGAGTTGCCATGTACAAGCTCCTTTTTAAATGGAGATATATTCTTTCTAGCTTATTTCATGTACAACTACTTTGACCACCATTGCAGAAGAAGATGGCATAAAACATTGATTCTGTTGACATCAGTAGGGGTTTTTCCATGAGCTCTAATGGTAGGTTTCCCTTCCCCGTCCCAGATCTATGGCCCCTGCCAATTTATTGTATTTTTGTCATGTTCTAACATGAGACGTTGTTCTCTGAGGTCATTCACCATAATTCTTAATGCTGTGGTCTCCTGTCCTTGGAAATAAAATTAATTTTGCATCACCTGTTCAAATCACACACCCCTTTGCCTGCCTCAAATGTATCAACCCTAGCAAAAGCTTCTTCCTCTGAGTTTTAAACCTCTCTCTCCTCAGTTGGCCTTTTGTGTCATTGAGAATTGTGCACAGTTCTGACAATACTTCTCTTTTTATTCCTTGATTGGTGGTGATGTAATTAACAACAGTGACAGATACAGCTCTGTCATTAGTGACAGAGTTATAAGCCCTTGAAGTGAATGGGGGTAACCTAAATCTCAGAACCAGTACTTTAAACTCTGCAGATTCAGGCAGACATCTTCAGAAATGCTTTATTCAAGTAATATTTTAAAGATTGTTCTTGTAATCTAACCACTTGCTTAGTAAAACAAAGGAACAAAAAGGGTGCTAAAATCCAACCAAACCCTTATAAATTAAAAAAAAAAAAAAAAAAAAAAAAAAAAAAAAAAAAAAAGGTGTGTGTGTGTGAAGTGGAATTTTTAGCGATCAAATCAGATTCTTGTTGGAAATGCACACTTCATGAAAGTCTGATTTATGAGCTATAATTATGAATGAAATAAAGATAGAACATAAGTACATAGTGATCTAGTACAGCATATCTGAGACCAAGAGAAAACAATTAAGTGTTGTTGCATTAATATGAGTTAAAGAAAAAAGTACTGTAAGTAGTAGAATTGAAATGGTTACCATAAAACAACTCCAATTAGCTGTTGCAATGAACATGCTGGACAATTTTCTATCCTTATCTTTTAATTGTTCTTTCAACCTTTGCATCCTTTTCTTTTTGCTTTGAGAGAAACAATGCAAAACATTTGTTTTCAGGATTTCGAAGAGTGCTATTATTCATTCATCTTAAAAAAAAATGTCAGGACTTTGCACAATGAGGGCTTGCTCACTTGCAGGAAAATTCCAGTCCTGCTGAATTGTGAAACTTATCACTGTTCTATATAAAAATATTAGAGCTTATTTTAGTCCTCAAATGTCCCTATCAAAACATAAATAGCACTGGAAGGTATTGATATTGGAGTATGATGTTCTCCATGAATAATATCCTCTTATTAATATTCAAATAAATCATCTAGCCTTTTGAGATTCCTGCATGCATAGTCTTTCTGCATTCTGTTTTGGGATTCTGTTGTAAATCACACCCCGTTTTTGGGTCTTGCTAAGGTTGAAAGTTGTGCTGTGGTCAGTGGGAAATCACTCTCCACTGTCACCTGGGACCAAGGTATGGCTGAGGATTACATAAAAGCTCTATTTTGTGTGCAAACAAACATTCCATGGGAGCTCAAAACCATGGTGAAATGTTTTGTCACCTGGACCTTGCTTCTCTGGCTCAGATTTCTTCCGGTCACTAACCCAGCTGCCTCATGCCTTGCCATCTTCCATTCTCCCTGAGATCTTTTGCATAAGGATGGCAAAAAGCTTTAAAGCAAATTCATACAGTTTGAGGTCTCCTGGCCTTCTTGCTAATGTTCTGCATACTTGTTTCTCTTCAGATAGTGTTAATCTAAGACTGCAGCATTCTCCTGCTGAGTGAGAGAAGGAAAATTCAAATTGATGGTCAATTCTCTCTTGTATTTTTAAGAATAACTGCATTATTACTTGCTGCCCCTTGAAATCAAGATGCTTTTTCAGTATGATGGCAGGTCTACAATTCAATTTCAGCTTCCTTGCTTCAATAACTGAACAATTCTTAGGGTAGCTTTTTTACCAGAGAGCTGCTGCATGTTGCTGCAGAACTTCTGCTCCTGAAAGAGAAGGCTTTGAACTGTGCCAGATCATGAAGATGCAAGAGAAAGCAGGAGATGGGTGGGTAGTCTCCAGAGATAGACCACATTGTCAAAATTTGACAATGGTTAGCTCTGATCCTGGTATGAGTCCTCTGTTAGTGGAATTCAATACATTTTTTTCATCTGTCCTGATCTTCTAGCTCGAAAAATGGGGGATGAATATTTGTTAGACTTCTCTTTTGAAATCTCTTAGAAAGGTGTAACTCAAGCAGCTTTTCTCCAGTTAGTTAAGTATTTTAAAATGGAATTCGCGAGCCCTCTGGTCTAGCTTATCAGTTTTGAAATGAGTCATTATACAAGTTCCTAGAAGAATCTAGAATGAACAAAGTTTTGATTCCCCAACATTTTCCTCCTAGGTAAAACACAAGAGGTAACACATGTCTGGAGAGTGCATAAAAGCAAGGACAGTAGAATGTACATCTGTAACCATAGGCCACTAGTAATCTGTCTGTTTTTCAATGAGTATTTTGAAGAATAATTTGAAGAAGATAAGTGGGGCTGCTTTGTGGGCATTCACACACTGGTCAGCCTGACCATAAGCATCATAAAAAGCATGTAAGATTAATTCTTTGAAAAATCTTACATTTAGGGTAATGGCCTGGTAGAGCAGACAGGTCTTCCCTTCTCACTATCAAATAGAAAATAGTGGATATAGTAGCCCTCTGCTATAGGCTTCCAGACAAGCACTAGGTCAAGGTAAGAGAGAAGCTGAGGGCTGCAGGGGGTTTCACTCAGAAGTGCCCTGAACAAAGGGAAGGCTTGGGAGATGATGGCTGGTAAGAGCAGTGAAAGAGCAGTCGTGTGAGAGGGGACATCAAAAGTGGGTCTAAGGAAGACTTTGCTGTATACTTGGCTATCAAGCAATTGGTATTACTGGAATACATTTGCTAGAGAGTACAAGCAGGAGCAAGGAAAGCTGTACAAGCTGTTCTTGCACAGCTATTCACAAATGGATTATGGGCATCCACAAAACAGTATCACACTTGCAAAAGGGGTTGCATATGAGATGCTTTTTGGGCTCCTCTGGAGTGCAGACCTGAAATGAGAAGCTTGATTACCTTCTCCTTGTTAGAGGAACTTCTGGGGTTTGATCACTGGATTGTCACCACTCCCTCCCTTTCATTTTCCTGGGATGTGAACATGAGGGGCCAAGTATATATGCTATCTGCCAGGGAATTCTTGTTTTGAAATGGGGAAGAAGAGGATCATCTGTGGATCTGTGATCATCGGCTGGTTAGAGGTCGTGGTTAGAGGTCGTCCCAAAATATTTTATTAAATAAACTCATAGTCAACTCATTCAAAGATACATAACAAATAGATAAAGCAACACAAAGGTTGCTCCTCTCCTGTAGATCTCAGCAGCCATTCCCCTGTCCTTTTAGTCTGTGTGCAGCCCACTGAGTCTGGGTCTTGCACTCCTCTTGTGGAAGAAGTGACTGCACTGTGGCATCCTGTTCACGCCCTTTGGCCAGCAATCCTCATACAATATCTGTTGCCTACCCAAAGACTGAGAAAGGGCTATAGGCATGTAATGCCATGTAGTTGGCTAGAAACAGGTAAATTAAGGTATATATGACATGTTAGGTGACTCCCTTGTTCACCACTATTTATCATCCAGTGTATATCTAACATAGAATCATAGAATCATTTAGTTTGGAAAAGACCTTTAAGATCATCATGTCCAGCTTCCAAGAATATTTTGAAAGACAGAGATGTCTCTATTTCACAATTACAGAATGAAAAGAGCCTCATTTCCCAGGATTTAGAAGTACTTCTTACTGATCAGCTGTCTTCTTGACACCAGTGTATGAATTGCAAGCTTTTTTTCAGACTGCAAACTTTCTGGAAAGATATTTTGTTCTGAGATTGTTTACACGGTGCCCAGAACAACAGTGTACTCAGTTGTCACTGAAGATCCTTGGTAGTATGATGCTATCCTTAAAGAACAACACTGTGCATTTCTTATGATAAAGTGAGTAAAAGTACACATATACATCTGCAAAAAGAGCTCATGCTCTGTGTGATGTGAACACTGGAGACATCTCTTAATTCTGGGGTGTGTGTGCTTATAGTTTTTTTTAATCCTTTCTTCAAATAGTACATTAGTTTAATATCAGCTAGTTACTGGACTCAGCACATTTTTTTCCCAAGAAAAAGGTGTGGGTTTGTGTTTGTTTTTTTATTAACACGGCAAAGAAAACTTTGCATAACAAAAGGGCACACTTCACTGCATTAAAGCAGTCTCCATCTTTGCCACCAGCATGGTAGCTCCAACTACACTGAAGCACTCACATGCCATAAGAAAAAGAAAAGGAAAATCTCATCAGTGACAGCTGTACATGGATGATTTTTCACTCATTGGAGAGACTGTCATAACTCACAGTCCTAAGAGAGTGTCTGTTTCTCACTGTCACTGGTGAGATAAGCTATATTTAATGCTGCAACATCAAAGCTGCCAGTTTTACATTTGCATTTAGTGGTACAGTTACAAATTAAATACACTACTTGCCTCATTTTGGTTTGCAGAGGGTAAAGTGATATAATTACATTAAGGGGAAAAAAGGGCTTACTTAAAAAGAATTTCAAAGTGTAGAGTTCGACATTTTAGGAACATTGGACAGGTACAGATTCAATTATGTGAATTTATATATTAGCAGCAATGCTACATTAAAAGATGTTCATGAGCATATTGAGGTCAGACATCTTATTCTGCAAATTACTACAGAGTATCCTTGGATAGCTCAGTGCTAAATATAAAAGAAAATCAACGTCCAGTCTGCTACAACTAGTATGGAAAAAAGGAATTTTCGTTATCAGCAATGGAAATGAAATACGTATTTGTGACTGTAAGCAATAGTGGGGTACAATTAGAATGAGAATATCCTGGTTGATTATCTGTTTGTTTAAATGAGGAAAAATGCATCAAGTTCCTTTCAGGTGGTGGACTATATAACAAACTACCGATCAGGATTAAGCATCACTTTAAAAGACTAGTGAAATAATTGGAAAACACTGGATAAAGTCTGTTGTACTAGGACAGCATAAATCTAAAGTAAGGGAGACAAACATACAATGGTTACACTTCTTCACTATCCATGTGTCCTGTGTCTGAACTATTTATTAACTGAAGTGTGAATGGGCAATGAAGGGCCAATTTATATGTTACACCAAGAGATGTATTATAACTGCCTTAAGCATTGATTTCCTTCCTTTGCCTATTCTTGATTGGGATATACACATATAGAACAGCAATAATGCGGGGTTTCCTTATCAGATCTTGGATATTTCCCCAGACTGTCTGCAACCATTAACCTTGCATATTATCTGACTTTAGTGATTAGTACAAGGCACATAAAACCATATTGATGACCAGCCTTGGGTTAGAATAGTGAGCTGAATTATCGGAGGTTAGATTTTGCTGACTTTGTGATACAAATGATAGTATTATGCTAGTCCTGTGAAATTGCTAATTTGTCATTTCTTTCATGGTGTAGTCAATGATGTGGTACTAATGAATGAGGCACATAATTGTGTGATACTGAACTGTAGCTTCTCGCTGATGCCTTCTGCTCCTGTATTAAGAGGAAGCGAATGTCGAGACTCTCTTTGTTCACCAGTTCCTCTCGCATTTTTGCGCCCTGCTGCTAGATGATCAGAAAGAGTGTTTATAATTAATACTAAGGCTATTGCAGTCTGGTTTATAAGCCCAAGTTTGTTCTGCTGTGCTCATTACTTTTATGGGGTGCTTTTGGTAGGATTCTGTTGCTTCTTTACTCTTGCAGCTCTGCTGTGAGATGTGTGTGCTGCAACTGCATTGAACTTCAGCAAATAAAGTCCTCCAGGATCTTAGGTTGTTGCCATTCTGAGCAGCTGAAGGTTTTTTTTCAGTGTACATCTCAGAGACTATCCAACAAAGTGAGCATCCAAAAGGATTTGAAAGTTAAACTAGAGTGGGTGAACTGGGGATCAGTGTTTGAAGCATTTTTTTTTTTGTCTACTGGTCTATTTTTACTTAAGTAGTTGTGCAAGGAGATCTAACTGGACCAGATTAATGCAGTGCAGTGGTCAATCAAAATGTTTCTTATGATTAATTTGGCTTTTTTTTCTTTTTTTTTTAATTTCCCTTTTTCTTATTCTTTATCAATTTTATTATAAAGAAGAATAAGGATCAGTAGAGGAAGGAAGGAAAAGCAAAAGAAGAAAGAGGGGGAAATAAATCTTTCCTTTTAGTTGATAAATCAGAGTACATAATTTCAGCTTGCATTATTAAATAGTCCTTAGTGCTTCTCCCAGAAGGCACTTTTAAAATAGACATACAGATATCTATCTACTTTCTACGTGGCATCAGGAAGCAGCTTTAGGCCAGACCTTTAGTTTACCCATGCAATGGTGGGCCTTCCTAGCAGCCTGAAGTAGGGCAAGTTCTCCTGCAACAAGCGCTGTGGGGGAGCACCAACCCAAGCACTGCTGCCCTCAGGAGCTTTACGGCGGGCCTGTGCCATCTGACACCATACCTAAATCTCTAGCTTTGGAAAATAAAGTAGATATTGGAAAATCTATACCTGTATTAAAATAATACCAAAAGATTAATACAGAATAAGAAATGGTATTTATTGTGAGAAAAATGAAAAATAATCATGGTTGGTTGAGAATTCTGAAAAACAAGCTTAAGTGGATTTTGAAGGCTTGAAAAGCAAAAGGTCTGTGGGGTGGAGAGACAACCTAGAGTTTACACTATTATAAAAATTTAAAATTTGGGTTTATGATACTTGGGTGCTTGTTGTAGGCTGTGTTGATGAATTTTACAGATTTATAGTCCTAGAGTCTGAATTGCTGCTGTATGGTTTGGTTTGATGTTAGTGTGATCCAACTGACCACAAAATAATGGACCTCAGGCACAAGTCCTTGAAACTCCTTCCCTAACTGGTCTGAGAGGTTTAATCTTGAGGAAAACAGCTTTTTAGCCTTCTTACATATAAAATGTAAAATTTGTTTATGTCTGAAAAGTGTTTTTCAGTTTTATATAAGAATGATTTAGTGTCTGGCTGTTAGTGAATAGTGTCTATGATATGAAGCAGGGGTGTTCTGCTTCCCCCACCACATTTATAGTGGCAGAAATACACACTGCTCAAATGAAAGAGTCAAAGTCCCAATTAATTTGATATGCTTAGATTTAACTAGAAGCCCCTTCAATCCTTTTAAGCTCATAATTCTGTTCTCTGGTTCTTTAATATGTGCAGCTATAGTGCTGTAATGAACTTTCACTGATACAGAAGTTGTTATATTTCTTAAAATGACATCAGTATAAATAGTCTTCTTTTGTAACAAACTGTGTATTTATTCATTAGTTTTCAAGTCAGTAGTCATGCTATTCTAAAACGTATTATTAACACGTCTCTGAGTTTGGAGTGATGTCCTCTTCCTGCTGCTGAAGAACTCAAGCTCTGATAGTGACACACTTGCAAATTGCTCTTCTGCTTGAAGCCTTTTAATAGAAGATAGGAACGCGGCTATTTTTCAGATCCAGGTTGTCTCAGTGTACAAGCAATTTTGTGTTGTTTTTAGGAGAATAGTTTACTTGAGACTCAAGCCTTCCTGAATTAACAGAAATTCTCTCATCAGAATAATTCAAAAGCATGTCTGCTGGGTTTTTTTCAGATCTTTACTCATTCCACAAGTATCTGTGGAATGTGGAGCTCACTAGCTTTTCTGTTAGATGCAGTATTTCAACAAAATTAACCAGCAATTACGGTAAAAAAGGGAATGTTAGGGTCCCACTAATGCAGAGCTTGTGGCTTTTTGAAGCATAGGGATATCAGGATTCATAGAGAGACAGCAGGGAGCACATGCCACTTCTGCATTATGAAGGACTTTTGCAGGACTATTTCCCATGGGCATAGGCAGTGCAATTTAACAGATGATCAATGAACCAGTTGCTGTTCCTTGTTCTGTCCCCAAGCAAAGCTGTGATTTTTGTTTTATCTTTAGAATTTAAACTTCATGGATGATATTTTATAATGTGTTTGCACAAAGCCAAGAACGAAAAACATTGAAATCAAGTGGATACACTTATTTTCTTCTGTTTCTGTTGTTATAGCTGTTTAAGGAAGCAAGTAAGAGACGTCTGGTAGAGAGAGACAACATCTCTTAGTTGGAACAACCAGTATACTTGCAAAATCTAGACAAGCTCTTGGGCCTGTAAACCCATCTTTAGGTCTGGAATAGGAGATGCACACCTTAAATCTAAACAAAAGCTGTATCTTACTGAAATTCATGATTTCTGGTACCCAGAGACATCATGAACATTATTTTATGTTTACCTTTTGAAGACATTTTTGCAGGTCTCCACTGAAGATCAGGATTAGTGATCAAAGACTGGTGAACACCTAGGTCTTTAACTGATTTGTATGGATGTGTGAGCTCACTCTAGGTTGTAGCATGTGTTAAGTTTTGCCTACTCAGTTTCTGTGAGAGCTTTGTATGAAGTATTCTATTGCTGAGAAGTATTGGGATCTAAGGATTTTAATGGTTTTATTTTTGAGGATTTTTTTGATTGTCATCTATTCTGGTGTTGCACAGAAGTGTTGGCAAGCTTCCCGTTTGTTAGACAGACCAGACCTAGTCTAGACCCATACAGTACTTTTTGGACTATAGAAACTTCCATCTCTTTGTAGTGTAATAAAATGAGGTTAGGAAAATTTTGTGTTTGGAATATACCTTTGAAGGTAGGATCTCCTCTCAGAACAGTTTGCAACTTCTTAATGACCTTCTCCATAGTTTCCAAAGACATGCTATTGAGGGATGTGTGATCAGTGACTTGCCTGCGTTTATTTCATAAGATGTTCTGATATGACATCTGGATACTTTCTGTGGCTGTGTGCTATGAATGTATGAGTCTTAGTTGTGTCTATTTCTGAATAAATTAAATAGTATGTTGCATCGGAGATAAAGAACTTATTTACTCTTTTAGTCCACCTCTTAACAGCTTCAACACTTCAACAACACTTTCAGAAGAACTTTACTCAGTTTTGTTTAATTCATGTTCTACTGGTTTTGGTGGGTTTTTTTGTGGGTTCTTTTTTTTTTTTGGTTGGTTAGTTTTGGGGGTTTGTTTTTTGGTTAGGTTTTTTTTAAATTCATGGTAATTAGCAGATGTTTCCTGCTCTCTGTCTTGCTGTTCTGGTTAGAAATGGGTATTGCAGAGGGTTAAACCAGTGCTGTTTTTCCTGAACAGCATCTGAAATCAGTCAAAAGAGTATCTGCTGGGGTGAGGGAGTCAAACCATCTCTTTTGACTATTATCAAGGCTGCACCCACAGAGGCTAAAAATGCTGAGAGCTCTGCGCTGCCTCTCCATGAATCAAGAGGAGCGGGAGATGGACTCTTGAAGACTTGTAGTCACCCTTTCAAGACTTAAGTCCCATGTTGCTGGACCCCAGCAAGGCAAAGCTGAGTCTTACGCTGACTGTCATTATCAACTGTAGTGTGGCAAACACATAATCTGTACACTATTTCCCTCACCTTGGGCCTAAACTGCAAATCTTCATCTCTAAAAGTAGCTGAGAAGGGAGCTGGGTCTCTCACCAAATGTCTTCATTTAGACTCTACCCATATTGTTGATGCAGCTTGCTGGTGTGGTGGTAGAGGATCAGAAGAAATGTGACTTGTTAACAGTTTATTTGAATCAAGAAAGGATATTTTTGACCTGAAATCCTGTGCATTACTTGTTCAACCGATAAAAGAACTGCCATTATTGCTACAAATTATCTGTTTTGTCCACACTAAAATATAAAACATTTCTGCCAAAGGAAAATACAACACCATAAATAATTAAAACTATTCCAATTGACTTTTTTGGTCAATTTTAATCTGACCTTAAATCACAATGGTCAGCCGTTTTATTTATTTTTTAAATTACTGATTATTTAGAGAGATTACTCTAAGCAATTACTAGTTAATATCCTTAATAGCCAGTTTTACATGTAGTCCACTGCTGTGTTGCCACTGGCCCTGCTTGAGAAATATAATACACTGAATATCAGATCACATCCTGTATGTCCTCAGTATTAAAGAGAACAAAATGAAAGTAATATGAATTTCACTGATAAGGACCACTTTTGCTGTGATTATAGTTCTATCAAAATGTACCAGTCTAATATTGAGCACAGATTTACATATCTTTGAAATAATACAATTATATATAAGAAACCTTGCTTTAGCGATTAAGACAATGAGATCTGCCCCATAGTATTATAGGCAGAAGTCCACTCTTTTTGATCTGGACAGGTTTTTTTTTCTTCTTGATATTATTGAAGCTATATGAGGCAACAGCCTTTTTTTTTTTTTTTTTCTTATTTTCTGGAGGGTTACAACTGTTCTGTCAGTGATACTTGGGTTACATATTAAATGACCTTGTGGAGGCTTCTGCTTTATTGTAATCAACCATTTAGCAACAACTGGATGGTATATTTATGCCCCAGAGTTAGTTGTTTCACTGAGATTAAGGAACTATGGACCTTCTATATATGTGCTATTATTTATTGAACCGTGTTTGAAGAAATTCGTCTACTGCTTTTCATTGATGGGAGTTTCTGGCTAACAGCACTTTAAATAAGTGGAAAATGCTCAGTTATCACCCAATGTGAACAGGATCAATAATAGTTTAGTAGTGTCTGATAATTGCAGTGGCTGTTATACACAAGAGCTTGCATCTTCTTGAGTGACTCTTATCAATCTATTGTCCATCATCATCTGATAATCAGGCCGAAAATATAGTGGGGAATTATCCTTTTTTGAATCAAGCTTGTGAAAAACATTTGAAATTATGTTAAAAAAATCTCATTGTTCCACTCAGCAGGGAGAAAAATTCAGTATCTGGGTGACTATCTTCAGAAAGGGACAAAAAAAATAAAACCCAATGTGCACTTGCTAAGTAGAAAAGTATGTATAGCTCAGTGATATAACGGCAAAATATTTCTGCAATATTTGGAGAGTGTCTTAAAATATTTGCAATTATATTCCGAAGAAGCCATGACCCTTTTTACCTCTCAGGACTATGATGGTGACTTGAAAGGAAATCATAGAACACACACAGCAAGAAAGATATGCAAGAGTGAAGCAAAGTGCAGCTCTTGTTTTGTTCCTGAGGGCAGCAGCATCTCCACTTCACAGCACAAGCACCTCAATGCTGTGACAGTGTGCAGCTTTGACTGTTCCCTCCTGCTCTTGGAAGTAATGTTGCTCTTGGACTCAGCATTCACTTACAAAACCAGAAGTATTTATCTCCCCGCCCCAGCTCCACTGCTTCTTTCCGTGCCAGTAGGAGTGGCTTTTTAATGATAGTCTCATTATCTTCCTGTTTACGCTTCTCTCTCCATTTTCCTTTCCCTTTTTTATCTTTTACCCTGCTACTTTCACTAACATGTATCGTCTGGCCATCTTAGGTTTCATGACCTTTCTCATCTGCCGAAAATAGACAGATTTGCCAGAAGTCTGTCTGGGCGTAGGTTTTTATATTGTTAGGCTCAGTTATCTATGAGAATTCTCCAGCTCTTTTTACGTATTTGTTCTAGGAATGAAGAAAATTTTTTTTAAAAAAGCAGTTAAATGAAATGTGCGTCTGTACACCAGTGGTTCTACTAGTGTATTCTTTTATGAAACAAACTTGACAGTTTCTGTGTACTCTACCAGTAACAATGGTACTTACTGTAACCGTTGTAACAACAGTAAAAACAAAGGTTTTCTTTACAGTAAGTTTCTGGCTTTGGTGTCTGTTGTATCAGTCCACCTGTTTGGCAGACGCATACGTTGAGGGATAACAGAAGCACAACCTTGCACTCTTTCTCCTTATGTTTGTACTTTTAGTTGCTGAATCATAGAGTAATTCAGGTTGGAAGAGACCTGCTCAAAGCGGTTCAGTTACTTTAGGTTTATCAGGGACTGGTATGGACAAGTCAGGTTCTGGATATCTCCAACAATCTCCACAACCTCTCTGGGTTGTTTTTGTTCTAGTGTTTGAACATACTCCAGATTAAAAAAAAAATCTCTTAATTCACAGGAAATCAGAAAGCCTCATATTCCAATTTATATCTGTTTTCTTGACTGTGCACCTTTGAGAAGAGTCTGGCTGTTCCATTAGGCAATTGTAGATAGCAATAAGACTTTCCCTGATCTTTGTCATCTTAAAGCTGAGCAAACCTGCTCCTTTAGTGTCTCCTTGTATATTATGAGCTCCAGCTCCCTGACAATCCTGGTGGCTCTGTTCTGGAATTGTTCCAGTTATGTCAATGTCATTATTCTACTGGAAAGCCCAAAACTGGACACAGTGCTCCAGATGTGGTCTCATGAGTGCTGAGCAGAAGGGATGGATCACCTCCCTTAATCTATGGGTTGTGTTCTTGCTCATGAAGCCCAGTATTTGGTTGTTCTTCACTGCAAAGACTAGTGACTCATGTTCAAAATTAACACGCTATGATGTGAGAGTATAAATTGTGTTTAATTATATCTTGTCTTTGGCACCAAAATTGTGTTTTTGAGAACTTTTCAAAAACATTATATCAAGTCATATCCCAGACTACTGTATTCAGAGTATCTGAATTTAGATATTATTGAATAGTTTCTGCAATAATATTAATTAATATTTAAGCCAAAATCTGCAGCTACCTTGGCTATACTATCTTTAATAAAATCCCATGTCTACTTTTGAATAAAAACTTGATTTCTGCCCTACTGCTTGCAATGTGAAGACTTGCTTAAATACGGTCTTTCTGTACCTTGGCACGCATATAGTCTCTCTTCCTTTACATTTACTTCAAAGGCAGTTTCAGACTTGAGTGTGGTCTGCTGTGTAGTGTATACCTCCTGGACTATTCAGAAAGGAATTAAATTATAGCAGCCCTAATTCTCTGAGTAAACATTTCTGACTGAGCAAATAGGAAACAACAAGTGAGTGCTTCTATAGTCCTGTAATCCTTTGTTAGATGATTAGACCCCAATCAAATTACTCTGTTGAAACAAAGTAAAAGTTATTGGTACCCAAAGTATAATTACTTTGAAATATTATTCTCTAGTATGTACCCACAGGACTTCCTCTCTGTAAGAATGTTGCCTTTTTCTCCATATGTCACTGAGTGAGATTTTACAAATACTAACAAAAGTCAAATTAAAAAAACCTCCCTATTCTACATCAGGACAAACTCAACACCCCCACTTTTTTTTGGATGAAAAGAGGACAGCAAGTGATTCTCCATTAAACCCAGAAAAATAAAATCACTGAAGATCTTTGGGAATTGATTTCAAGTTCCTGTTCTGCTATACTTCTTATTCCCTTATATGCCATACCTTTTGATCCCCTTATGTAAAACACTGTAGGCTGCTGCTGGAGGTCTCGTCATGTCCTGTGCTAGAGATGACACCCTCCTCCTGACTGCTCCTAGGCATAGGACTTGAAAAGGAACGTTAAAGACGGTGAACTAACTACTAGGCCACGGTTTATGTTGTCTTCCACAACAAACACCTTAGACCTGAAAGATTATCCTGATTAAGATTTTCACTACATTGGCATTATTCTTGCAGAAAAAAAAAAAAAAAAAAAAAAAGACTAGTTTTTGATGCAGCTGTTTTGTGTCCTTATGGTTGTTTTGAACCAGTTTTTCTGACAAAAAAAATAATCAAAAAGTGCAGCTGAAACATTCCTGACTACCTATATTTACAAAATTTTTCTCATTGGCTTTGTAGAAAGATTTTTGTTCTCTTGAGGTGAAATAAAACAGAAATCAAGTCAGTTTTAGTTCCATAAAAACTATAGCCTCTAGCTCCATCAACTACCAACTTTGTGGACCATATATGATATTTTTAGCTAAAGCCTATTTAGTAGGAAAAGGCTGAAAGGCAATGTACAACAAAGTTTTAGACCTAGCCTTGAAGACTGACCTGCTTGATCTTGTCTCATACCTTCAGAGGACTAAGTCCACAAGGACATTTGTTACTTCAGTATCCACAGCATAGCTCTTTTCTTTCCGAGCTGTACTTGGCTGTGCTCTCAGAAAGGAATAGATGGTGCTCTGTCTTGTCAAGTTGATAAACAGAGCTCTGGCTTCCAAAATGGAAGAATTTTATATAACTTCAAGAAAAGCAAAGAGAAGAGCTTGTTACTGAAATGGCAATCATAAGAACTTTTTCCTGTACCATACTGGAGGTTTCAGCTGGTTTACTGGTTCCCTTTTCTGTGCACACAGAGCTGTTTAAGAAAGCAGAACCCTTCACTCTTTGGAATGAAACAGGTTAAATATTGCAGCATAAAATGTGTGGTGCATACTGAAAATGACTTGCCAATGATGTTGCTAAGACCCATGGAACTTTTATACTTCAACCCAAACCTATGCATCTTGTTTTATTCAGAAAATTAATCCCTTAAAAATCAAAATGATACAGAAGAGTATTTTTATGTAATCTCAGACAATCCCCATAATGTTGTAAACTTAATATTGAAAGAATATTAATATTGAATGAATACCTGGCATGTCTATGAGAAGCTTTGTCACTTCTCTTGATGGAGTAGAGTGAAGGACTACTAGGCTCTAATTTGACTGCCTCACGTAAGTGCCCAAAGTAAAGGCAGGATGATTTTGGATTCTAGCTTCTTACCAAAATAAAGACAAAATTCTTCTGACTGGGAAACAGAAAAGTATTTGGTTGAGGAAAGCAGGATTTAGTTTCCGTTCTCAGTTACTCAGTTTAATTTGTACTTCCCTTAAAGAGAAAGAAAGTCACCACTCTTTATACTAAGATTTCATGATATTTTTCAAATGGTTAATAAAATGCAAGAGGCTTAAGGCAGTAATATTTGCTACAAATAAATTCCAAAGTGATAAGCATTTTAGGTGGAAATACGGGCAATTGGAATTCAAAGCAGTCAATTATTAAGTCACCTTCTAATCTTCAACTTTCTATAAACAAACTCTAAAAAGAAACCAAGTGAGATACTTGTCTACAGCACTCAAGCTCCCATTTCATTAGCAGTGTTAACCTCTCCGTTCAACTGAGAAACATTCCAAACTGATGAGTGTGGGTGTCCATTCAGATAGATAACTTGGTTGCAGACAGACCAGTTAAATGTTTGGTTTACTCAGTCTTTCTAAATTAATTTTTGTGTAGTGTCTACTGATTACAATAAGCTTTTGTTTTTCCTCTGCAGCTGTTTGCTTTGCCATGGAAGGTGGGAAGAAGTTCCTTTTGGAGCCAGTCTGTGCTCATCCCAGAGCTGCAGAGCAGTATCAGGTTTACCTTCTCCCCGAGCTAGGGCTGCCAGCCTGCCCAACACAAGGTGTTGGACAGCCTGAGCACGAATAGAGGGTTTGAGCAGATCCATGCAGCGAGCTGTCTTCAAGCTCTCAGATCAGCCCTTTCTACCCACTTTATCCTCCAAAGTGGTGACAGTCTGATATCCAATACCCAGAAAGTCAGTGGGAGTCATGCTCTTCCATTTTAAATCTAGATAAGTGGGTGTCAGTATATAATCTTACAGCCTACCAGTCCTCCAGGATAAACATTAAAATCTAAGAACACTGAAATGTTTTCCATAGCCCCTGTCTTTAGAGCAGAATAGGATGAACAAGTGAACCCAAGACCCCTCTGAGTTAATAGCTCCCCTTTTAAGACAGGGAGGAGTTCATAGAGGATAGAGAACAATGTAAGAATGGATCTAAAACTAGAACTGGGTAATGGCTTTAGTGCTAAAGGGCTAAAGAGAAACATTGAATGCTCTCAAGGATTGCAGTTCAATGCCTGGTTTTAACAGTTCAGCCAGGAGTCATGAAAGCAGCAAATGGCAATTTGACAGTTATTATTACTTTTAAAAAAGGGATTTATCCCCTCCTCCCTCCCCCCCTTTTTGTTTAGAAATGGGAAGCTCCCTTAACAGAGGTGATGCACAACAGGGTGACAGGCAACATCCAAGTATGTTATAGGCATATCCTGAGCCTGTAGCAAACCCTTTCTTTCAGAAATCATGATATCAAGTAAAGGTTTTAATAGAAGGTTCTTTAGGTAAGTTTATAGAAGTTTATCAGTGAACAAAAAATTAGTATATTTAATTGACTTATCCTTTCAACAACTCTAATGCTCTTTTTTTAGCATCTGATCCCCTGAGATATGAGGTATGACTCATTTGTTTCACCTGCTCTAAGGTCCAGGGTGTTTTGTTTTGTTTTGTTTTGCTTTGCTTTTTTTTTTTTTTTTTAGCATATGGGAAGATATGAAACTGCCTCTTACATCCTTTACATGACTATTATGTACCATTCATTTAAGAGTGTTACTGCTGCATCTGCCCATGTCTTCTAGAGTTGTAGAGGAGTTGAGACATTTTTGACAGAAAGTATAGTTCAAGTATCTCTATCCAGCCATACTCCAAGATGGTACTGAAGACTGCCATTTCTTAGGCATCATTCAACCTCTAGCTTGACATCTGCTGAGACAGTTTCCTGCAGCTGGGTCTAATATTGTAGTGCATTTATTTATTTATAATCCTGGCTGCTCAACAAATGGCAAGATCAGACAGATTTGATATGGGGTCTCCCCGTAAAACACCTATATTATAAAGTAAATATATTCTTATGTTCCACTATGCCTAAAGCACTATGAAGCATTTAGAGCTCATGAAAAGCATCAAAGACATTTAATTTTTTTGTAAGCAGACCTGTTAAGAACAAAATTGGGTCTGGGTACAGCATTTATTACTCTTAAAATTCAACTGATTTGCAGCAGGGAGATGATCTGTTTAGGTCTGTAAATATCTCAAAAATATGTAGGTTAAAAAATTCAAGGAAAACTTATTCTGTTTTGTCACTCGTATTCCATTGATATATAAAATAACATACCTTTGTGAAGTAGGTGCATACATTAATGGGAGCTTTAACTGTTGATTTCTCTGTTTCTGTCACCATTATAATATTACTTAATCACAGCTTTTTGTGTCTAATTTACCCAAGAGTATTTTTAATAGAAGCATAAAAGAAGTTCAGTGCTGGGTATGAAAAGAAAAGGAATTGGGGTCCAGTCTCTTTGGCAAATACTCAACAAGGTAATTCTTTAAAGGCATATCACATAGCTCTGAGAGAATAAAACAAATGCTTCAGAGTAATTCTGCTCTTTCAGATAAATACACAATTAGATTATATGATTTACAGTAAATTATGTTAATTTACCTAGGAAAATATGTGAAGCATTCTTAAGGAGTCAGGACAGATCTATAAAACTGGAGAGACATTTAACAAGCCCATGCTCTGCCCTGTTTAATAATAGACCAGAAATAATGTTTAAGTGTTGGAATTTTGTGATGTGTGAGAGCTTTTCTTACAAATTATGAGTAAAATTAACCAGCATACTAATACATGTATATCTTTAACATTCATAAGACATAAATGAACACATCTGAGAACAAATAGGTAACTGATTTCTAGAAAAATAAAAGAAGTAAATTGAATCATTTGTAACATGTCTCTTTTTGGATTTGTGAAACACAAACTATGAATATCCCATTAATGAAACATGTGGGAAGAATTTGCTTGCTACATAATTTTATTAAGATAAAGTTTTTATTTTCACATAATTAGACCTATGAATTAAGATACACAAAGGGCACAGAGTGGTGGAAACTGAGGTGAGTTTGTCTTTTTCCCGTAAGATGATGCAGCAGGCAAGTGAATGGACTATAGCAGGTCTTCCCAACCCAGTCCAAAAGCCTTTGTTTAATTCCTTTAATATAAGTGAAGACTTTCATGTGAGTAATAAAGATTGTAGGACTGCCTCTCTGGAAGAGAGCTCTCATTTCAGCTACTTGTTCCGTTAATGATCCCATAATGAATATATAGTTTATTTCCAGCACATATAATTATCTGTTTATACTTTACAAGCCAATGTGAGAGCAGGTTTGGGTTTTTTCTTTATCCTGGCATCACACATATTTTTTAACTTTTTGGGGATGTTTTCCTAGAAATGTTTTAAACCGTATGCAGCTGATACAGAATGTGGATATCACTGTGGCACAACCAAAAATTACGCCCTACACATGACACACTTAAGTACCTCATAACTTGCATTTACAGTACAATCCACCAGTCCACCTAGTCTTAACAGTTAAGGTTGCCACTTCCATTTCAAATGAGAGGCAAACCTGTTCAGGTTACGAGCGAGCCACATAGCCGCTTGCTTCCTGAACTTTACATTTGCAGAATAATAATTTTCTCTCTGTTCTGAAATAAAAGATGCAGGGAGGTTAGAATTAATGAGATTTCCAGTCTAAACGCAATCACTAAAATTAGCAGAAACAAGAGGTATCACATATGATGTAAAGGTCTTCTATTTTTCCCACTTGTTCTCCTGCTCTGACTTGAATGGCTTGTGTAATGAATAATAGTGCACCTGTTAATGAGCACTGGACTGTTTAAATAGAGAAATGGTATTCTCTGCTTATTCATGTATGTTACTTACAGGAGAGTGAAACATCCGAGGTTAAATATGAGGACTATGTCTTCAAGGTTTCTCGACCAGACATGCATACCCATATATATGCATCACTGTAGGCCAGGGTCCTCCTTTTTTACACCTTTACCTGACGAGAAGACCTTCAAAGCACCAGATGAATACAAGACACAATGAATATCTCAGATTTTAAGAGGAGTGTAGCTTGTTTTTTTTTTTTTTTTCTTCTTTTGTTATAACCATATATACCTGACATAGGTACAGTATTGATCTGCCTACTGGTGGTGAAGCTGGCTTTTTGTTCATCTGGTGGTTGTGTTACCCTAAAGCTGCATGTCAGTTCATCAAAATCAATTCTCTTTTGATTTTTTGCAACAGTAGAGATGGGTCAGCTAACAAATGACAAAGGGCCCTATTCATGACCAAGCGATTGTTGCATTACAAGTACAATTTTGTAGGAATTTAACAAAAAAACAGAAGCACAAGAACACAATTTTACTGCATCGTTTACTGTCTCACATGATTCCTCAGGCCTCTTCAATGTCACATAATACAGTGTTCAGACTGTCTTCAGAGTAGACTAGTCACCTTCTTAAAGAGAAACACACTAGATTCAACAGTGCATATTTTTTTCAATAGAAAAAAAATGTTCATTTAAACATATTTCCTAACTCTTTGCAATAAATTCAGAAGCACTTTAACTGACCAAACAGAATCCCCTCCATATTACTCACAACAGTATCTTCTATTTATTTTAGGTACTTAGCATAGATTATATAGGTGAGGCAAAAATTCGCCAGTCCAGTATGTGAACTGGTCATTTCTCCTGCTAAAAGTTACAAATGCCTCCTGCAAGGCTGGCTTGACTGCAAAGCTCAGACAGAATCTGGAAAAAAATCCACTTGATATTTTTGCAGAGATTTTTACAAGCTCAATGCCAACAACTGTTGCAAATGTATGAATTAACAGAGGGAGGGTATGAATTAACATTTTCAGGAAACAAAATTTTAAAGCTGACATTTTTGCCTGAATGAGAGTTTATATTTGAGCAACACTGAGCTCATGCAGACCATAGATGTCTTTCTTTGCAGACATTTATCAGATGAATGGCAAATCTGTACATAAAAATCCAGTTTAAACACTTTAATTTAGACACAAACATGAGTGTGACAGTTTTCCATGGGGCTGGGTGTGTCCTTACTTATGTCCATATGTAGAACATCCTGGGCATATGTTTTAGCTCTGTTCTATCGCAGTAATAACACCAAAGTTTGGAAAACTGATGACTTACTGGTTGAAGGCTCTTGTTTTGAAGTAGCTCTTGGATGACATAGAGTTAAAAAAGGTGCGCTTGTGATCCCTTCCATTTCAACAGCCCTGGTGTAGTGCTTTAGGAAAGCAAGGATTTACCATGCTGGTTGAGCTAGTTCCCCTTCTCTGATGGTTGTTAACTTTTGTCTTAAACCAAGATATTGTCACCTACTTGATACCTAACTGGCTGCTCAATTGTGAGGTTGGCTGCTAGAAGACTTTTGTGCCTAGGAAAGCTGTAACTCCTTCCCTAATTTGTCCTTTAATAAAGTTTTCTGTGATTTTTTTTTTCTCTAGGAATTCTTAAGAACCATCAATATTTATTTAGCTGTAGCAGGGGACAAAAAAGACTTTCTCATTATTAAATTATCTAAGAGTGGTTTGTAAGCATTGCCAGGTCAGTGAAGAATACTTTTGGAATTATTGCAGGGGGATGGCGTACAGCTTCTTGCAAGGAGACAGTCTCCTGCCTCCATCTCTGTGGGCTATTTGGCAAACTCTTTGCCTTCTCAACCTCGTCAGAGGGTTTCCAAGTGCAGATTTAACTCTCCCCATCTGCACTGACAGCCAAGACATTATGCTTCTTGAACATATGACTGGGGGCTGTGGGGCATGCTGGCACCCTCATTGGAATTGGGACTGCATCTACCCCAAACTTTCAGCATCTCCACAAGTCCATTGAAAGGACAACTGCTAGGCTACTCTGGGCTTGTTTTTGATGTTCTTGCTGGTTTGGGTTTTTTGTTTGTTTGGGGTTGGGTGTTTTTATTTTTTTGGATAGAGAACTCAAAGAGAAGCGGTTGCTGTTTGTCAGTCAAAGGGAATAAAAATGCAAACAATGACAGTGTTATGCCTGTATGGATGTATGATTTGCATTTAGATTTATGTAAATAGCTATGGAAATTAAGTTGGCACTTGGCTTTCAGTAGGTTACTGGTATGGCTCATGGAGTTGCAAAGTTTGAACAGCCACATTTTAGTTTCTTTGGTCACCGGAGTAACTCTTTTCTGCTCTAACAGGAGATTGGTCACTATTCCTTTTTATTTTTTGCAAAATGCTGGATATTTTCCCCCAATTATAAACTTGAAACTATTCAAACTGCTTTTAGCACCAGAAGTTTTAAGCATGCAGATGCTTTTTCTGCATGTGCATATTCTTGTGTGTTTTAATTTATAGCACAGAAACATCAATTTACTGATCTCTTCTGCGGAGGGATTAGATGCCACTAGCCAGGACCGTGTTGGGACAGTCTTTTCACAGCTGTTTAAGCACGGAATAAAACCACTTATTGATCCTTCTGAAATACCTAAGACATGGCTATTATTATTGCATATCCATTTATCCTCTGGTGTTAACATTTGTCTTACAGACAACACTCTTTAATCAAGGTGTTGTCCAGACTGCGTTACTCTGGGGGACGTGCTACAGTTTGTGCACACACTACTGCAATCCTACTCCTGATATGAATGGGAATATCACATTAATTTTGTTGGGAACAGACTCAGTCTGCCAGACTTGGCTAAATATATATTTCAGTGATCTTTTTGGAATTGTGCAGCTCTGAAATGTTTTTCCTTAGGACTGCTTTAAGGTCATAATATCTACAACACTTTAATCACAGTCAATACATTCACTTGAACTATTTCATATTTTCAGAAATGCTCAATAACATTTGCCTTTTCTCTAATAAAAAAATACCATATGCCATTCCTTTCCTCTGGCACATGCATGTGATTTAACTTGGGGTCTGCCTGGTGCAGAGATGCTGGGAGTTTATCGGGGCTTATTTTTTTTTTCTCCCAGCAGTCTCCTTCTGGGGAGTTTGTCAGTTTGCAAGCTATAATGAGAAGTAGGTTAAAAGGAAAAGGGCATTTTAGTGGAGGATGGAATTAAAATTCAGCAGCCTAATATCAGCAGTAGTTTATAACAGGGCCTTATAAAAGGCAGCTCTGTGTCTTTTTTTTGTGTGTGCACTTTTATTTCCTTTGATATCAGCAGGGGAATTTTCTCTGCAAGACCCATTCCCATCTCACTTTTCTGCTTTCAGATCCCTGCTGCTCTGGGTTTTCTCCTTTCATTTTGATATATGTTGTATTCTTCAACCTTCCCACTTGAAGGTTGTAGAAAGCTCGATATTGCCCTTAAAATAGAGAACACAATTGACGTGAAAAATTTTCAAGGGGTGGCCCTGCTTTTCATATATGTTGAAAAGAATCCTTCTGCTTACTGGGAAGCCTTGGGGGTGGTGGAGGTGAAATCTTCAGGACACCACCCTACGCCTAACAAAATTGCTCTAGAAATGGTAACTTGCTACCAGCAGTTTCAGTTGTACCACATCCTTAGTAAGAATGCACTTGGGTATTCTGTAATTATACCGTAATGAAATACAATTTTGGCTTTATGTATATACACCTATCTCTAATGCTGCTACGGAATCAAAGATATGTTGTCACAAAGTGCTGCTTAGATGTTTGCCCACCACGAAACGTGGCAAGCTCCCTCGTTTAGTTTGAAGCCATTTCTTTTCTATACTTCCCAGGGCAGAGGCGAAAGAGCCGGTTAGGTGCTTCTGCAGAAGCCGGGAATTTCTTTCTAGACACTGATCATAGTGTGAGGAGCACGTTCCAAAAGAGATTGGGCTTAAACCTCCCACGACGATTCCCTCAAGCTCTTGGCTGACTCGTCTTTCGCTTTTTGGTGACCCCGGCGGCAGGCTAGGAAGGCGGTATTGGGGGTGTGTGTGGGGGTGCTTCTCTGACAGGCTCCACTCCAGCAGTGGCCTCCGGTGCATTTCTAGCTCTTACAAATAGATGGCACTTTTGACTTGTACTAGAGCAATTCAGTTGGTAGGACGCAATACCTGAAAAAAAAAACCCCACTTGCTGGGGTTTTCGTAAGTCAGGCACATATTTGTTATTACTTATATAGGGGCAAAAGAAATGAGGCAGATTCAAATAGCCTGCCATGTATATCGCAGGCAGTGAAAGCTTAAAAATATAAAAATTCAACGGTAGAATGGGCAAATCAAGTCCATTTGTAACGTATTTTCAGACTCATGCACTGGATTCTCAGGGCAAGCTGGAAGAGAATTATCTTTTAATACTGAACTGCTTTAAGCGCAAACGAGGCAATTGCCACAAAAGTCTCTTATTTGCTGCTTTTCTGGTCTACACGTGTGCACAGAGACACACACACACGGGGGGAAAAAATCAGCCTGTTGTCTTGCAAGTGTTACTTATCATATTAATTAAAATCTGGTGACACGATAACACTAGCAGCTGTGTGGGAAAGCGAGGGAAATTAACAAACGTTTGATTTGTTGTGTTGCTAATGTGACACTTATTATACAGGTCACAGTAAAACAATACCTCAGCCAAAATATGCTAATACTGGTGGAGAACTGTTGCAGTTGTAAAAACATTGGTGTTTATTATAATGAGGCAAAATAGCACATTACCTTTAGCAGAGTGAATTGCTGTTTCTCAGGGTGAGAATAAAGTATATCTGAAGGTTTAATTGGAAAAAAAAAAAAAAAAAAAAAAAAAAAAAAGAGGAAGAATAAAGTGAAATTTTTTTTTATACTTATAAAGCCAGTAAAAAAACCCCGCCACAACCTCAGGTATGAAAGGACAGACAGCTCTTAGCAAAATACGCAATTTCTTATGGCCATGGATTAAATGGAGGATGCCTGCAGCTTCTTCGTTTAGCATTCCAAGGAACTTTGTTACAAGAACAAAAGAAAATAATTTACTAAGATACAAGTTATGCTATAAAATACACATAACACTGGAAATGTAATTACATTTAGAAATGAATGTATTAACTGCCCTTTTCCCCTGAGGAAAACTAATATGTAAGCTTATTTTTAGTGGTGGCTTATATCCAATCAACCGGTTTGATGACATTTTTAAACAAAGACCTTTGGACTTTAAATAATTATTCCCATGGAATTGTTGGATCACATATAATTGCTTGCTGTTTAGTACCTCTTCCCAAACTTAATTGCACTATACTCTGGGTCTGAGATTTTTTTTATATATGAATAAATAAATTTACAGAATTCAAATCTAAAATAGGAAAAAAAAAATTCACAATTGAACTAAAAATTAGGAGTGTGTTCGTTCAGTATTTTGTAGCTATTTGCATCCTCCCAGGAATAATTAAATTTTTACCTTTTCAAAGGTTTCTTTCATTTCCAGGGTATTTTCTCAATCTTTGTCTGTATTTTTGAGCCCAAGGAAGGATTTTTATTTTTTTTTCTTTCTGATGTTTTGATCATTTTACTGAAATGGGGTGTATGAAGTCAACCATTTGTTTGACAGTCTTTGACAGCAGATTATGTAGATTTTGCTTGACAGAACACTAGTCATTCGGAACTGAATTCCGAGTGAGCAATCTAGATCAGAGGTCAGGCTGCGGGGTACAAATTGGGACAGATATTTCACCTTGCCATGCGAAAGGACACAAAAGAGCACACGAATCAGGAATTGGTGAGAACGAAAAGGTTAAAGCAGAGGTGATGCAATTACACAATATTTACAGCCAAAGATTGTGCTAAAGTCCCTTTGAACCTCCTGCCTCTGCAGTTCACAGAGGAAGTGGGATATGATTTGGAAGTCTTCCCTGAAGAAATGTAAATGCACTCTTTAAAGATCTGCTCTATGCTAAAATGCTAAATTATACCTGTTGTCACTTACATTTCCCATCATTCACCTTGGTTTCATTTTCAAGTGGACATCAGAGTAGGTAGGTACCAGAAAATAGTTCCTTATTCCCCCCCTTTTTCAGAATAATACCGGTAAGGAAAACAAACAAACAAACAAACAAACAAACAAACAAACAAACCACCACAAAAAAAAACCACAAAAAAAAAAACGAGCAAGAGAAAAGACAGTTATCCAGGGCAAAACTCAGATATAGGACCCAGGGACTAGATATTTTAACTTTTCCAATGAAAATTGCCAGGTACAAAAATGTAATACTGAGATGCTGAATTCAATTATTGGTAAATTAGAGGCTAAAAAGAGAAAACAAAAATATTTTCTATACTTCAGTGTTAACTGGACCATAATAGAACTGAAACCAATTTGCAAATATCTTAAGCTCTCAACAGAAACTCTGATTTTTTTCCTTTTAGTGATCAGTCATACCAGTTATGCATACAGAACAAAACTCACAAGAGCATGTGAGTTGGAGATTTTAAAAAAAATAACTAAATTGGAAAGGTGGTTTGTTTTAATTTTTTTACCTCTGAATTACTTGTAATTGGAGATCGTTTTCAGAGGAACATTAGTGTAACATTTGTTATTTATCCTCATCTATTACACTCATTCTTTTATTAATATCTGGTAAAACATAGCAAGTCAAAGCAGAAGAGGTTGAGAAATTCCAGAAAGTGATTAAGTTTTGGTTTTGTTTCCAGAGAATCTGTATAAATTAGATGGAGCTTTTGTGCAAACTTCCACCTTGTATAAGTATGAAAGGATGTCTCTACATGTGCAAGGAGGTTAAGGATACCTGAATCAATAATAAAGATGCCAAGAGTACAATTTAAATCTACTAAGTAACTAAAATCCTAAAACCATTATGTGGGGAAAAAAGAGAGAGAGAAAAAAGAAAACACTTAAGGCTGATGAAATATCAAGGTTTATTATTCTATTAGACTTTGACAATGAAATGAAATACACAGACCTCTAACAATGTTATTAAAATAAAATTTCAAAGCTTGATTTTTCAATCATGCAGTCAAAGAAAGGAAGACATTTTACAGTCATATCCTGTAGAGTATAGGAAAGTTCTCTGTCAAAGCTGTGTAACATTTTGATTAAGTGCTTGATAGATTATAAATATAAGTCAGAGCTAGCAAGACACTGTAATAAATGGATCTTCTAAGAATGACTTGTGATCAGTTTCAAAATACAGAAGTTTGTAATATACTTTTTCCCTACATGTGTTTATGTAATATATTTCTTCCCTACATATAATGTCTTTAATAATGCCTTCAATTACAGGTGTGTAGTTTTGTCTGTATGTAGGTGCTCAATGTAGAAATACAAAGAATTGTCCATGCATAAGTATCTGTGTACATACATGTACATACATGTACATATGTTTGTACATCCACATCTCCTTATATATGGTTTACAAGTAGAGTCTGCTATTCCGTGAGGGTTTGGATTTATAAATTAATATTATTTTGCATGTCATTAGACTATTTAAATCAATGCGAAGACCTGCCATGAATGGGTTTTGGACAAGCAGATGAGACGCCAAATGCAGAGAGGATTACATAAGAAGTCAGTGGCAAATGCAGTGCCCAAAAAGGGAAGTGTGGAGACATTCCTGGTGGATTACAGTGAGCAAAAACCACTCTGCTTTTTGCTGCTGCGCCTCATTTCCATTGCAGCATAACTTTTTAAGATCTCTTCTGAGGGAAAAATATTTTGGTATGAACTGAGCTGTAGCTGATTCAGTTCTGTGCTCTCAACTTTTGTTACCAGTACTGTTCATTGAAATAATATAATTTATTGATATAATTTAACCTCTCTCATATGAATTGTTTGAAAGCAACCAGTCTCTTAAGTACTATTGATCTATGCTCTACCCTGATTTTAATGGGCACTCTTATAATACTGTCTCTGGAACCTACTCTATTTGTCCCTAAGTACATTAATCTCAATAATTACAATTATATTCATTATAAAAATACTCCCTGTAGTACCTAAAAAAATGTGACTCTTAGCTGGAATTAATTTGTCATTATCTTGTTCTGAACTGGAAGAAGCCTACCAAAAAGGCAGGAAATGAGTAGAGAAAGAAGAGAAAATTTCCAAAGGATTTATCTAACAAAGGAGAGACTGTTTCCAGTGAAAGTTGTACCACACGACATGTTTTAAATGCATACATTCAATACTATAATAAGTTTACAGTCAATCGTTGGTTCATAGGTCATCGGTCATGAATTATAATCTGAAATTACTTTCTTCTGAATAAGCTCCAAAACTACACAGGTTTTTCATATATCAGAATCTTTACAGTTCACTGGGAAAGATTCATTATCAATGCAAGACCGATAAATTTGGCAAGATGTTAACTTTTATTACCAACATTTGTTTGTTTAGATTACTGTAACATGCTGTACAGTGTATTTATAATAAGCATTAGACCAGCAATAATAGGAACTTTCCTTTTGAAATGTCACAGATGTGCCATTCCCTTTAATTCTCCAGAAATATGGGAAGTGATGATAGAAAAGAGGGGGGGTACTGTTCAAAATATGCAATTTGGTTTTTAGGAACAATTTTTAAAAAGACCAATTTCCATATATCAACACTTCTCAGTGAGTTCCATGAAACATTTTGATATGATTTACCAAAAACAGTTTTTGCATCAGGAACATTACAGTAGCTAATCTGCATCTGTAAAGAGTGGGAAATGGAATCACATTAGATATAAATGTAATGCAAAAAAGAAAAAAAGTTAATGCAACATTATGGTAGAGAATTTAAATGTACAATAGTGAGGATATTCAAAGTTATGGTTCCCACAGCAACAGTAACTCAGCTTTATTTACATTGTAGCGTTAGATATGTTTTATTCCTTAAAGGAAAACTGATTTATTTTTTCTCAACTATATAGGATAACATTTGCACATGGGAAAATATTTGTCTCTGAGATGAATCTGTGAACACCAAAGACATACATTTAATGAAACTGGGTATTTCTAAGTTTGGCCATAGAAATACCTTTTGCACTAATAGGGGAGAGAAATTTAGCTTGGGAAAAGGGTATTAAAATTACTGTGCAGTAATTCAGCATAGTTAACTCTTTAACTGATGATGAACTGTCATGAGATTTGCTAGAAGTACTTGAATATTTCAGCTACTACTACTTGAATTTTAAACATTAAACTTTTGCTTAAATCTTAGATGCTTTTAGTTATTTTGCATTTAAGCTGACTGGAAACTTTTTAACACTTTTACGCTGGTTGGGTGATCCATGGTATAACCTTTCAGCAAAATGGTGAGCTGTATTACAAGCTTCAGAAGAGTCTATTAAACTGATTTAATCTGTCTGTCTTAAAACTAACGGATGGTGAACACTAATAAGTAAATGAGATGAGAAATAACCAGAAAGCTATCTGTATTTGTCTGCATGCTTCGCCATAATGTGGGGCTTAGAGTGATGAATAAGGAAGCTCATTTTCAAGGTTACTTTCTCTTTCTTTGAATAAAATTAACTCGTTACATAAAAAATGGAAAATCCATCATATCCTGCCATTAGGCTCCTCCCATGTGGGTCTTTAGTCTAATGTGGATCCTGAACCCTCAGATTCCCCCACTGTAGACATCTATCTACCACTCAAGTGACAAAGCAACTGTTAACCTCCCTTTGGGTACCAACCCCTACAGTGATACTTGAAGCACTCTTGGCTAGTAGATTGGATTCAGAAATCCCGAGTTTGCTCTGAAGCTATGGCACAAGGTTACAATGCAGCAGTTAGTAATAAGATAACTAAAGCTTGTACATTTTATTGGCCAAGGTTTGAATTACAAGGCATTTGGTTGAAGTTCCTCCCTGTGTTCCAGTGGAATTTTGCCATTAGTACAAAATCCATCATCATAGAGATACCACGATATTTGTTAGGGCAAGATTGGCAAGGGCTTCTGTGGTGTGAGAGGTATATCTAGATGATGGTGATATGTTTAGAAATAGAACAAATTCAAGGCACAGGTTGGGTCACTGTCCCACTGTCAGTCTTAGTATACTCCCTTGCATGGACCAGGAGATATCATAGTATATTTCAGGAACTATTCCTAAGGGGATGCTGACATAGGGGAGGAAAGGTTAACCCTATAAAGGTGAACTTTCTCACGGCGTGTGGTCCATTTTAACTGTCAGCACAGACATCTGCTCACCTAACAGGCTTAGGTTACCAGAGAAGGTTAGGTTTGTGTCTGTGCTATTAAAATGCATCTGCTTCTGGGGATGATTCCTGGCCCTTGGGCCAAATAAAACACAGCACTTTGTGTCCACCCAAACCCTACTCAGATTTTTCTGGGAGCACCTAAAAAAAAAAGGCAGGAGATAAAGTAAGGATTTTGTAGTACTGTCTGTCAAGGTGTCCACAGTTTGAACCTGGTCCCCACAGTGCTTTAATTAGCAGTGGGTTTGTGCATTAGTAAGCCCAGAGATGGCAGAAAACTGTGGTAGCATGAAGCTAGTTACTTGGTGTGTCGTGTGAAAATTAATTTTGCTAGGTGGGCTGTGGGGAAATTCTTAAGGCATCCATCACACCCAGATTTGCTGCTCAGACTTCTGGTCTGATGTTACAAACACTTTAACAAGCTGTGCTGAATTAAGCCTTATGCTTTCTGCGGCCGACCTAAAATTCTGTTTGTCATCCGAGTTGTGCCTATAAATCTTTCCATGCTTATAGTCTTCTCTTCTGACAAATAATATATTAAATGTTCTTTGAGTGTCCTATACACACAATGCCACTGAAATTCCTTGATTGTTTGTTTATATTCTCAGCCCTAAAAGTATTTTTTTCCTTGGTAATAAAACTTTTTTTTTTGTTTTTTAGAATAAAGTAAAAAGAAATTCATGTTTCATTAGTCAGCATCCTCCTTAGGAATTTTGTTAGAGAAAACAGTAATTTCACATATGGATTAAAAAAGGTTTTCACTTAAGTTTCAGTCCTGCAGAATGGAGAGAGAACATTTGGGGGGGAGCAATACAGAGAAATTTGCATGGGTAAATCAACTCTGTTTAAAAACAGAAGAGAAGTCTGCTGAGAACCCTTCAATACAGTCATTTTGGAGAAAACAGAATGACATTATAAGTGAAAGCCTATGCTTATTTGAGTGTGATAAATTAGAATCAGACCCAACTACATGGTTCTGATTGTTTCCACAGAATGTTTCCAAATAATTAAATATCACACACATGGTGCCAGAATACCATAGGAATAATGCTCGAAAATCTACTGAGGTGTAGTGTAAATGAATACATGTATAATTCTGTTACTTGATGAGTCATTCTAAAACCAGCGAAAAATCATGAAAAATGTAATTTTGATAAGGATATAATTTCTAAATTAATGAATCCAGATATCCTAAATCACTTACCTTCGGAGAAGTCTAAATCCTTTGGAAATCTGAAATTGTAAAGATACATTGTGGTTTAGTCTTTGTAACCAAAAGGTGAAAAAAGTAATTTCTAACTGATTGGAAAGCAAATTCTCCATAACACTTTATGTATACCAACTGTTTAGCTTAAGTGCCTGCACAGACCCAGAATCCACAGTCTTTTGGCTGTGATTACTCAGACTCTGTTGAAAGTGAAATACTCAAACTTTGCAAAAATCCTCATTGGTCTGAACATAGGACATAGAGGAATAAACTCCCCATCTTCTCCCAGATCAAAACATTGAAATGTTCAGAAAGTTATGCACCCTTGAGAAAGAGAAGTATGTAAGGAAATTACTTATTTTAACTCTACATTATATAGGAAAACATTGAAAACATTATTATGAGCTACTATGGACTCATTAAAAACATTATCATATGTATAGCAATATAAAAACATTTAAAATAGCTCTGTGAAACTCACATAGCTCATTTCAAAGAAACAATCACGCACATTATTCTCTGTTCTTTAATAATTTAATTTATTACCTGTAAGAGAGAGCTGTATATTGCGTCCAGCAAAATAGCTCTTTTAGATTCAGCAAACAAGTTGTGATAGAAAACTATCGTTAATCAGTTTTTTGAATTATTATTTTTAAAAAGCAAGCTGTATCTCAGATAGCTGGAGGTTCCAGACATTTCCACATGGATGCCATTTCTGTGTCTTTGAACTTACTGATCAGAAAACTCTGGATAAAAATCCAAGATTGTTCAGCTTTCCTTAGCTGCAAAATATGCTGTGGTGGGTTTCTGATTTCCACAGTGCCCTGTGAAGGGAAGGTCCTTAATGAGAAACTGGCATTGCTGAATCCTCTGGTGGTAGTCACCTTACAGACTCTGTAGAGAGAGCAAGCGAGCTCTTCCTCCAGAGTATTAATGCAGAGGAGCTGGTTCAGGTCCCTCCGGGTCAGTTTGGCGCAGCAGCCTCTGTCTGAGGGGTACAGAGGGAACCCTCAGAAACCAGGACCCAGACTTGCCCGGAGGTGAGTGGGGACCGTGGGAGCTGCCATAAGCCACATTTAAGGCAGTGGCTGCACCACCAAGGCAAGGACTGGGGAGAAAAGGTCAGAGAAAGGCTTTTACTTGTTTTCCACCAAAGCCTGCAGCCAAAAGACTGCCTGCTGGAGATGATAAGGAGAACGTGTGGCAGGGAAAATTAGAGATTTTCAAGAAAATTGGGAAAAGGGATGTCATGTCAGGCAAAGAGACAGGGAGTAAAGAAAAACAAGCAGAAAGAGGACAGAGAACAGCATGAAGTTAAAAACCAAACCAAAACACCAAAAAAGCAAAACAAGGACAGTATCCATGTAAAAGTATCAGATTTAGAAGAGCAGCTACAGCTCCAACTCAGGCACTTCAGGAGGAAACTTTGCAGCCCGGTACAGGGGATTAGATGAGAGGACCATAAGTCTCCATTCTAGTGTTCACATTACTAGAGGCTGGAAGGAATAGACAGCACAACTCTCATCTCCTTCACTTTTAGGTGTTGCTTCCCTTGCCCCTCATGTAATAAACGCTGGGCATCTGTTTCCCCAGGGGTTCCTCAGGACAAGTTAATACCAGGAATGACCTTTTGCTTTGTGAATGCCTTCTCCATTTCAAAACATAAAGATTTAATCATAGTCAACTGCTTCATTAACTTTCACTAAGTGCAGCTCACTCCGAGAGTCTGCTTTGACTCAGGGAAGGCCTCAGGTAGTTGATGATCAACTATAACTCCAATCAAGTCTGGGAAGTCTGTGGTGTTCTCAGTATTGTGCTACCAACGTTCAGTGCTACAGTGAATTTGTTAGTGTCTAATCACCAGAATCAGAGAGGTGAGGTCTCATCATGTATAAATTGCATAAATTTGAAGCTGGTTAACAAAATGTACACAAGTTTCATGGTTAGGATGTCTATTAGATTGTTCTTGGTGATTTTAAGCACGTCATAAGACTCTTCGCACAATCAATACCCAAAAAAAAGAGTGGGTACTTTTACAGGTCTTGATGAATGTCAAAATGAAACTTTTCTACTCATCTCTGTTGCTGGACTGAGATGCCTCCTTGCCCTATCTTTAAACACTTTAAACATATTTCTGCTGAAGTAAGAACATGAGCAATGTGGCCACTTGTATTTCCCCCATCTGCACAGTCAGTTTGAAAGCCAAACTTTCCTCAACATTGGGTTTCTTTTGGCAAAGGCTGAATAAGAAATCCTATTAGATGAACCAAGAACTCAATAGTTTTGCACCATACATCTATTACAAATTACGTATTCGAACTTATCTCTGGATAAGGCTTTTGATAGATTGGAAGATGTGTTGGTCTTACAAGATGTATTGTCAAACATTTTTATTTCTAGGGGGTTTTAGACTGTATTGTTATTTCATGTTTCCCACATGGCAGATATATACTTCAGATTCACTTGTTTTCATTCCTCCAAATATTTTGTTTTCTTTGCCTTTCTGTACTTTTTTTTTTCTCTTGCCACAGCTGGTGGTAAGCCCCTGCCTGTGACAATTTAAGAATAAATATGCTCAGCTATGATAAGGAGCTTCCAGATCTTTTTGGTTTATATTCTCTATGTTCTTAACCTCTTTTAGTGTCTAGCTCAATGACTTTGTCTTTTGTAACCATACCCATCACACTAACTTAAAATTTGTTCCTGGCTCCTTCTTTATGTCCTTTCTTTTGTCATTTTGCAGTCGGGTGCTCTGAAGTTAGCCATTTCTGATTTTAGATCAGCACACTAAAAGAAAATGTTACCTTACTAGAACCCAGCCCTGAACCTGAGCAGTTTGCTACACAGAGGTTCTCATTTGGGATGGAAATGGTTAACACACTGCAAGCACAGGAATAGTGCTTGCCCTGTTGAGCTCAGTCTGTCCAAACTCCTGGTGAAAATCTAAGGCTAAGAACACTTTTTTCCTTTACAGCTATTGTTTAGCACTTGCTGCTGACAGTCCTTCCCAGATTAGGGAAAATACTCTTTTTTCTTGGTTTCATTCTACTGACCATACAATTAACCTACTTGGATAGTGTCTGGTTTTGATTAATAACTTCTTATTTTATCGCAGGGATGCATATTTTTATTTAGTTTCACAGCATTGGTTGGATTTCCCTTGAAAATATATTTCTGAGGTTTTGAAGTCTTTCCAGAGGCAGGAGGGAGTTGTCTTTATACATGCATTACATTATTCTCCCTGTGCCCTTTATTTTGGTATAAACTTCTGTGGGCCTGCTGGGCAACTTCAGTTCTGAAGAAGCACTTCATTTTCTCCATCATTTTCTCTCATCCTTCTAGAAAGAGTTATTTTTTTGCAGAGTAAGGACAAGCATCCACTCCCCAAACCATTTTAAAGCTGATATGTTAGTAAATTTTTAAAGGATGTGGGAGATCAGTGCATAAATCTAATGCATCCTGAGCTCGTTACAGTCTACCCGGGTTTGGCTTACCGCAATAAGAAACTTCAGCCTACACTGGATTTCAGATGCAATCAGTTATATCTTTGGCTAGGGACAGTGGATCATAGTTAAAATGAGAAATCTGAAATTGTACAAGTCATTTAAAGGAACAGATGTCTTCCTAGGCTTAATAATCCTGTGCAATGTTTTAGAAAAGAAAATATTTTTAAACACAGTATGGATAGGAATGATTTCATCCAAAAAAACCCCAACAAAAATTTTTCTATTTTTTTTCTGCCAAAACCAAATATTTTTTTTTTCTTTTTCAGCTATTGTTTAACACTTGCTCTTGACAGACCTTTCCAAATTTTAAAAAATACTCTCTTTCCTTGGTTTCATTCTACTGACTGTACAATTAACCTACTTAGATAGTGTCTTTTTATTGATTAATAACTTCTTATTTTATCACAAGGATGAATAATTTTATTTGTTAATATGGATCAAAGATAATGAACTCTTTTTTATAATGACTGTGATCCTTATATAACAGCATTTAGATTTTAAAGAGTATTTAGATTTTCAAGACTGTTTAGAGCTCTTAAGAAATTAAATAAAACCTGTTCAGACACAGTGAAAACCAGTCAGAAACTAATGATGATAATAGACCAAACTCCTGCTTTAAGAGGCAGTAGAAAAACTCCATTTTTTAAATGTTTAAAGTATTTATTTCAAAACAGATTTAAGAACTTTTTTAATTGTCACTAGCATAAATTGGGAAATAAGCCCTCAAATGCAATTGTTTTATTTCAGAATAAAATAGCTGTAGAAAGAGATTCACAGATGGTGGTTGGGTAAGCATATTTTGTGGCATTAGATCTGTAATAATCAACTGCCAGATCAAATGCCTAAATAAACATCCGCTAAATTAATTTCAGTTATGAAGAATGGTTTTTTTTTCCTTACAATGACTTTGCTGCAGAAGGAAACTCAGTATCTCTTGACTTTACCACATAAAATATGCATCTTTGAAAACTAGTTTTAAAGTAATTGTGGAGGAGGTTGTTGCCAGCAGTGGCCCCGTGTTAATGCCAGTCAGCCTGTGGTAAGACTGTATATTCTTTTGCTTTCCTTGAAAAGGAATCAAAACTAGTGATCAAACATACTTTTACCAGCTCAATCTATAGACATAAAAATGTGTTCTCTGGTAGCATAACATTGGTAGATAATCGTGCAAAGACTGTTGTCTAGGCTACATTGAATGAAACACTTGTAAACAAGGGTTTTGTTATCAAAGGGGACTGGGAAATTTCTCCTAGTTTCAGAATCAGTTATTTGTGTTCCTTTTAAAAAGAGTTAAGTTATTATTAACAAATTAAAAAGATTTTTTTTTTTTCACTTATACAGTCAAAGCTGAGCCTGCTACTGCGTAGATAAAGCTGATAATACTGCCAGGGACTAGATCATGGAGTCTAAGTGGTAGGAACAAAAAGTGGAATTAGTCAGCAAACAGGCACAGAGTCAAAAGAAATGGTGGTTTAAGGGACTGATTTCTCCCTCCAAAACCATATATTCTGTCTCGATCAGTTTTGCTTGGGATCTCACCCTGATGTGCTTTCGTGGTGAACTTTGAACAACTGTCTAGTACTCAGTGCAATCTATATTCTTATCATATCATGTATAAAGTATTATTATACTATTAGGTATATCAGGTGTATGTATATTACACTACAGTGTAATGAATACCCTGTATTACTAAGAAAGATACCAATTTGTATCATGTATATGCATATTATACTACAGGTCTAACTAAATAAGTATGCAGGCTGTTTGCACATGTGGAATTTAAAAATAATAAAAAGAGTGATGATGCAAAGGAACTGCAACACCCATCAGCTCTGAAGAAATCAGAAGGAGATCAGCATCTGGAAACCCCAAAGAACAGAGTCCTGAAAATAATTTTCTTAAAGTCAAATGAGACAAATGAGGCTAGAAGTCACTTCCAGACTGAAGGGAGGTTAAAGCTTGTTAAAGATATTTAAGTTAAAAGCAAGAGAAGGTGGAAAGAAAGATCATGAGTGAGAGTCTTAGGATGGAGAATAAAGTAACAACACAGGAGTTTTGAGGTAACATTTGAGGAAAGCTGATAAGGGAGATTAGGAGATAACTCTTACAGGCTAAGCCTACAGCAGAGAAATCTGTGGATTTTCAGAGGATTTGATGATGGTAGATAAAAATGTAGAAAGCAGACAATAAGTCACAAGGACTTCTCACAGCGGTGCTCTGCAACTCTGGGTTCATACACATTACAGCTGTGAAAGAGGCCAATCAATGCTAATACGAGGGAGTGTCATTATTCATACCACGGCTAGAAAGAGAACAAAACGTTGGACCAAAGTAGGACATTTAGACTTGTAATCAATTAGAGCTGAGGAAACTGACACCTCAAACCTTGCTAGCCAAGTCTAAACCAAGCTTGAATTCAAAGCAAGGTTTAAATCTCAGGAAAGGATTTTCATACACGGGAGACATACATGACTTCTATTGAAATATCGTTTTCCAACTGACTGCCTTGCCCCAATCAAGCCTCTTTTGTAATGAACTTCCTTGGGATTCAAATGTGTCTTCTCTGAATAACGTTAGCAGCTCCGGGTCTCTGCTGAGCACGCTAACGAAGGTGGCCCTACTGCCCCTGCCTGCCTTGCCAACTCTACAGCTGGATCTTCCACCAGCTCCTCTGAGACTGCCGAAGTGGGACCTCTCATTGTCAGAGTGCTTTGCCATTCTCTGAGCACCTCCTAAATTTATTCTATTTAACTTACCGTGGCTATGATTTCTGAGCACACAGAGAAATGAGGTAAGATGAATATTTTCTTCATAGTAGTAGGAATATTATGCAGTAATTTTCTCTTGTGTGTCAGGAGTGTGATTTTTTTCTCAGAGTTCTTTCTGCAACCAAGCCACTGACAACCACAAAATCTAAATGAGCATTTAATAATTATTTTTTTTACGTGTCTGAAGTAACTGTTTCTTTCAGCTTTGAGTAAGCTCACTAGAGTTCCTCATGGCCCATGACCATCTACTTAAAACTTCTGGCACTGTTCTAAGAGGATGAAGAAGTAACAAGTTCCCACTTTTAACTTTCTGCTTCTCCTGCCCAGCCACCCTGAGACTCTTCCCTGAAGAACCCTAAGAAAGAGGTTATTCTTGAAATGAATATGGCTCTGTATAACAAGGAAGAGAGTAGCAAGAGAAGGCTGTCATATAATTTTTTTCCCTTTTGAGTACCTAGTTGCACATATATTTTTTGTACACTTTGCTTCCTCCCCTGAATCCTTATTGGAAATGAACTTACACTCCAATATTTATGGTTAGATACACCTTAACAGGTGATAACAATGCCCTATATGCAGTTATTCAGAGAACACTATGAGGGCTCCTTCCTAGGGACCAAATGCTCTTCATCTTTGGTGCTCCCAGCTCTTGTAGAGCTTTGGTTTTGAACCTAGATGTCCTCATACACTTTGGAAGGTCTGAGCTGCTACTTCTCTGATAGTCACACCACTTCTCACAGGGATGGATATTGTGTACTATGTAGCTTGCTGCTTCAATTTCTGTGCAGCTTCCTTCCCACTGTTTAGTTGAAGTCCTCATGAGAAGTCCTCTTACATATCAGTGCTGGAAGAATTTAGTGTCCTATGCCAAGACAGAATGCAGCAGATAAATATGCTATAAATAAGCTTATATGCAATAGAATATATGCACTATAACTGGTAAATTAGTAAATTTTCATATTTTAGGCGAGAGGACAAAAAAGTAGTTTTTAATGCAAAAGTATATTTTTATTATTATCATATTTCTACGTTTAAGTAAATGAGTCTGTACTGTAGCACCACTGCCTATGTAGTGAAGAGACATTCACAGAATCACAGAATCATAGAATAGTTTGGGTTGGAAGGGTCTTTTAAAGGTCATCTAGTCCAACTCCCCTGGATTGAACATGGATCTCTTCAACTAGATCAGGTTGCTTAGAGCCCCGTCCAACCTGACCTTGAATGTTCCCCTTCCCCTTCCCCTTCCCCTTCCCCTTCCCCT
>NW_020799091.1:62804700-62812687 GCF_003259725.1 Athene cunicularia
CAGCCTCTCCCCTCTCCCCTCTCCTTTCCCTCCCCTTCCCCCAGTAACCTCAGGTCCGTCTTGGCAGTGTTGCTGTAAATTTTGTCATCCCCCAGCCTGTATTGATACTTCATTACTGATTTTACTATTCTTTACTTAGGAAGTCCCACTTTTTGGGGGGGGGTGCTGGCAGGAAGAAAGGCCACCTGTCCTGGGGGAGCTTGTTAATGACTCCTAGAAATGTCTGCTCTTATTGGGGGAAAAGTGCTTTACCTGTAGTCAATCCTATAGAAATATGGGGTGAGGTCCCAAGACTGCAATACTTATTTTACATAAAACATCAGGTTGGTCTTTAAATAGCAGTCCCAGAAGCACAAGGCATTTTATTATCCATTAAGTTACTTAGCATCCACTGTATTTTTTTTTAAAGTTATTTTCCCCAGAGGAGTCTCTAATATATGGTATTCCAGCACAGAGGAAAAAGAGCAAAGTATCTACAGCAAATAATCTTCTGCTAAATTCAATCCTTATAATTCAGGAAGTATAGTAGATAGTAGTAGTAGGAGTGCTGAGGATCCATATGTTACCTCTCTAGATTTTGGATCTGACCTACACCTCTGTACAGGAAACATGTCAGAGCTTCTTTGTCCTTTTTATAAAAAGGGAAAATATTTGTGTCTATGTTTTTCCTGAATACTTCTATAGCCAGTATTATTCTGTGTTGGTTTATGGTGGGCAACTCTAGATACAGACATGTATGTGAAGGGGCCAAGTGGGTAGGTTCTCCTGGAGAACAGGAGAAGGCAGACCAGCAGCACTGTATATGTTTCAGCTGTGCAGAATCTCTATGGAGAAACCTACACTAGAAGCTTACAACAAATGAAGGGGTTTGTCATCAGATTATGGACCTTAAAAACAAATGGACATCCTACTGGTTACTCCTGAAAAAAGAGGTGGGTGGAGGAGGGGTTAGTCACATCTCCTCAGATGTCTACCGGAAGAAGTTACTTTCTTTAGATGCCATATTTAGTTGAAATGAGGCGTCTGCTCTGACTTGCTAGGCTTTCTGCATGGGCTGTCTGATAGGCACCCAGGTCAGATTTCTTAAAAGAGGAGAAATTCAGTTTTACACAGTTTATTCTAAGGCAAAGGTGAGCTCCAAATTATTTTATTTTCTGTGATGAGGCAAACAATCTAATGTGAAGAACAAAATGTGAGGGGCAGTGAATTCTGGAAACTAAGAAAATTAGTTATTGATTGTAATGGAGATATGGAGAAGGAGGCCTGAGCTTTAAAAAATTAATTAAGCAAGGAGAAAAATAAAAGCATTTTCCAAAAGGAAAAGCTGGAATTGATGAAAAATGCATGCTCATGAACAGGTTATGGCCTTGAAGTTAATACCATCAGTGACAGCATCTGGAGAAATAATTTATTTTTTTTTCAGTTTCCTGAATTATTATGAGCACTTTCTTAACTTTGTTTGCTTTAGCCATCCAGCTCACTAGTATGCCTAGAATTGCTTGACTAGTTAATGTATTACAGCAGATACACAGATACTGTGTTTGAAGGCATCCCCCGAATTTCATCAAGTGCAGAGCTAAAGTTGCGTATCACCACAATATGGAATAATTTTCTGGGTTTTGTTGTTGCTATTGTTAAAACATTCTTTCTTCAACAAAAATTCCAAATATGAAAGAAGGGGTTCTTCTTGACTGTCCTGTTGTGAGTAATAATGCATGTGTCTTTCTATTCAAACCTCGATCAGGTTTAGTTGTGCAGTGCACTAAGGTGAAGTTCTCTGAGAACAGATGTTGTAGTTAGTAGTGGAGGGAGACTGTGGTCACTCTAACTGCTGTGTGGTAGGCAGGTAAAAGCTCCTCCGGACACTGTTCAGGACATGAAGACCAAAAAGCATTTATAGAAAGGTATTAATGAAGGTTCATGGTAACTAAAGAGTGCAGCTAGTCTTGCCACTCCGACTGGGGCCACTCGTAAGCTTTCCTATGCCCCTGTCTTCTCAAACTGACTGATGCACAAAGGTCAGTGACTCTGACTCGCTTTAGACTTCTACAAAATGTAGGAAGAGTGTCTTAACAATCCCTGCAAAGATGGAGAAGGGTTTTTGTCAGTTAGCTAGCTACTTATTTCAGCTCTCTGGAAGAACATAGCAGGAATTAGAGGAATCATAGAATGGTTTGGGTTGGAAAGGACTTTAAAGATCATCTAGTTACTTCATGTATAAATTAGAGAAGAAACTTTTGGGAGAATGAATGATCTAAATGTTGGTCTACCTACCCATGTAATGGTGACTAAAAGTCAGAGATTTTTAAACCCTCCCCAAAGGTCATGTCTGTAAACCTCTGATGGTGAGACTGGGAAGCAGGGATGTGACTGCACTGCTACTGTTCAGTCAGCAGATTTCAGCCTACCCTCATTTTAAATCTATTCTTTCTAAGCTTTGTGGACTGCAGCATCACTCTCTTATCAAATCGCTATTCCATAATGAGAATATGAGTCCGTTTGCCCCAGTAGGAACGATCATCATTTTGGAAGACAGAAAAAAGCCCAAACAAAACCCAGAGAAAACAAAGCACTGCAGAAGCTATCCTAAATGCTCTCAGCGAAGTTGCACTGCCATGCCTACTTTGACACGGAAGCTTTTGTCCTCCTTATTTTTTAAACACTTTGAGGTTGAAATGACTCGATTCAGCAGAGTCCATTTTCTTTCACGTTCATTTCTTTATGATGCTACAAGAGGAATAACTTCCAGCTTCTAGCCACCCACAGAAGGTACGGTGTAGTGCATCTGGTTTATGTACTTTGTGTATACAGCAGCTGTCGATTATATATTATTCACTAACATACTAAATACAAAGACAGATAGTGGCCATGTTTGATGGGTTAATTTTAAAGGGGTTTTGTTAGCAAACAAGTCTTAAAAATAAAGCAGAAAAATGCCCAAGTTTGGTTCCAGCCTCTCCCTCTCTCCCAGGGAGGAGTTGCTTGCCTCTTCAGCAAGAATTCAAATGAATTGAAAATTCCTTTAGAACTGACAGCCCAAGTGTAAGAATGATAAACGGCTTTGGCCTTGATAATTTTTATTAAGCACTAAATGTCACATTTAACCTGCATTACTGAAAGCAATTACCCATGTATCAACAGTCAAGCAGTGCAGAGCTAGACGCCTGAAGCAGCAGCATTATGCTCCATCTGGGAATAAGGATTTTCAATTAGAAGGCAAATAGCTGGAGAGGGGATCAAGTCCTCCGGTGGCTCCCAAAGGAGGTCTATGAGAAGCAAAGTCTTCATATCCAAGTAATCGCAGGCAATGTCAACAGAGCATTCCAAACCATCTGCTGCCAGAGTAGCGTTTACTTTATCAAATCTCAATATTTACAGAACACTGATCAGCTCGTGGGACCAGGATGGCTCACTGCCAGGGTGTTCCGGGAAATTCATTTTAAGGTGTGTTTCAGTAGGCTAATTAATTTACAAGCACCTGTTTCATCACTGGGAGCTGTTAGCACACCAGATGAGCTGCAGCAGGGGAAGGGGACTTTTTATCCTAGCTAAATTGATTTCAATTGATTTTCATTTACTGGTGGCACAGTTGTAGTTTAATATGAGCATGACCTAAAGTCTTTTTGTTTATTAATGTATAAGCCAGTTTAGTTTATTATTTACGAATACACTTAGGCTTTAGGAGACCTAGGAAATTTTTAAAGTTAAATATATCACACACCTTCCTACAGCAAGATGTATTTTACACATCCTATTCCATTTTGGTTTATTGTGGCGGGGGTTTCAATTCTATGTAGTTTAAAAGAAAAAAAAATACAGCTTTTCTGTTAAAGGTGGGCCTAATTCTGTTCGTGTGTCATTCAGAAAGTCTCTGTGAAGGAAACATCATGCTGTAAACCATTCTGTATCATCTAGCACTAGGAATCATGCCACCTAACCTCAAACTGCTCTGTCATGCTAGACATTGAGGTTCCCAACTTCTATTTCAGTTTCCTCCACCAACAAAGAGACTATAATAACTTCTTACACTAAGTCTTCATATCAGGGAACCAATTCAGGATTAGTTAGTTCATGTTTGAATGTCTTTTTGTAAATGGAAAGTTCAGCATACTTCTAGTTAAGATGTGATAAGTGTCACAGAGGAGTGATTTGTAAAGCCAAATTAAACATTCTTGTTTCATAAGTATGGTGTTTGGAATTAGGCCTTTTTCCCTGGCTAGCTGCAGACCTTCCGCAATTTCTGTGTGCTACACCATTAGTGGCCAAGAGCTACATTACATAGAAGATAAGTCTTCTTCAAAGCAAGCTGGACTTTTGAACGTAGAATATTCTCACAGCAAACTACTCAGATCAGAGTGAAGATCAAGAATGAATTGCAAACATGATTTTGCTAAAATTTTAGAGTGATAGTTTTGAGAAAATAAACCAGAGAGTAACTTGAGAAGAACTTGTGTTAATGCAACAGGATAAGATTTAAGAGCCTTGGAAAGTCCTGGGTTCAGTTTGACAGAAGGGAACTTATTTCCAACCTTTGCATTTGTTATCCATTGACTGGAGGGGTTTTTCAAAAAGAGTGTTTTAACCATGAAGCTGTTATAAGTTAACTTGTTTATATATTGCTGGTGGGGGAAAATAATGGATTGGAAATATTTGCAGGAGGAAAATCTTTCTATGAGTATCTGCAACTTTCAACCTTATGATTAACCATAGCTATGATCTCATTCAGTTTCGAATGTTAAAAGCAGTGTGTTGGGATTTGTTTGTCTATTTCTTATCTTTATGTGTAGAGAAATGGGTAGAGATGGGATTTTGATAAGGTTTTTTTTTTTTATTTTGTGTGGTGTGTTGGTTTGTTGTTTTTTTTTTCGTGGGACATGCCATTGTTTTTCTCATGTCAGAGGCTGTTTGACCACAGTAATATCTATATCCAAGGGGTCTCCATCGTATGAAAAATGAAGAATATTTAATAATGTCACAAGGCTCAGAGAGGGGTCTTTAGTTTGCTTGGTATCTGATAAAAGGGTACTTGAGCATGATCATAATTTGTTGCTTATAATGTGTTGACCAAATGCTTGAGTTTGTGCAAAACAGAAAATTTGGCATTCCTTGCTTCAAGGAACTACCTTAGTCTAATTAATTTTTTTTTTTTTTTTAATTGTCCACATTCTATTTCTGATTTTCAGAGGACATGTTCATCAAAAATTTTGACATTCCAAAGAGGAGACAGTAATAGTTTAAAAATGAGAAAACTGTAGTCTTTCAGGACAGCTGGGATTTTCTTTGACTTCTCAAATCTGAAAAAATACCTTTGAAGAAGGAATGGCTAACAGTACACATTATGAATGTATTAAAAAGTTGGTCTGCAGTCCTAAATATATGGCAGTGGTTGTTATAAAGTCACTGTTGTTTGTACTTAAGAGCATCTTTTTCTTTCCAGATTCTTCTGAATTCAGTGAAAAAGAATTATTTATTCCACAGTATTATTTTTTTTCCATATTGCAATAAGTACAGTTATGGATATTTTACATTTGAAAGAAATGTCAGTAGAAATGTAGATTGGACAAATTGAGATTCTGACTTTTTAGGATCATTTTGGTATATCTCAGGGCTTCAGAACAAGATCAAATTATTTTCACCTACAAAGACAGTTGTATCAGTCATTTAACATGCACATAAATAGAAGAGAGTAAAATACTGGACTCTGAAGTCAATGGCAAAACGTTTAACTGGATCCAAGATTTTACTAAGTAAGTTTTGAGAAAACATGTCAAATTTGCAGCAATTATCTTGAAGTAAGTTTTTTTAATGTCTTACAGAGGGTGTGGTGAATAATGTGGTAAGCCAACCTGGGGCTGCCAGCTAGCAATTCACAGAATGGTGGGGGGAGGAAGGTGGCACTGATAGTGCCCCTTAGAAGTGATGCAGAAAATGGCTTCATTCTCCCCTGTGACCTCGAGGTGAAAGGATCTATATTTAACTTTTAACAGGGTCCATAATCTATTCACTCCCATCATTTGCTTTATCATTCTACTTCAGCACCCTTTCACAGCCTGGCTTCCACAATGCTCTCACAAGGGTGATTCAGCATACTGTAATTTTACTGCTGGTAGTTCTGTTTTCTTTAATGGGATTTGTTTTACTTTGCAATATTACTTTAAGCTCTGATCTGTTGTAGGATAAAGATGTTATTATGACAGTGTTAGCTTCTCTGTAAATTACAGTGCCTTGAGGATTGCATTTTGAGACTTCATATAAACACTTTACAGAGCTAATAACATAGATACCATATGTAAAGCTTGAAAAATATTTAAATAGGGCACATTTGAAGGAATAAAACAATCAAAAGGCTTTTTGGGGAATAATGAAGATTACACTGAATAGTTTAAACTCAATGTACAGCTTTTAAAACATAACCCATATACCATCATCCATTTTCCCTTTTCTTCCTGCTTACCTACAATTTATTTGAACTATTGGAATATGTTTTCAGCAGAATTCCTCTACAGTAATTGACAAGATCTCTGCAATAACGTCTTTGGAACAACAACCTTTCATTTAATGTAACTATCATTACTCATTTTTGTTAACAGTCTTGACTAGAACAAAAATAGTTGTTACAAAAATGAAAACAAGCAAGATAGCTAGCTGCTTAGACAGAAATGCACCACTTTCTGTGATGGCAGCAATGTTGCCTGGATGTTTTGGTTGACTTCTAGTGGGCTTTTTTAAATCCCTTTGGAAGCAAGATAGCTGCAAGACTGTGGCTGGCAGCTTGAGTTACAGAGGAACTGAATCCATCAAGGGTTACTACTAATATAATATTTTCAGTATAAGATTTTCTGTGGAGCTTGAAACACAAGCCCAACCTTTGATCAAAATGGCATATTTATTATTTCATTTTCCTTATAATACTTGTTCTATACTACAGTTTGAACACTGCCCCTTCCCTTCCCTTCCCTTCCCTTCCCTTCCCTTCCCTTCCCTTCCCTTCCCTTCCCTTCCCTTCCCTTCCCTTCCCTTCCCTTCCCTTCCCTTCCCTTCCCTTCCCTTCCCTTCCCTTCCCTTCCCTTCCCTTCCCTTCCCTTCCCTTCCCTTCCCTTCCCTTCCCTTCCCTTCCCTTCCCTTCCCTTCCCTTCCCTTCCCTTCCCTTCCCTTCCCTTCCCTTCCCTTCCCTTCCCTTCCCTTCCCTTCCCTTCCCTTCCCTTCCCTTCCCTTCCCTTCCCTTCCCTTCCCTTCCCTTCCCTTCCCTTCCCTTCCCTTCCCTTCCCTTCCCTTCCCTTCCCTTCCCTTCCCTTCCCTTCCCTTCCCTTCCCTTCCCTTCCCTTCCCTTCCCTTCCCTTCCCTTCCCTTCCCTTCCCTTCCCTTCCCTTCCCTTCCCTTCCCTTCCCTTCCCTTCCCTTCCCTTCCCTTCCCTTCCCTTCCCTTCCCTTCCCTTCCCTTCCCTTCCCTTCCCTTCCCTTCCCTTCCCTTCCCTTCCCTTCCCTTCCCTTCCCTTCCCTTCCCTTCCCTTCCCTTCCCTTCCCTTCCCTTCCCTTCCCTTCCCTTCCCTTCCCTTCCCTTCCCTTCCCTTCCCTTCCCTTCCCTTCCCTTCCCTTCCCTTCCCTTCCCTTCCCTTCCCTTCCCTTCCCTTCCCTTCCCTTCCCTTCCCTTCCCTTCCCTTCCCTTCCCTTCCCTTCCCTTCCCTTCCCTTCCCTTCCCTTCCCTTCCCTTCCCTTCCCTTCCCTTCCCTTCCCTTCCCTTCCCTTCCCTTCCCTTCCCTTCCCTTCCCTTCCCTTCCCTTCCCTTCCCTTCCCTTCCCTTCCCTTCCCTTCCCTTCCCTTCCCTTCCCTTCCCTTCCCTTCCCTTCCCTTCCCTTCCCTTCCCTTCCCTTCCCTTCCCTTCCCTTCCCTTCCCTTCCCTTCCCTTCCCTTCCCTTCCCTTCCCTTCCCTTCCCTTCCCTTCCCTTCCCTTCCCTTCCCTTCCCTTCCCTTCCCTTCCCTTCCCTTCC
>NW_020799091.1:62812737-62846866 GCF_003259725.1 Athene cunicularia
GGGGGGGGGGGCTGGGTGTTGTTTTATTGAGAAATTTCGTATTTTCTATCAGTTTTCTGTGGGTTTTAAATAAAGCCCTGCTTCTCCAGGTAATCTGTAGAGCTAGTGCTGTTTGCATTTCTTCAGTACAAATTCTCTTGTGGGGTTACACTTGCAACAGTTCTGTGGTCGTGGCTCTTACTGAGCAGCACTCACCTAGATAATGCAAAGTTAATTTTCCTGAGGAATTCATTCTGCAGTTAATGGTGTTACTCGTTTGAGTAAATGCCGCTCCCTCCAGGTGCCAACACCGGCAGGTCCTGGTACTGCAGCTCTGAGGAAAGCCACCCAAAGACCATTGACAAATTACTTGCACATTGTTTTGGTGACCCTATCTGAATACTATCAGTTAAATCCACCTCCTCACATCTACCTCTTCCTTCTCTTTGTTTCCAAGCCTATTTCTTGCTGTCAAGGAATCTGAAGACTTGGAGCTAGGGCCTGAATCATCAGAAAATGGCACATACTGTGTTACTGTCCTTCTCCAGCATGAGACTGAATGACTCTGTGGTTTCCTATATAAAAAGTGTCTTTTGTGAGATTGCCTCTTTGTTTAAACAAAAAGAGAGAGAGGGAGAGAATGAAATATACTATGGAATACTCAAGCAGATGCTTGGCATTATATTAACACATGTATTATGGCGTATCATGTAATGGTACACTGTGGGGAATAGTAATGAATAGTTTGGAGCACAATAATGTGCATTGTTGATGTTTGTTAAAATAAAGATATTCAATTTATAATAAAAGGGATTAAAAGCTTAATTCATGACTATGTTAATATTTGTCTGCAAGTACACAGATAAATGGTAACGTACCTTATCACATTAAACACCTGCACGTACAAGTTCCCCTGCTGAGATCTCCATGGGATTGTATGTTTTACAGAGCTTAAACTTTCATTTCCCAAAATAATGATATCATTCATTTACAGATATAGATAGGCTCTTCTTACTCAAACTCTATCCTGAAATGAGAATTGTTACTTCAACTACAAAAATGTGGGATTAATTACCACAGTGATTGCCTGCTGCATCATCTGATGGTATTTGTGTATAGAATTTATATATTTTGCAACAATCTGATTGCCTGACAGAAGTGAATTAAGACTTTCTAAAATACACTGCTGTTAAAGGTAAATGATACCTCCAACACGAATGTGATGAGCCAGGTGGTGGTGGCAAACAGATCTCATCTCAACACAGATCTCCCAGTGCCTTCCCTGTATTTCCCACATGCCATCCTCTGTGAACAACAGAAAAGAATGTGCATTTGTGAAGAAAATGCATAATTAAGGAGGATGATTGATGTCTGAACTATTTCATTGTTTAGCTCTGCTGTGCAAGTGTTTACAGGCATACTGGATGCCTGTGCAATCTCAGTGTATGTACTTGGAAGCATCCAAAGGACAAAATGTCAGCAGAAGCACCTACCATATTCCCCTCCATGAAAAACATAATCCAAAATAAAATGGTGATAATTCAGGGTCTCTTTGCTTGCCAGCTTCTCCAGAAGTAGCATCAGAAAAAGAAAACAGTGCTGTGAAAGCCAGACTAAACGTGACACAGAACCGTCCTGAGAAAAGTCACCAAACTGGGAACTTGGACAAATCTGGCTGCATGAAGATGTTTCAGAGAAATCCTATGGACACCAAACATGGACATCTTTCCAGAGTGGGGAAAAGAATTCTGGAAAACAGAAGAGGTAGTCAAAGATCAAACATGGCTGGATATTTCCAACTAGATGTTGTGTGAAAGTCTGAAAGGGAACTCATTCCAATATGGTATTTCGTGAGAATGATTTTTTTTTTTTTAATAGAAGGTTTCCTCTTATGCATTAGATAAAACCAAGACATCATGTAAGCACCAAACACAGTTGTAGCTGCTTATGAAGTAAATATTTTATTTAAAGCTTTGGTGTGAAAACATTTTCCAGGAGCTCCCAGGTTTACAGCCGTATCATGTCAAAATGTCCTGGCTAACACATACACAGCAAACCTGCTTAAAGCTCTTGACTTTGCTATCTTGTACTCTGCTCAAGCAGATCTCATGGACACCATGTGGCTTCTAATCTTCTCTTCAGTGTCTTGTGTTGGCTCTACAGCAGCACATCTTCTCTTCCACCCCCTTGTTCCCCACACACACTTTTTTGAACTTGACCTAGCAGCCATACTATTTAATACATTTTCTACTGACTAACAGTTTAATAGCAAAGCACAGTTTATTAATTGATTGTCCCTTTTAGTACCTATTTTGCTTTTTATTCTACAAATATATTCTCAAAGAAAAGGAAGGTTTTGTGTTTTAAAGTTTATTTTTAGCATGACATTTGATTGGTGCTGCAGCATGATGGAGATATTATCACACACACACACACACACACCCTTGGTGGTGTCAGATGCAGTTGCGTAGTATATGGCTGCAGTCAGAGTTTTAGTCTGTGTTATGCAGAATAAGGCTCAGGGTTGGGGCATGGAGGAGAGGGGGATGTATGTATGTGGCTTGTGTGAAGGACTACCTTATGAAACAGGAGAACCAAGGAGTCTATCATTTCAGTGTCATCCTATACCTTCTGAAGTAGCTGTTCATTAAACACATCTGAGGAACACATTGGATGTGTGTAAATGCATGCATTGGGAGACATTTTGCATATCCAAGGGTGTGTGAGACACACATCTTGGGCTGGCGGATGCCAACTGGACCTGGTGGGAGGCTGTGTCTGTCTGTCTGAGCAGCAGGAGGCTGGGAGCAAGAAATTTGAGGGTTTAGAGTTGTGCCAGTCACCTCTATTCCAGCAACTGCCTCTCACTCTTGGTATCCACCCATTAAACCGAGGAATTAAAGAGTAATTTAATGCAATTAAAGCTCAATTCCTGTGAGTAGTGCAACTACCAAAGCTCATTTTTCTACAGATTTCTGTCCTCTGCTTTGCCCCTGCAGGCCACAGTGGTGGGGCTCCCCATGCTCCCTCTCTCCTGATTCAGTGGTGCCTTAGTAAGGAGTCTCCCACTGCTGACACCCAGGTCTTGGAACTTACGAGGACTTTCTGTGTGTCAGATTTGAAAGTTAGTTGACATTTTCCAGAGGGTTAGAAGGAACTGGAGAGGACAAGCAGGCACCGCAGCAGTACAGCCCTACAAGCAGGAAAGACAAAATCTATGGGCTAACCTGGTCCAGCATGTCCCACTGTCCTGGCTACTCATAATTCTTACTCTCTTTATTTTTAACTGTCTCACAAAACAGAACCTTTTCATGTACTGTAAGAAGAAATGTTTTTGTTAGGCCTCCATTTTGTATCTTAGATACATTTCAACAAAACAAGATAAGCTTTAAATTTTTTACCTCCCTTCTCCAGTTCCTGTTCTTTTGAACATTCATTCTTCTAGCTATGTCTAGTTATTAGAGACCTGCTCCCAACACCATTCTCAGTGGGGCAATGCATTTGGGATCCTGGGTAAACCAGAAACCTTCTAAAATAATAACTAAGAAATAAGAGACATTAATAAATCAAAATTGAGATGAGTTTTGCTACTGCTGTTTTTTTTAATTGATTTGGATCTATTTGTAGATCCAGACTTTAAAAGTGCCCATCACTTGAGAACTAATATAGTGCAAAAAGACTGAAGTCTGTTATTTCAGCAGCAGCTCTTTAGAGGAAGTGACAGGACTTTCACATTTTCCTGCATAGACCAGCTGACACAAGGCTGACTGCGGGCTGGGAAGTTGGGGCAAGGTTTGCTCTGTGTGCTTTTAGGAAAGCTACCTGCCTCAGAGCTGGTGGACAGAAAGGCAAGACAACACAAAACTGGCAGGGCACTGAGACACTAGATCACCCCTACAATAAAAGAGATGTGTATTTGGGCTTCCTCTGGTTGCTGGCAGCTCCCTCCAAGGGGTTCTCATCATCAGCAAAGCAGTAAAAAAATGTGTCATGTCACACAGTAATTTGCGATAATAAACCAAAATCACTTAGAGACAACACCGTGGCAAGACAAGATTTTCCCTAAACTATGACCCTGAAAGTTATGAACGCTGTGAGGAACCTCTTTGATCTGCTTGCTCCTACATGGATGCTCCAAGCATGCAAATACACTATTAATACAAATATCTTTTGTCTAACTAGGGAAACACAACTGAAAACACTTGATTTTAAAACCATATCTATCTCTGTTTCTTATGTATTTGGGATATGAGACTAATAACCTTTGTTACATATTAAAAGCCCCTACTAATCTACAGTTATGTTAAATAAGTTGTTGATTTTCCCAACGGTCATATTTTCATAAGTAAACCTTTCTTCACACAGCTGTTCTGCAGAAATAAAACTGTGCACATGTATTTTAATTTTTAGTTTCATTTCTCTTTGTCTTTTAAAAATATGTATTTTACCAAATTCTAATTCAAAATCTTTGAATATAATGTCTCTTATTTATTTGTGATAAATTGGGGGAATGAAACTGGAGAAATTTTCAATTCATATTCTTCCATTAAAAATTATATATGTTTCTGAGTGACATAATTTAAAAAAACTCTTCAAAAACTCCTTATTCACATTAGTATTTTAGATCTTTGTCTGAATGTATATTTTTAAAGATAACTACTGTATGTTTTGAGGCAGATCAGTTTCTTTTTTTTTCCCCTCCTCTTATTTCTGCAGAATGACTTTCTTTTTAAACACTGGGACTTTTGTTATGTTAATCAGTCAGGGAACATTTCCAATTCAATTTTACCTGAGCGCTGGTCAGCTAGAGTTTCCTTTGTTTGATGTCCCTTGAGCCTTCCCTTGTCTTTTTAACTGTAATTTAGTTGGAGCTGCTGTCAATTTACTCCGTCCATTACATTTACAGTGATATTCCAGACATTGTCTTCTATTCAGTCATGAAGAAGTTCCTCGACCTAAACAAAATGTGCAGGGAAAAATCCTATAGAAATCGGAAGTACAAGCAGAGAACTCCTGTTCGCCTATGTGCAATACATGCATACAAATAAAATTGTTGCTACCTATCAAGACTGTTGTTATTTTGTTTTTAATCTAACAGATCCTCAGACTCAAGAGAGCTACCAAATGGTAATTAATTAGGATTTTCAACGAAGTGGACATGTCCCATAAAACTAGGCAGTCAGCTTTCTGCTCTGCCATGCCTCGGTAGTAATGAGATTTTAAACCCTGCTACGTTTTAACGCCACAGAACAGCCCTTAACATTAAGAGGTGGATTTTTTATCACAATTACCAGCTGTCATGGAGTTCAACAAATAGAGCAATTTTCTTGCCCTTAGTCCATATCAGCAAGTTCCTCAGGCTTCGATGCACCAGGTGGGAAATTGTTGCTTTGAGCAGTTGGTTTCTGTGGGACGAGAAGGGAAAAAGGTCCAGAAAGAGGGTGTTAGAACTGATTTTAACCATTGAGCTGCCTTGATTGAGGGTGATGCCAATGTCTGCCAGTGGCAGCAGAAGGAGAAAGTATTGCCTGCACTAGCTTCCACGTGTGCCTCTGAAAGCTGTTACCTAGGACTGGAAAGCTTAAAGGTAAAACACTGAAATACTATCCCTCTTCTTTATCACCCGAAAAGAGAACAAAAAAGGTGCAGTTAAATGAGAAATGACACAGGGTAGAACTTCCAGCCCATGGAAGAAAAGGGAATAAGAAGTTTGGAAAGCTTGGGGGAGATGAAAACAGGTGGAAGTGTGGCATGCATGTCCCTCCGTGACTCTACAGGCATTACGAAGAAACCAAATTGTCCTTTCTATAAACCTCCCCAGCCTGGCCAAGGTAGCTCTTGGAGCACCTTGGCTTTTCTGGCCTTGGGTGGGAGACAGGTACTGTATTGGCAGTTACATACTTCGGGGCAGATTCCTGAGGCCTGGGGTACATGTTGCGGCAGGGGTCAAACCCCACTCCTCTGGCAAACTGCTCAGGGAATCTCTGCAACATCATCATCTAGGGGGTTCTGTCCTGAGTCCAGACCATATGGGGGATGATCAATCCATCCCCAAAAGGCTACAGGTCTACATTCACTAAGAACAGGAGTCTCCCATTTCAAACAAAAGCAGTCTGGCCTGACCCTGCAATTCCTCCAATGCTGAATTTGGTTCTAAAGGTACAGCAGGCTTGGCTTCTTCATGTCCAGAACAGCTTGGAGGTTGCATTCATCCACACTGACTCCAGAACAAAAAGAGGTGAGGCACTTTCAGAAATGGCTCAGTGTTTCAGGATATTCTGTTCAGAATCTCTGATTTTCCCATTCGGTTTTATACGTACATCAGTAGACAGCTTTTCCCCTTGAGGACAGGCTTTGGGGATGTCTCTAGGACAGCCAAATAATGAAGCTGTCAATTTATTCATTTGCCACTAGTGTGAAGTTAAAAATAGGAAGTGATCAATAGTTAATGACAGAATGCGTGGAAGAGCAGGGGCTGCCTGCCCTCTGACAACAGGCTTGACAAGGTTGCTGTTCTGGCAGTACGCAGACACTTGTACGGCCCTAACCTTCATCAGCATTGCTTGTTGTAATTATCACGGGTCTTCCCTGGTATTTACCTTCCATCACTCACTCAGCACAAACAATTCTCAGATTGTTTTTCCACTGTAAATTGTATTTGGTACCCAGAATTTAAAAGGGCTGAGTTATGGATTTCTTTTTGTGTTCTGGTGGGTTGGGTTTGTTTTTCCTTTTAATTATGATGGGAGATGATATGTGTGCCCGGTTTAATTGCATTCAGTCGCACCAACTGATACACTGGTGTTCTGTATAGGCTGCGTATTTGAACCACATGTATGGATTTGCATTTCATTCTATGTACAATCAATGAACCTTGTTTTAAAAGGCATGACAAAAGTAGAGATCAGTTTCTTACAGATTCTCTACATAGGACAGTTAATGTATTGCAATGCAGAAGCTGAGCAGTGGGTCTCAGGGATACCCTTTAGCCGTGATGAACTAGGAGGTTCCCAGAACCCGCAGTCCTTGCTGCAAGGAGTCTGCAAGCTCAGACAGTTCATCCACTCCTTGGTGTGACTGGGCCAGCTTCTACAACCAGGAGAGCCAAAAGCATAACCAGGCCTAACCTTGGTAAATGGGAATTTTGTAATTGTCTTTGGCTGAGACAGAGTTTAGCAGTTATTTTAAAGGGAAGCTCAGATCCTGATGGTGTCTGATACTCACTGAGGCTGGCTTTGGTTATTACCTGTACTTAATGTATCTTTGAAAATTGCTTATTTGCTGATGGCTGTGTTAAACAATAGAGGCTAGTTACTTACAGGGAACAGTTACTTATGTGTGGAAAGTAATTGGTTCCACACCAATGAAATTACTTATTTATATTCCACCATTTATATGGGCTATACAGTGTAGTAATTATTCCCTTACAGTTTGTGATATAAATATATATTGGATGTATGTCTTTTTTAATGAAACAATTGAAATGTATTTTGTCTGCTGCTTACAAAAACGTCAAGAAAGTGGGGCTTTTTTATCTTTCAAAGCTCACAGTACCAGCAAAATTTATATAACACGGAAAAGTCTGCTGCAAAATGCCTACTTTTAACAGGAAGAATTACAATTAAACCAGTTTATGGTTATATCTTAAATAATATTGATTTTTAAGCTAGGTGAACTGAGAAATATTGTTAATGCTGCTTGTGTACCAAACTCTAAATAAGGGGAAAGGAAGTGCCACAAGGGCCTTAAGTGTTGTTTAATGTGTAACATGACGGTAAAGAAAGCTGTGTGAATCATGGGTTATATTGATTGGATAGACTATTTTAAAAAAATCAGGGTAAGGAAGACATGTTTTAAGTTAGTACAGAAGGAAAATCTGTTAGGCTTTTTGAAGTAAGTATCTCTGGTGAAACAAAAGTTTTAGTGTACCTTGCTGATTTTGGCAGGATGTCTTTTTTTTCCCTTTTTAAAAACAATTCAAGTTAGATTTCAGGATGAAGATTGTTTTTAAAAAAAATCTGTTGAGATGAGTTTTCACTCCAATGTTAAGTTTGAAGTTGTGTGCTGAATGTGACCCGAACTGATGCCAAAGACAGGGTTTCAACAATGACACCTGCTCAGCTCTCTTTGTAACTGGCTCAACAAGCTCCTGCCACAAGCTGGGAAGAGGCAGCTACAGCAGCACCAGAGAAGTAGGGGACAGGCTGTGATACAGGACTGTGATCAAGCCACTCCCAGTAAATGCTACACTTGCCAGGCGCTGATGGCTGCCAAAGAAGACTAATCACTGACTTTGCCCTTGTGTTCCTCTTGTCCTCTTCCAGAGATGCTTCTTTATCCTGCCAACAGTTCTTTCTTTATCATTTGTATAATTAACATACTTTAATTAGGGTTATTTCTCTCCTTCTAGCCTTGCTGAGGTGATCTATTCCCAATATTGTTTTTTCCTTCTAGCCTTCATCTCAGTACTCCTGTCATTGCCAGCAATGAAGTAAAGCTGGATTTAACTGCAGTGATGTGTCTAGGTCCACTCCAGAGTCCTGGTCCCTTAAGCATATAGAAATACTCTGGATAGTATATGAGTACACTGGACAGTCTGCCCTCTGGCTATGTGCCAGACTTGTATTTGGTGAAGACCACAATGTTGGGAGAGAAGGGAAAAATTTGCATTTACCAAGCAGTAGATCATAGCATAAAACAGCGCTGAGATCCATTTAGTCACATAAATTCCCGTATTCCTCAATTCATGTCTAAGGACAGCCATCCAGACTCATTCTGGACATCCTTGGATGTGTTATTACAGTTGTTTTAGTGTCAAACGTTTGGTTTTCAAAAAGTGAAAACATTCTGGAAATCATCTATTTCTTATCGTGAGTGCATGTGACTTGTTAGTCTCACTGTGACTGAACTAAAACAAGAGACCTTCTTGTGTGATTTTTCGTCACTTCACAAGAGTTTGGAAAACCTGACACAGTTCAGAAAATAAAGAAGTTCCTGTTCAGCAAACCAACCAAAACTTACAAGCCAGCTGAATTTCTACCTAGTGCACATCTAAATGTATTCTCCGTCAGAAAATAGCAATTATTGAATACATCATGTACAATGACATCAGGGAGCAAAATGTTCCTCACGCTGCCCAATGGACCATGCTGGAACACCTGTTTCATATCATGAAACCATTTATAATTACTACCAAAGAAGTGAGAGCTGAAATGGCATCATTAAATCTAATTCTGTCACTCATGTCTTTGTTGAAAAAGATCCCTAAGGGGGAGGGGAGAGAAATAAAACATATTAAAAACACTTTCACAATTTTTCCAGTGTGTTAAATCTTTGAGCCATAGAAACAAGCAAATATTGATGTCACACGTAGTCCTAGAGCTGCTAGTTACTGCCATGCCTCTACACTGACAGTCATTAAGTACCCTTTTTTTTTCCCCTGGAAGATGATGAGACAGTGGTACTTTCAAACAGTCTCACATTGTTCTATTAACTGCCTTGGGCTCTACTCCTTGTAAGAAGCACGTCTTGTACTTTTTTAATTGTTTCTATGTCAGTAAGCAGTTTTGAAGCAGTAAGCATCTTTTGTGTTTTCTTTAATATTTTTTTGTGCTCTAGGGTACTCAAATGGCCCTTATAGTAAATATGCACCTTTGCCGATAACTAGATGGGGTTTGTGCCTCAGGTTTTCATGCTGCAGCCTGGCCAAGGGAAGTCACGTACTCAGGAAATCCATGCTTTGCTATTGCATTTCATCAAATTTTGGCTTGAGTGCGAACAGCACTGGAAATTCAATATTAGGGGGGAAAAAAGTGGCATAAGTGACTCTGAAGCAGCTGTAGGCAGCAATGAAGCAGGAGCAGACATGCAGCCCTGGGGAGCCATCTGATACCTCTGCCCACATTAAAATAACAAGATATGGTCTGAGACACTTTGAACACAAGGCCTGGTACAGCTGCATCAAATGTACAGAAGTTATTTTTGTTTAGGGCGTATTATCTTATTCCTAATTCCAAAAGAACTAACTCCCCACTGACTGCAAAATATACTTCAAAGTACCTACCCTGGTTATGCAAAGCTGTCCATGGGAATTTTGCTCCTATAGTGGGCAATTCTTCCAGCCATGATCCCAATACATCCCACCCTCAATACATTTGAAGTGGACAGGAGGCTGCTTAAGCACAGGCCACATTTTCATGAGTTGGGAATGTGGTACTTCTCTCCCAAACTGTAACAAACATCTCACCACTTCTAGCACTGACTAACTCACTGCTTCCAATGGATTTTGATCCCATTATTTCTGTGAAGAAGGGAATGTCCAGATTATGACATTTCTGTTCCTGTACATTAAAGAAGTGCTGAAATACTATAACAGTAAAACCATGCATTGTACCTTGACAGGTATGAGTTAGCTAAATAACAGATTGGAAGCAGACGATGCACATCTATAAAAGGGGTGAATTTGACATGACTGGAAAAAGGGAGTCAGCAGAAAGTTTCTAAATGGATGATGGCATCACAGTTTCAGGCTAAACCCAGCGTTCTAACAAATGATAGGAAAGCTAGGAAACGGGGATTATTAAAGATATTAAAAAGACTTGGAAGAGAGCTCTAGAGCTGAGTTTTTGAGACTAAAATGACATGGGTCAAGACAAGTGGGTGAGTCCAAAATGAAGACCTTCCAGGTGGCAGAAAGCTAGTGATACTATGGACAGAGATGAGGTCTGAGAGGATCTTGAGGGATAGTTTTGAAGTTAATTTTTTTCTTTGTACAGTGTTTACTGTTTAGACTGTTTTAAGAGTTTCTGGTTCATCTTTGTGTCATTTTCAGTGGTAGAAAACTTGTTCTGATATAGTGCTGGCTGTAGCCTACATGCTGGGGTAACAAGGACTGTTTGCTGATAACCCTAATTTACCTCTTAAATTCTTCACTGAACCATAAAAAGAAAAATTGAAATTCTTTCCAGTTCTGCTGTTTAACTGAGAAACAATTATTGCCACCATTGCAAAGGTCACGTATTCAATTACTAGATATTTTCTTGCTAGGACAGGTGGTCATCAGTTTTCTTTCTCTTAGAACCAATCCTGCTATAATGAAACAGAAGGGAAAAAAACGACGAGTCTTACTACCACCAAGGAAAGCACATTAAGAGCTAAATTTTCTCTTGACACTGTCCTTCTATGTTCTTCTAAAGCTCCACTGATGGTTCACCTAGCCTGTGGCAGTGCACGGTCCCATTACTGTCAGAGCAGTATGGTGGCAGGTACAGACAGCCACATGTTGGTGTACATGACCCAATTCCAGGTTCAGAGTTGTGCAGACATTTTAGTAGCTTTGCCTGGACCACCATGGCTATGCCACCTCTGGACTGTTGTGTGATCTTGTCTTGCTGGCATTGAGGAGTTGTATTTTAGTTTGGCTCAGGAGCATGTGTTTGAAACCATCACCCTTTTGACTCCATGTAGTGCACTGTTGTTCCCATCACAGAACCATCTCCTAGCATGTGAATTTGATTCTTTTTGGATAGAATTAAACTGGAAGATGCAGTATGGGAGGTCACCTACTGCACTCCGAGCACTAACAGGCATGTTGCTTCTGGGAACAGGGTAGAGACAGCCTGAAATAAAACCACCTGAAGACGTGCAGACTTCAGGTCTTCTGCACCAGCTGCTTCCCCTTACAAATCTTCATCCGCTGAGCCTCTACTTGCTAAATAATCACAGTTTATATGACCAGCAGGGCAAGGGACAACACATGGGTTACTTCTGTAAAGGTGTGGTTCTTGGTTTATTTAGTGAAGTACTACTTTGGCTACACCAACACTGTTGCAGTTCAGCTGCCTATTGTGTTTTCTATAGCTGTATTTGGTACACAGGAGATGGACATTTTATGGTTATATGTATATGTGTGTGTGTATGTAAACAAACATACACAAACCTACTGTTTGGATGTTTTATAAGGTAACGTACTAGACTTTTAATCAGAGCATCCCTTTGTCATAATGCAAAACTAATTGTGTTGTTTTGTGCTGGAGGTCAGAGTTGTTATAATAAAACATCCTGGAGCTTTTTAGAGGAACCTGTTTAAAAAGGTTAAAGTGGGTAATTATCACAACCCTAATTTACAACTACTTGGCAATAAGAGTTGCTTTTCAATGAACCATTTATTCATGATCTGCTGCTTCACACTGCAGGATTCTTTTTGACTAGGTTAGAAAATGTAATTAATAAATGATAGGATTATTTATGGTTCACGGTGCCAGATCGGGAAATACAATGATATACAGAATGAGCTAAAAATTATTCTTACAAGCAGCATCTTGGTTTTTAATCCATGGATTGGATTGTCACATTACTTGATATGGTGTGGTGAACTCCTGATGGTATTCATAGGACATTATTTTGTTTGTCATCCTAGCTGCTCTGTGTGCCAATAAAAATGGACATGCTCCTTTGAGAACAGAGTTAATGAACGCTGACATGTTAATCTTTCTTTAGTTGAGGTAGGGTGGCATTTGTGTTTGTGCTTAGTTTGACTATATTAGTGATTATCTCAAGCCCCCACTGGAAACTGGAAGATGGTTATATTTCATACACATAAAGTGAACCTCTTTGAGAATTTACTCTAGTAATACTAGTTATGGTAAGTGGTAGTTGTGTATTAAGGCTAAATGTGGTGGCTATATATTAAGGCTAAATACAGACAGGCTTTCTCAATTTCAAGTTACAAAAGTATGCTCAAATGGAATGACATCAATTCTCATGTATTTATTCATGGGCAAAGTGCCCATGTGTGACTGAAGTCAGAATTTTGCTATGACCTTCAAAATCTGTAGGATCCAGGCCTAAGAGGGAAAGCGTCCTGACTGATAACATTTTATATTATTATTGTTATTAATTATTGCTTGGATAAGAAGTTTTCAGAAGGAGAAAAATATTTTATATGCTGGTTTCTACACAATTCTATAGAAAACCAGCATAAAATCTAAATCTGAGGCACACTGGCCTTCTGCCATGCTTTCTACTGATAACATACTGGAGCTAATCAGTGAAAATCTAGTCTTTAGCACTAAGTTGGTATGTACTGTGGACCAATTCAGTTTCCAGTTTATTGTCAGTTCAGATCCCTTTTAAAATGCTTTCCTGTAGTGATTAGGATTTCCAACAGTGATTCTGAAATATATCTGTGCTGATAGTTGATACTTCCAGAAGTGACTTACTAAGAGAATTACAAAATACCTTTTAAGTTTTGATGATGATTTGAATCCCATGGCTTTAGAATTTCAAAAGGTGAGTGACACTGGGCATGAGGATAATGGATGGAACCCAGGGGATTTGCAGAATCACAGAAGGGTTGAGGTTGGAGGGCACCTGTGGAGGTCATCCAGTCCAACCCCTCTGCTCAAGCAGAGGTCAGGTACATCAGGTTGCACAGGACCATGTGCAGATGGGTTTTGAATATCTCCAGAGATGGATATTCCTCAACCTCTCTGGGCAACCTCTCCCAGGGAAAATTTAATATAGATTTAATTGTCGCAACAACATTTAGTTTTAAGTATGGATAAATGTATGATTTTCTCTGTGTGCATTTGCATACAGATGCGTATGTAAAATAATACTGGGATTTGATTTTTGTTCTTAAACTGAGATCAGCTTATTGCAGTTTTACTGGGTTATAGTTCCAAAACACTAATTTATGCTCAGGTACTGTTTCCTCTGTTGGAAGCAATGGTGCCTGCATTCACTCCTAAATTTCCTCTGATTTTTAGATTAAATATCCAATTTGAAAAGCAAAATGAGCACTTGTATTTATGCACAAATATATATTCGAAAATGTCAAAAATGTCAAAAAAATTTGTAAAGGTTTCAAAAATGGTGAAATAACAAAACTGGGTAAAATGGGGAAAATACCTGCTTTTTGTCTTTGAGCTCTGAAAATTTTGCAAGATGGAAACCCAGGATACTTTGTTCAGTTTCCTCAAGAGGTTACTCCTCTTTATCTATTATCTTTTCTGTGTACCAAACATACAGATGAATGGGTAAAAAGGCTGTAACTTTTGCAAATACTGCTCTTGGAACCTGCAGGCTATTTGAGCTTTGTCATGGCATGTACACCTTTGATCCAAGGTTCTTGCATTTTGTATAATCTGGGAGGATATCCATTTCTGTTGCTGTGATATGGGATGTTACATGGAGAAGCAGATGATTTTCAGTCTTCTCCAATGTTCTTCAATAAGTCTGATTCCAGGCATGGCTCAGGAGGGAAAAAGTGTTAGTATGTTCCCCAGCCCACAATGCTTTGTATTGCCCTTTTCTCTGTGTATGGACAAGAATATCTGAGATGTATAAATCCATCTCATACACAGCACCGGGCACTGCAAGTGATAAAAATCCTGTTTCTTATATTGCCCTAAACCTATGGCTGCCCTGCTGGTCTGCAGCTTCTAAGGCACGTCTTCTTCTTTATGAAAGGAATATACACATTAAAAGATTATTGCTGTGGAAAAGAAAAAGCTTCCCCCTCTAAAACATCAGGAGAGAATATTTGGCCAACCTGTGAGGAGACATACTAGACTACTAGCCTTTTTACCACTTTGCTATTAGTATTTCCTATGGGTTTTTCAACATTCACAAAACTCTCTCATGTGCTGCTGTTTGAGCTTCTTTGCTGTTTTTTTTTTAATACTTCAAACATTCATAGCTATGGGGAAAACCTTATATTTTCTTTTTTGCTTGTCCCTGTTTTTCTTTTGGTCTTCCTTTTGCATTGCCTCAGTTTATGAGAAAAATAAGAACTAATCAAAACACCTTTGAATTAGCCCTTTTGGATGCATACATAGTTCTCATTTTTCTTGCTAGAAAGAACTAGAAAGACTATTATTCTTCTAAACCTATCCTCCCAGACTGCAAAGGGGAGCAATAAGAAAGATACCAAAGAGGAAAGTTGTGATTATTTTTTTTCCTGTAACTATTTGCACTAGGAAAAGTCCCTATACTCTAAAAAACAGGGACAGCATATGGGGGGAAAGTTTCTCCTCTGCTTTTCCAAACAAAAAAAAAGATTAAATGTTTGTCTTTCTTCAGATAGCTTCTCTTTCTTACTACATTTCATAAAAAGGAAGGTGAAGATCCTATAGAAAGTGTGAAGATGTTTGTTATATTTTGCATAGGAATTGTCAAATTAATATTTCTGAGCTAAGCTTTGTTTGAATGACATTCAGTGAATATCTGGTCTGTGAACAGTGTTATTTTTCCTATTTGGTTAAATGTATGATTCAATTCAACCTTTTTGTAGGTTTTGTTGTTTTTTTTTTTCTGCTATTTCTTGGTGATTGACAGTGGGTCAAAAACTTTAGACATTCAACAATTTCTGCCTTAATGTTGTGTTTTCTTCTTATGTGTCCTTTTCCTTCAAGGTTTTAAATCATTCTGCTTCATTCACCCATAAAGTGAAATCCCTTTATGTGCAGTTACAGGAGGTCCCTTGCTGTCTTTACCTTGCTTCCAGCATTTCTACATAAACACCTGAGGAACTTTGCTCTTTGTGACCTTATCTGTCAGGATATTTTTCTTTTTTAGCTGCATTTTCTTATTTAGTTTGCCTCAGCTCAGCTTGCCTAGTCCCCTGTGTGGCTGCATGAGGAAGGTGGATGAATAGTCTTCTATTTTTAATCATATAGTTTTCATATGCCATTTCAGGAGTGGACTAATGCATCCGTCCTCTCATAAACACATGAATTCCTCCTCCCTCATCCCTGTACACACACCTGCATAAGTGTCAATTTAGACAAGTCACATGGCCTACAATTTCAAAAGATGTTAGATGATTTAAACCAGTCTATTCTTTGGAAATTGCAGGGCATTTGTCCTTTGGTAGATCAGTGCAGTGATCAAAATCAGTAGTCACCTCTGAAAATTAGGCCAAAAGATACCCTTTTTGAAGCAGAAGGGAGAATGGAAGTGCCTTGCTCCAGCCTGGGCTCTGGGAGATGCTGAGATTTCTGGGCTCAGATTGTTATTTCCGCAGTTACATGCACGTTTATACAATAAAGGATAGTTTGGGGCAAAGCAGATGAAGGAGTGCAAGCACACCTTCCTCCTGTACAGGAGGTTACCTCTTTTACCAAACCGCTCCCCACCATGCATGCCGAAACACCTGCTAAATTGCCCTGTACATTATTGACACTCAACTTTGCCTCCTATGGCTGCACTGCAGACAGTAGTAGCATTGCTTACAAGGTGGTGCAAACTTGAGGCATTCATGAGACAGCTCATGATATGATTTTCAATCTTCCTGGATGATTAAGCCTTTATTTTCTCTGTCCTCAGTAACCCAGTTCTTCTCTGCTTTCCTTTCCTTGACATTATGCAGTTCAGCTTCTTTTGATCTTGAATATAGTCATTTCTCAAGCTATTGTAACAGCTGCGAGTCTTTTATTCTTCCTAGAAGTATGTTGTGGCACATCATCTGCAGAGGGCTCTATCTCTAGAGATACTCTGTAAACCCATTTTGCTATGCATATGCACAATCCCTGCCTGAGAGCAACGTGCCATCTCTTAGCCGCATGGCATGGGAGATAATAGGACTTCGCTTCACAACCTGCTTGAGTGACAGAAGTTCAGCACAATGAATTGGCTGTGCCTCTTGTGAGCAATCTGACCATCCCAAATAGACTTGCAGTACCATGACATCACATATTGTCTCCCTCTCTCCCTCTCTTTCTCACCTAATCATCCGTAGAATGAGGACACACAATAGGGTGTTTGTGTATCATTTGGGATCAGCAACCAAGTCACCTGTAAATTATACAGGTCAACAGAAATGGAGGTTAAGATTTGGTCCACGTGCATTCTTCCTGTGTCATCAGAGATTACAGACAAAACAAACATAGGGATACACCATAGGCATTTATTAAATGTTATTAGAATTGCTTTATTGTGGGGAGAATGAGAAGAGGAGGGATTATATCTCTGAATGCAAAGCTTATTTACTCTGATCCCAAGTCATTTGAGGAGCCATTTTAATTGACATAAACCAACTTGTCTCAGTATAAACACACCACAGTATAAAACTGTCAGCTCCTGATACTTTGCAGGCATGGGAAATGCTGGATATGAGAGGAAAAATGAGAATTTCTCCTTAGTAATGTTCCTAAAGCTTCTGAGTGGACTTCTGGAGCATTTTCTTCTACTCTTCTGATTAATTTTTAACCTGTGTTCCCCAGTTCTGGTCAACAGGATCCCTGCCTCCAGGACTCTATTTACAAGTTGCCAATACGTTTGCATATCCATTTCCCACCAGCCACTTCCCTAGGTGCTGCCTGTAGTCTATTTTCTGGAATATTTTATTTGTTTCTAGGAGATTCTTTCACTTGATGGTTAAGTTTCCAGCAAGGTATCTGCTATTTTATCATGGGTGTGAACTGAGGAAACACAGGGTTATGGTTTAGCTCAAAGTTTTCTGATTTTGTTCAGCATATAAAATAAGACAGAAAGTGTAGTTCTAGGAAGAAAAGAAATTAGAAGTATTAATACGTCAAAATGACCTGAGAAATGGCTTATTGGCTTGGAAACCTCTTGTTTTTTTCCCAACTGTGTCAGTTAGGCTAATAAATTATACTACCTTTTCCTATGGACCTTGCCATTTAAAGTGATTATAGATGAGTGAAAGGACAGTTAGAAACAAGTAAGAAGCACCAAAGATATTATGAAGTAATGAAGGCATCCTAGCTGTAACTGCAACCTGCTGAGACTGGTTAGTTTGAATGCTGGCAAGATATAAAGCAGCTTTGAAAAAAGTGGTGAGAATACAGGCGATGAAGTCGGGGAAAAATGAATGTGATCATCCAAACACAACCACTAAGGCTGGAGAAGAGTCAGCATGGAAAATTGCTATTAGATATTTGAAACTGGGGAGGGGAACAGTTGGAGACAACAAGTACAGGAAAATATAGATGACAGAAGAAAGTATTAAATCATGTAGCTTTGCCACGTACACCCTAATCAAAACAGAGAGCATCTTGGATCTGCTTCTCATGACATCAAATTCTGCTTTGTTAAGAAAATGTGAGGCAGTGTGATAGGTTTGTTTTCTTCTTATTTCTGTAATATGCTAAAGAAATTACCCATCATCCTGCAACAAATAAGCTATTACACATTTTTTGCATCATCTTATTGTGTATGATTTCACTGTTCACAGAGTGCTCTATTTGTTTTCAATGTGCTTGATCATTTTCAGTACAGATTTCAAGTGTGAAGAGAATAGACTCCATATAAGGAGCTAGTCTGCCCTTAGCATCTTAGCTCGAATCTACCATTCTAGATCTCCAAAGATTCTGAAATGCACTTTCTTTATTAAAAAAAACCCCAAAAAACAAAAACCAAACAAACAAACAAAAAACCCAACAACAACAAAAAAAACCCCACAACCAAAAAACCCAAACAATTCTCAATTAAATTCTGACACAGACAGTGTTCTGTTGCAGGAACTGTTTACTGAAAGACTCTCAGAGAAGTCTGTTGAAACCATCACACATGGGGGTTGCAAACTTAGCTTTTATTTAGCCCAAAGTCTCCCATTTAAATTCCTAGCCAAAACCAAGGAAGAAGCAGTCTAACTAGTTTGGAATTAATTTTATTAATAACTTTAACTCTCCTACCTCTACCCACATCCTTTGAAAACAATTTTTAGACTCTCTTAATACAAACATACTGAGAGATTTGTCATAAATACTGTACTGATTATTATTACTATGAACAATCTCTTCATTGCATTACTGGTATTTGAAATGGAAAGACCAATTAGACCTGTTAACCCATCTTTTTGTCAGTAAGTTGATTGGGAATTACTGAAGCATAACAATTCTAAGTGGCTTTTCATGTGAATGCCAAGCTAAAATGGATATTCAGAGATGCATTAAGCATTTTTACCTGGCACTGCATTCTTCATTTAAAGATCTACATGTTAATTTGCAGAAGTGCAACATAAACATGGCTTAGGCTTCTGTGCATCCTCTTTCCAATATTTTTATACATGTAAGTGTTGAATAATAAAATTGTAGGCCAAATGTTGCGAGTAAGGACTAGAAGTACAGTCTACATGGATTAATTGGACATAATACTTAAAGAGTGATACATCTGGCAGGTATTGTAAGACTGAGTCAAGGATTTGACTACAACAGTCACAGACAAAAATTTCCAGTAGAGACTAATATCTGAATGCATTTAGCAGAGGGAATTTTTTTTAAAGATCAAGACAGCATTTCTTATGCTAAAGCTTTATTTCAGAAAACAGCTTATCCAAGCAGATAGCAGTTCGGAAAATGGCAATCAGTGAAAGATAACCATACAAATTACCCATGGAAATGGTGCTAGTGATGAACAGAAAACAGGATATCCAGAAAAGAGTATGTTTCGTTCACTTTATGATGTAATCTAGTCAATAGGTAGTTGATACTCTTAGAAATTCTTTGGTAAAGAAATATACTGAGTTGGCAAAAAAAAATTTGCCAAAATAATTCTTTCTTTGCTGTTCTTTTGATATCAAATTACTCCTTTGAGATGGCTGGAAGCAGAGGGCAGGTTCCTGGAAGATTGCAATCGCAGAGCCCTGTCACCTCCCCAGCCTGAGCTTCTCAGGTGTGAGGTTGGGAGACAAATTGCTAGAAGGTCTGTCCCACAGTTGTGGTATTGATTTACTTTCATTAAGAGTTACTAAAATGTGTAATCTTATTCTGAATTAAAATAAAACCACATTTCCCTGACAAAATCTGTCATTCAATTGGAATTATTTATTCCTGTGCAATTATGCTTTTGTGGTTCTTTGTAAAATGAAATTATAATGAAACACAGGTCTACTTCCATAAACCCTCTTAGTAACACACTGATTGTACTTCTCTGTGTCAGGTAATATGGTGGTACTGAATATCAGATACACTGGAAGCAGCAGAAGCCCAGTTTAGCAGCACATTTTCTTGCTAATTTAAGAAAGTTCAGAGACAATTTGACATTGTCACTAGTGCGCTTTTCTTCTCTCCATGGGGCATAAACAACCATTCCCTTGATCCTTGACTTAGCCAGAGGTGATTTGCCAAAAGAGATCTTTCCCTGCATCTGAGAAGAGTCAGTCCCCTTGCTGTAGTAGAAAGAATATAAGGTATTAAGCTAAGCAACCGAACTAGGAGTTACAGTAATAAATTAACCTCCTTCTCTTGTACCCCTTAGACACTTGGCTGTTTCCTGTGTAGGCATACAGAACATCTCAAAGGGAAACAAGTTTATATACTGGCCACTCACCTACCACTAAGACTTTCTGCAGCTTTCAGGAAGGAATACTATTTAGGAAAAAGCCACTTTCTCTTGGTGTCATCTCTGGACAACGGCCCTAGAGACCACTTAGCTTTCCAGGATGCCCTGAATACCTCAGTCTCCATCAGGGCAACAGGGAAGTTGAGTTGTTGAGTCTGGAAGGCTTACAGGGAATACCTTACCAGGAGATCCAAGGATCCCTGCCTGAGGTTGGACTGTGTCAAGTTAATCACCTTATCTGGTTTTGGCAGCCTCAGACAGTGAGAAGAAGGGCAGCCAGAAGTTTACCCCAAACCTCAAACATTAAAGTACCCTGAGTTAAAATGAAGACATTACATCACTCACAAGTATTAATTGGAAGCTACCTCAGTGTAGTGTATGTGAACAGGCATAGCTAATTGGTAATGCTTACCTCCAAGAGGAAAGGATGTTTACTAATTTCAAATGCAAAAATATCTCATCCATCTTTTGATTGCAGTTTCATGCAAACATGTATGAGTCACTGGGAACACAGTCCAGTGTTTGTGCTTGGGAAGAGTCTGTGAGCCTTTGTGCTCCTCTGTGCTGGCATTCCCAGAGTATCTGCTCCTCCTTGTGTATCTGGGGAGTGAAATCGGGGGAGGCTTTCTAGCAAACTGTGCTGGAGCTGACTGCCATCTGGGGCTGGGTTTGGTAAGGAAAGGGTTAGACAGCTTGGGGCAGCAACCAGCTCAGCCTCCTCAGTTAAATCTTCCTGCAACCCTCAGCTGGAGACTGCCAGCTCCCCCTATTCCTGTCTGCCCAAGTTTTCTGGTTAGGGTTTTGGTTTTCTTTTTCCTGACAGGAACATGTCCATAAACAAATTCCCTTTACTTTTTTACTTCTTTCAGTTACCCAGTCAAAATAAAAAAGGTTTTATATGCAAAATCATTGACAAACTCCCAGTACTTTTCATATATATGTATATATATGAAGGTTGTACAAACATGTTTTTAGATATATTTACATGTATGTATATAACACAGAGCTATCATGACATGAAATACCATTTTCTGAGGTCGCAAAATCCATCTGACCAAGCGTGACAGAAATCTGTGATCCAGCTACGTTTCTGAGGTGCGCTGAACACAAATTTGTGAGACAGATGTTTGTAAGATACCCCTAAAGTCTGCATGAACAGAGAAGATGTTTTAGGAGAGTTGTCTTGGTGAAATTTTAGACAGTTGCTTTCAATAATATAGGGAAGGAGAACAAATTCAGCCTTAATCTTAGCAATAATAGACCTGTGCATGAATGCATTGCATAATATGTCTCTTCATAAGCTACATAGGTCAGAATTTAGAACATGAACCCATCTGCAAACTTTAGGAGAGAGAGGAAGATTCCCAAATGCAACACATAAAGGCAGCTAAAATATGCTGTGAGTTAAAACTTTGTATTTCACCTAGAACTGAATTCCAGTCTTTCACTAAGTGCATAAAATATTTATTTGGATTCAGGCCAACATTTCCATGTCTTTAGTGTAAATAAGACATCTCTATGGCAAGTTTGAAGTCAAATGGCTCTATACAAAATGGCAGCAGCATTAATTAAGCATATACTTTTCTAATCCCTTGGGATTCTGTGTCTATTAATCACATGTCAGAATGGTTCCTATTTTGATGGCGATTCATCAGAGCAGTCCTGTTCCCCACTTTTACTTTGTAAAGTCAAATATTTAAAAGCTGTTAGGGAAGCTGAAGAAGAACACAAGAAGTCACTGAATAGGATGATAATTTATTACCTGTTATCAGGCCTAGTTTTTGTCTCATCAGGTAAAAGCAGGCTCTGTTTAAGTCATCCCTGGCATATTCAAAATGTAGATGCTGAACTGATTACTTGCCGTGACTCACCTGACTTTGGCGTGACTTCTGCTCACATGCAAGTTTGCAGGTGTAGGTGTGGAGCTGAACACGTATTTAAAATAGATGTAGAGCTGAAATACTGATCCTCACTGGGTACAAGGTTGTTTTGCCTAGTCACATCATTTACAAGACGCTTTAATTACTGTTGTTTCCCAGATTGGATATTTTTCATTAATATTTGTGACATTTGTTTCTCTGAACATATTTAAAATCACAGTATTGTAATGAATTGTCTACCATTTTTAAACATGTTCTTTTATAATGATTAATTTTTAAATTTCATTATTATTTCACCTCTTGAAAATCCTGGGTCTCTTCATTTACTGTTTATCTGTGATTCTTAGACCCCTCAGCCGCAAGTATATTATTTGGACTCAGATTTTGTATGCAGTAGGCTAGCATAAAAGCACCATGGTATGTTCAGCCATCTTGGCATTGTCATTTGAGGCTTTTTTTAATTAAAAGTCTGCCTTAGAGTATGTCAAGTGCTCCTGTATTTTTGCCATTCTTCTTATCTCTATGGCAACAAAAATATTTCAACATTTACATGGGCATCATATTCTTTGCTAATGTACTATCTGAACTGTTTGTATGCTGAGAAGGGGAACAGCAGAGATTGGCTTCTGCAGGCTGGGATGCAGGAGTTGTCAAGACAACCAAGAGGCCTAAGGATGTCCTTACTAGTAGCATTAAATTGAAGCTTTAAATTAATTCACCCTCATGTGTTTTTGTAGCTTATGCTGTTAATTGAAATAATAGGAATGACCTTCCCTGTACATTCAGAGCACCTGTCCTATTAAAATTGCATGTGCTATTTACTTAAGTACACTCATCTATCAGACAAATCTAGCGTGAAATAGGGGAAAATGGAAGACACTTATATTGTACTGCTATGTATTGACTTGTAGTAATAGGAGAAGCAGCTTTTCTTGTGTCAAGCTTGAGATAGTTGTGATGAACATTTTATTCTGAAACTTCATTTATTTCAGCTTCCCACTCAAGTGCCTGAAGTCTGCATAACTCTAGACACTACAATTTTTTCTACACTGTAGAATCTAATTGAAATGAATAGTTAAAATTGTTTTTGTGGCTGTAATATATTTTTGAAGAAGCCAAGTATCATGTTTTTGTGTATGCAAGAGACTGTCTTTTCCTTCTCAGCAGAAAAAAATCCAAACCGGTAGGAAACTCTTACTTTTTGTTCACATCATAATCTTGCATTGACATAATTTGTGAAGTTACTTTTAACCTCTATCTTGCACTGTCTTAATTTGTGAAATTACTTTTAATCTCTTTTAAAAAATAATTTTATACAGGAGCTGATTGAACGTTTTATGCCTCATTTTTTAGATTCACACAGCCAAGTGCATAGACACATGGGAGGGAAAAGATTTCCCAGAACTGTATTCTTTAATGCAGAAAACAATACAATTATACTGACATACACCAGCTAAGGGTCTAAACAGTCTAAGCAAGTTTGTTGGGCAAAAACTATTAATCCTTCTTCATAGATTAGGAAACAGGGAGGAATGATTTATGTGTTACTTCAGGATTGCTAAGAGTGCCGATATTAAAATGCTGTATTTGAGAACACAGGGGAAGTTTCTTGGGGACCCCTTGCTGCAAGGACTAGAGTGTGTCTCTGAGGAACCAGGACTCGCCTGACACAGTCTTACTTCACTGCGTGCAGAAACTCAAATGTAAGCCACTAACAGAGCAGTACCAAAATCTGTAAAAACATATGTACTGTGTAAACATGAATACCACAGCATGAACTGGAAACGCTATAAATTTGTTTCGATCTTTGTGAAGGCCAGAGTACTGGGAGAGGGCAGGAGGCAGACAGGCACCCTCTCTTATACCCCTGACAGTTGTTAATCTCTCCAAGACTGGTACCATCTCTGAGACTTTGTGGCAGGGACGTAGCAGTTTCCAGATCAACACTATGGCTGTAACCAGTTTACTGTATGCATGTTAATGCTCGCTCCCACTGGTATTTGAAACATCTGTGAGTGCTCAGCACATCTGAAAATCAGGCCATTTAATTCTAGGTACTTTAAATACAGATTAAGGGTCTTAAATTTAGGTATGCAGGTTTAAATGTTTTGGATCAAACCTCTCCATCAGCCTGCAATCAACAGTGCTATATAGAGATGATATTGCAGAATAAGATACAATCAGGTCAGAATTATTTGTAAAAATATGCCCATAACATAATACATCAGCATTAAGCTCACTTTAAAATACAATTCTTAGAGCTTAGCTGAATACAACACATGTTTTAATAAACTTCAACTGGCAAATCCATAGGTGATGGCAATGGGCCTATATCTAAAAGAAAAGCACTGCTCTCTTTGCTACATGCACATTAAAACCACCCATTTGTCCCAATCACAGCTTCTGTCCATGCACTAAAATTCTCTTGGTAACACCAAAGCTATCTTACTTTGCCAAGATGTACAGTTGAAGGCATAGGGTCCCAGACCAGAACAGCTTGCTACTGTTTCCCTGTTTCCAGCACCCCTGCATATTTTACTGACACTCAGGGTCTCCTTTCATAGCCTCTCTCTTGTTGTTTTTGCAAGGAGGTGGAAGCCGCCTGCTCCCTTGTTGCTGAGTCATATACCTGTGCTGAACAGAAATGATGCCAAAATAAGATTGTGGAGGATAGTTTGGTCAAATGAAAATGACCCACCTACTTTCTGGATTACCTAGAAAAGGAGCAGGGATCCACTACACCTCTCTTACATTCATGCATGTGATGCCAATATCAGGGCTGCGGGGATCAGCATGAATGACTTGAACCCCACAATGTCACGTTTATACTCTTTTGGAAATTTAAAGGGATCTTAAATTAGGATAAAAGTGGGCTTTAAAATTAATGGAAGGGAGGAGCTATGCTGCAGTGGCATTGAGACAAGTATGAATTGGACCATTATCACTTTCCTTCTCTGAAAGAAAATGGCAGAGGAATAGAGGCAAAACAGTCTCCATAAACATCTCTAGGGTTGTCATCAGACTGACGAGAGTCCCAGAATTTGTAGGAGACCATACCATGTGTCATCCCACATCCTTCTCAATCTGTTGTTCAGGAGATGGAGACTGATAGCAGGATACTCTCAGTTGAGGTGGTCCCTAACCACTGTTTTCTTAAAGGTAAAGAATACTTCACTGATTTCCATGAGAAACTATCTCAGTGTCTCTTCTGGAGGCATGAGGCTTTCCAGCCATTGAAAGAGTATAGCTGAGATTGACAGGGACCAAAAGTCAAGCTCAGAAGAGAAATGGTCTGGTATAGTAGGTCAGGCATTTCAGGTGGCATCTGAATGATAGGATCTGCAAAGTCATGTGGAAATTCCTTAGAGCAAGAAGAAAACCCACTGGGCTGAATCAAACTCCTCCAAGGCTCCAGGGCATCTGGATTCATTTTGCCATTTTGAACCTATATCCAGATTTCCTGCAGGTGGAACTTGCTTCTGCAACAGTCAGCACAGGCAAATCAGGAATGAATATAAATCCATATAGAGGGATCTAAACGAGCACAACCTGACTGTGTCTCAGTCATCTGTTAAAACAAAATACAATACTACTTTCATAATTTAACCTCAAACATAATATGTCCTTAAAGAGCTCTCTAGCACCTCCTGTAATTTCTTAATGATGAATCTTGAAACGCTGGCACAATCCCAGCTCCAGATAAATGGCTTATGGACCATTATATTTGTATTTAGTATTTATACCGAAATAAAAATTTATTTATTTATACCTAAATCTTGTAGCCAGTATATATAATCTCCCTTTTTCCTCCTATAATTCCCTCCATAGTTTAGCTCCTTCTTTTTAGGGCCAGGATATGTCATAGCAGACTTTCCTTATTAAAGCAGCTTGCCAATGTTTTCTCTGTCTTCAGCACTGTGGGATATTTCATTGACACTCAGGATCTCCTTCGATATTCTCTCTCTGTCTCTCTTGACATTTTTGCAAGGAGGGAGAAAGAGTCTGGGGGAAGGTGCATATAATGCTTCCACTGCTGAGCAGTATGAATTATATCTGCTGGAGTAATAGTGTGAAGTGGCAGGGATCCGTTTTGATGAATCTCATGCTGATTTGTAGCCCCAATTCTAGCTGTAGGTAACACTGAACACCTGTTTGGAGTACTAGAGAGGCGGTATAAAGCTCTGTACAGTAAATATGCCATGTACTGTATCTGTTTGTTTATTGTCACATGGTAATTAATTTGCAATTATATTTCGAAACATACCGGAAGAGAAGTGCACTATAATTCCTACCACCCAGAAAGAGGCTCAGCAGTGACACTTGTTAGACTCCGAGCTGGCTGATTCTCTCTTTTTTCACCACTGATTGCTTTTTTCTTTTGTCTCAGCACAAAACAGAAGGTTACAAAACAGACTTCTGTAAAGATCTGTGCCTGGATGCTAATGGGTCTGTGCAACTCTAGAACAGTATGTCTGAAAACACGCACACACATACATGAAAGAGGCAGATCTATAGGACTTCATCTCTGACATCCCTTGCCAGACCACATAATTCAGTGTTCCACTGCAGAATGAAAGTTTGTGAACCCTATTCTTTATCTCCCGTCTGTGAAATCCTTGTCTTTTCATCCAAAAGCTTCCTTTGCTTCTGTTTAGACCGTTCAGAGATTTCTTTTTATCATTCATCATTCTACCTGACTCTGACTCTGGTGATATTCCTATGAAAAACAAGCTCGGTCTTTAAAATCCTCATGAGCCCAACATTGTTTTTAAATGACTCTTGTGTTTTATTGCATCACTTCACAATAAGCTCTTTATCAACTGTTCCTTTCAGCAACCTCTCCATACCTTCTTCCACTAAGTCTCATTCATGTACCTGGAAGTCTGGCTTTCCAAAAGTCGACGCCAAAACTGGGTTTCTGCTAGCACACTTGAATGTGTGCTTGAATGAACACAAATGAACAGAAGCACCTGTTTGCCTTCAGTGTCATAATAATATTGCAAGAACACAGATGTTGCTGTGTCAGATGCTGCAGCAAGTGTTTCCAGTGCAATTTTACAACCTGATATTTGGTTCCTCTGGTACAGTTTTCAGAAACAGCTTCTGACTAGATTCACAACAAGTTGATATTGATTCTTCCTTGCCTTTTCCTAAGAGTGACCTGTTTGTTCTCAGGTCCGTGCTTGATATCAATTCATTCAGAACCCCAAGACCTGTCTTTATTTCTCTCCTCCCATGTTTTTTTGTTTAGGCTTGCAATTTTTATCTTTCTTTTCTTTCATATCTTTATTAGCATTTCCAGTCTTGATGAGTTAGTGTCAAGATACTTTAAAGATATGTACACAGGGTTAAATTCAAAATCTAAATCTGAAAGTAGAACATTATTATTTAACTAAGGCTTAAAGCTTTAATGTATGATCCCATTATACTGGTTTTGTGGCAGCTGTCCCATAGTTGCACAAAAATATTTTTCACTGTGTACATTTAAGTTTACTTTGTAGCTGAGAATATGGATCTTGAACTGGTAGAGACTGACTTGTTTTATACAAATTTACGATCAACTGCAAATGTGTGGAGTATATAAACAAAAATCTTTTGACAGTAAAATAAAAAATAAATCAATATTCCTCAAAGAGAGTGCTAACTTAATTTGCAATTATGTCAAGTAAGGAGGAAAAAGAGAAAAATCCTGGCTTCCTCTGAAAATCTTCCCAAATACGACATTTCTTTGACATTTTCACATGTACTGAAAAGTTACTCCTGAGGAATTCATTTCCATTGCTCTCACTTGGTGTCCAACAGTGACTGATATAAATATTTTATTAGGCAAACCTGCAGGTTTCTGAAGATTATATGTCTTATCAAGTTGACCCTTATAATTATGTTGTCTTCTGTAACTGTGGGATCTCTTTTAATTTTGCAGTCTTTTTGTAAATATTGAACCATAAAAAATATACAATCACAAGCAAAATCTGACTGTGAGTAAGAAAAGATGTAAACAGGTCTCTTCTTGCTCAGGAAGATTCCCATTCTGCTTGTTGAAGAAACAATGCCTTAATTCTAAGTTAGTAACTGGTCACAGTGCAGTGTGTCCTTTAACTTGGTAAAAATCTGTTTTCCAAGTCTGCTTTTCTTTGTTTTCTTCTCTTTTAAAGTAATTGTTGTAGATTTTTTTTTTTCCTTTTCTTTCCTGGAAAATGGGATTTAATTGGGAAATGTTTCAGTTGCTCAGTTTTATGCAGGTGAACTCAAATGAGGGTGTGCAGTTCTGTCAAACAGAGGTTGTATGTAGAGAAGAAAATGTTCATGTTTGATTCAGGAATATTTTACATAGGGGTTTTTTGTGGCAATTAGCTTTCATCTAAATTATTCTATGACTTTCTTTTGCAAATATGAAATGGTTGCCTCTGTTACTCTCTGCGACTGCTTTCTGCAATTATTTACTTAGGGAAGACTTTGACTTTTCTTTTCTGGGCAGCAGCAGAAACCATGCAGACCTCCTGTGAAAGAAGAGTCTGAAAGGTCCTGTGCAGATATATACATGCCTTTGTACCATCAAATTGATGCCCCAGTGCATCAGTTCATAAAGAAGGAGATGAACTAAAATATTTGCCCAGCTACTTGATGCAGATGGGGGTTTTGGCCCATATTCATCCCATTTAAATTTATTACTTAGCTGACATACCTTATTCAGGGTAATGTTCTTTCTTAAGCAGTGGAGATAAATGTACAGTTCCAGAAAGTGATTCAGATCTTAAATGAACTGGATGATCCTCTTGAAGCATCTTTCTTCTTTCCATAGACTACAGGAAAAACTACAACCCCAATTAAGACCCCTTGTCTACATTTAGTTGAGATAGACCTTTGCCCATCTATCAGTGGGTGTGTGTTGTGGCTGCGATGTTGTGGTGGGTCTCGTGACAGGCAATGCAGAAGGAAGCAGAATATTTCCAGAGTTCTGCCTTTCCTACTCCTGCAGGCCATCTCCTGTTTGCTCACAGTTCTCTGGCAAGGTAGGATCTACCTTTCCAGAAATAGCCACTAGGATAAAGGCCATCTATTTCTAAATAATTTCTTACTTGTTTCTAAACATAAAAGAAGGGGGAAGTCTAATTACATGACAGGGAAGGGCTTAAAATTAGTGATATAAGCTACAAAAATACTACAACTTCCCCTTTTTATTTAAGACTTATTTAGGAATTTTGAGAGGATGTTTTGTAAGAATTATTATTGATGAAACAACAGGGGGTAAAAGATTAAGATGTCTTGGATGGAAGGTAATGAAATAGGGGCTAAAAAGAAGGGGGTGCTGCTGCTATATCTTTAGGTTTCTAGAGAATAACTGAGATGCCTTTTGGATTCCTGCTTGAATGACCTGCAAATAGTAAAGAGATGTGTGGCAGCAGAAATGGCTCCAGTTTCTAGGCAGACTTGGAAAGACTTGCACAAAAATGTGTGATGGTCATGTACTGATAGAGAATGCCACTGGCCTGTGTGAACTCCACAAATGAGCTTTATTCATAAACACTTGGGACTTCTCACTTGTCCTCACCTGTACTACCTTTGGTTACACAGTGCAGTATATCCAGTGGAATAAAGAGTGGAAGCCCACTCTGTTATCAGCTCAGCACCTTCACTGTCTGATATAACTTCTCAGTTGTTCTCTTACTACATTCTAGTGCTCAAGTACTCCAAAATCCTCAGCATTTAGGAACCCCTGTTTTTCTTCTGTCCCTTCTAATATTTCTAGATATCCTTTAACCCACGAGAGGAAATAAAATGCTAGATGAATGAGAAGTGCTTTTACGCTGCCTTTTTTGCTTCAGCTCAAAATAGCTGAAATACTGTGAGTTCTATGTGACCACCAAATTGTTCTTGCAGTATGAAACAGGGTGCATGCTTTTTATGCCTTGGGATGCAAGGGGGTGTGAGGGAGCTAAAATAATGTTGGGGGAATAACACAGACTGACAGGAGCCAAATCTAGTAGGTTTTTTGGCAGTAGTTTCTAGAATAAATTATCCCTAGAATACATTCAGATTTGACTTGTAGAAAATTTACTGAAATTGTAAAAAAAAATATTAAAGTGAAAGCTAACAATTGAGCAGTGAAGAAAACTAGGGTTCTGGTTTTGAGCTGGCTCTTTGGTCTTCTTTTATTTAATTGTAAGCTCCCTAAAGAGAGATGTACTCCCATCCAGCAGCTTTTCTATTTTAACCTTGTGCAGTGGCATATGATTCCCTCTGCACAGGCCCTCTACAATTAAATGTCTTTGCTGGAGGCCAGGGTTTCCAAATGTCCTTTTAGGTAAGTGCGGCACTGCCAGGAGAGCCAAATGTATCCCGAGAAGCCAAGAATTTCCCCTCTATCTCTATGGTGTGTCCAGGAGTCAGAGATACTGACACTATTGTCAGTAATGGTACCTCTGTATTTTATGTTCAAACAAGATCTGTTCACTTCAAAACAGATTATATGAGCTACTTTAATTTCATTTCTACAGAGCTTTGATTGCTAACAGCAAGGTGTGAGGTGTTAGTTAGTTAAAACTAGTTTTTATGTTTAGTGTTTCAAGAAGTATAGATTATACACTTGAATCTGATTTAAAAACAACAAATACTGAAGTGGTACATTTCAGTAAAGGCCTCTAAAAGTTCTTGAAAAAAGTGAGCCACCATCCTGTGTATAATGCAGTGAGAGGTGTGGGAGCAGGGAGTGTGCATTGCATGCCTTACAGACAAGAGGAACCCCTAGGAAATGGAGGAAGTAGGGCAGAAACGAGGGTTAAAGATGCAGACAGCAGTTCATGGATTCAGTTTGTCACCATCCCTGCAATCCTAAATCTGCAACAGCATCAGTGAAAGAGCTGCTTTGAGGCTCCTTTTGAAAGATTGTGACTCTTTTAACTTCCTAAGCATCCTCACTGCATAGCTCATTGCACAGGCTAGGAGGACTCGGCTAGTAAGCATTATAACTTGTGTTGATGGAAAACAGTTCAGTAACATGTGTCATGAATCTTGACAGAACTAATTGAAATCTGTGGTGTTTTTTCCAAATACTGTAAAGTTCTCTCACTTTCTAGAAGACCCTATGAAGTTGTGTGCATAAAACCTGACAAGCTGTTCCTGTGATATCAGTGGTTGTGATTACAGTGGGCTTTGTAGTTACTTAAGGTTACAGAAAACTGTACTTTTTTTCACTTGGATAGCGCTTTCTTGTAATATCCTGTAACACATAATCGAGAAAAAAAACATAGTAAAATTTATAATCTTATAGAGCAAATTAAATCTGTACTGTCAAAAAATCACCTAAGCAAATGCTGGTTTTACTATTCTCATTTTGTGTACTGAGGAAAATTGGGATTATGTAGGCTGTATCCTAATGCTGCCCATGTTGCAGCGAAAGGAGGCTCACTTCAAATAAACACTGAATCCAATTTTAGTCAGTCTATATCTCTTGATTGCAATTTATTTTTCTTTAAATATGCAGAATGAGACTCAGGGCTTTTCATTTCTTAAGAGATGAACAACCAGAGCAATATGACACATTTATACAATGCTTAATTTCAGAAGCAAGGAAATTAGACAAATGGATATATTGAGCCCAGAATTTAGATCAGGGTTCAGCTTCTGAGCTTAAAATGATATATTAGCCTTTTAAATGATGTTGCTTTTTTGATGCAGTCTCTATCACCATTACACTCCTCTCCCATTGATGTTTTTCATCATGTATCTGTTATAAATTCTCAGCTCTGGGGAAGAGTGAAGATTAGATTCGTGTTGATCATAATAAAACATATCCATCGTAACTTTTTTCTGTGTGTCTGGGAAAAGCTAGATTGGTAACTTAGCTCCATTTCCTCATGGGAAAAATTCCTGAAAGGTAAATGTTAGCTGCAGGAATTCATAGTATTGTAAAGACAGGAATAAAGGGGAAAACTACAGCCCCATGTTACCAGCTCTACACTGAGGTGTTGTAAGGAGTATTACAGTATTCTGTGACATTGATCAAGATTTATATGGTTACACAGTGCTAAAATTTGTGTATGCTGCAGCATATGAGGAGTCTTTGCAATTTCTCCCCCAACTTTTTTCTCCCAGATTTTTTTTTGTGTGTACAGAACTATTTCATTTCCATATTTGTCAAACCTGAATTTTATGAGACTGAAAAACTTTAGAAGTTAAATGTTTTGCTCTAAGTTCAACACAGTACTTTCTTCAGACTGTTTTTTTTTTTCTTCCTTTAATTAAGCAGATTTTTTTTTCACATTTCCCATTTGAATCAGACAAGTTCAAAACAGATTTTATAGAGTTTGCTGCTGTTCAGCCAGTGAACTAAATACTGAGTGATTACTATGCCATTATCCTACTTCCATGATGATATTTTCTGACTGTACATGAGTGGCTTTCCACCAACTCTACTGTGTCTGTACAAAGATTCTAGAACAGCTCTTAAGTCTCAATTCACACCAGTTTCATCCACAAAAGTCTCAGGAAAGTCCATAAGCAGGTAATTAACTTCAAACTGAGGGGCGGACACTCTCAGCGGAGAGCAGACATCCACATCATCTAGTTTGGCTCCCTCATTAAGGTGTGTCTCGGAACTGTTGCTTTTAGGAACCGAAACTCCCTTAGATGCTAGAAAGAGCCAGGAGTCCTCAAGACAGTAATGACAGCAGCCACAGTGTCTACTTAAAGTGAAACTAAGTGAGTGTCTCAGGTAAGAAAGTAGGTCCATATACTGAAAGGTGAATAAAAGTTTGCATGTGTTGCTGACACAAGGGCATACATATATATATAGCTTAGTATCCTGCAGCATCAAACAGAGCTTCATAGTCAAGAAGATACACAGAACCCCTTGCTAGATATTTTGTCCTTGCAGCATATGGCAGTAATGAAATCTAGATATACTGACAGTATTTTCTTTTTGCAGTTTTTAAGAGTTGAAAATACTGAGTTTATAAAAGCTCATTTGGTGTACAAGAAAATCTATCTATTCCTCCAAGAAATTTCTGTTTCTTCATCAGCTGTCCTTTCATAAGAGTTTCTCCTATTGGCTAGTGTTTGCAAAGAGCTTTGCAGATGAAAGCATTAAGTGCCTGCTGTTATTACTACTATTATAGAGCATACTGTAGGTATGCAGAATGGAAGTATTCATTGAAAGTAGTTATTTCACATACACTGAAATAACTTGGGCCATGTTTATCCCTGGTGTAAATTCAGTGAGGCCAGTAGCAATCTATCAGGGTTGAACCTGGTCCTTTTTGTTTTTACCTGTAACACAGTTTATATCAAATCAAGTTAAGGTCACACTAGGACCTATTTCTGTAAAAGCATGTTTGTCTGCAAAGCCACTGAAACACCCTGAGAGTCAGTTTTCAATGTCATCCATATCCCCCCAAGTGCTTTCATCATTCAAAAGCTTACCATTAAAGAAAACCTCCTTTATTTTCAATTTGTTGTATCGGAGGGAATGTTTGAAAGCTGTCATCTCACATGGAAAGGCACTACAACATTGACTTTCAAAGAGCATGAGTCATTTTTAAAAGTGGGCCTTAGACTTGTAAGTTACTCAACTGCTCTTGAAGATTGTGTCCTTTCCAGTAATATGAAATAGCTGTGCACCTTTGGATATCATAATGAAAGCTTTATACATCACTACCCAGTAGTTTACTTGAAGGGTGAATAAAATGATGAAATAAGAGACTAGGGAAAGTAAGAGGGAAGGCTGGAGGAGCAGAAAAAAAATATGTATTTTTATATAGATTTCACCACTTGACATAGAATCATAGAATAATTTAAGGCGGAAGTCATCTGGTTCAACCCCTCACGCAGAGCAGGGCAGACAGAATACAGTGCTTTCGTTTTTAAACAAAAAAAATATATGCTAAAGCTCTAGGAAGATTAATTGTGCAAAACCAACCAGGTTTCTTGCCCCCAACTACAACAGCCCCTCCCACCCTCCCAGA
>NW_020799091.1:62846916-62859544 GCF_003259725.1 Athene cunicularia
CTCCCAGAGTTTAAGAAATTAAGCAGGTTAAATATCTTGCTTGTGGTTGTGCAGAACACTTGTGGGTACTGAGAGGATTCTGTGCTGCAGGATCGTGCCTGCACCTCACTAATACATTAGAAGTTTGTCTTTTCTGGTAAGACTGTAACCAAAATTCTACTTGACTGTGAGGCACAGTGCTCAGAATGGGTCAAACCTTTAAAAATCTTCTGAGCTTTTAGGAAGGGTAGGGAATTAATTTATGACTTAATGACATTAGCAATTCTAGTTATTCATAAACCAAAGATAAGGGAAACGCTACATCCATTTCCCTGTGTTAAATCTTGTTTAACAAAGTTTTCTGTGCACAATAACAGCTAGCCTAAAAAATGGGTTATGGACTGTTTAAGTTGTTATATTCTTAGCTGAAAGTGCTTAAAACTGGGTACCAGCCATATCCATAGTGTGATGCATAGAGGTACTTACGTGCTACAGACCTGAGTCTTTCTCATGTTTACAGCAAAGCTATTGTGATGTTTCCCAGATATTCCAGGCAATATTACATTTTGGCACCTTAAGGATGATATCCCACATTTTCCTGAGCAGGAGCAGCCATCCCTACATCCCTGAAACTGCAGCATAGGTCATCCAGTGCTGATGGTATTAGGAGATAAACACAGCCACTGGCTGCCAGAATTAACATAGTGCTGAAGTTACTTTCTGGCACCATGCCAGAGAACATATAAACAATGACATACATTTAAAACAAAACCTTTAAAAATGCTTAGACTCAAAGAAGAATTAGAATTTTAGGCATAAATTACCTGGAGTCATCTAAGGAGTTTCCAAAGCGTTTGCTAAAGCAATGAATTTTATGCAGCATGTTTGCAAAATTTGGAGGTGTTAAAGGGAGGGATGCAATCTAATTGTGAAAAGAATTGGACCATTTAAAACAATGGCTTTACAGTTACTGCATTCATGGTAATTAAATCACGGAGTTCTTCCTTAGGCTTTAAGGATTGGCAATGGAGTTCTTGTAATCCTCTACTGATCTTCTCAGGGCATCAGGACTGTGGTTTATTGACATGTAATTAGATCAGGATGTCACTACATCAATGTCAGTGTAAACATCACTAAGTAAGTAGCTGATCCTTACAAGATCAGCAACCTAATCTCCTCTGGGATGCCAACAAGCTTTGTTAACATTTAGGCTTAGGATTGTATCTGTTCTTTTAATGCCAGGCTCCCAACCACTGTGGGAGATTTGACATCGCAAGTCAACCAGCATCTGAAGTTAAACTAGTCGTATTGATGTTCTGGCAACTGCAATACCTCGTCGGCTAATAGATTTCATGAAATCTTGCTGGCAGCACTTTTTGCAGGGCAGGGTGGGAACAGGGTTGGACTTTCTAGTTTACGTTTGTAAACTGACTGCGAGTCACCTGCTGCATAGGTAACTGAAATTACTAGCTTTTAAAGACACTTGTATATTAGCTGATTTCTTACAGGTCTTATTTATGGCTTTAAAAATCTGCAATTGCCGTTGAAAGAAATCTTATAAAATAACATTTTTAATGATTAATCATAAATCGTATTTCAAATTGCCAGAAATACAATCAAAGAATATTGTTTCATGGAGTGGAGGTTTGAAATCAAGCTTCCACTTCTAAAAACATCTTTAATGGAGAAAAATATCTATACATTTATTTTATTTTGAGGGAATGAAAATATATCTTAATTGGGATCACTTCAGCTTGTCTGATTTATTCATATACTAAATCTAGTTCTATAATCAAAAGATTGTGAGCCTTTCTTAGACTGAGGATTCATGTACAGTTAATGTCTATTGTAATAGTCTGTTTTTTCTTAGCTTTCAGATGCACTTCAGAAATACAGTGTAGACCATTGGGCTTCATGAGCACAGTTTGAAAAACACGGGTTGTTTTTCTTATTTGAAAAAAACTTCCATCGACTCTGATGGAAATTAAGAAGTCAAGTTTTTACCATAGGTTTTCCAAAAAAAATTCAATGTGGTTGTGAAGCAAAGGAATAAAGGTGTTGTTGTTAAGGTCTAAAACCCTGCCTATAATGGTGAACAAAACTTCTCTTAGCTGCGATGGCTATACTGTCAGGTGTATGAGACTATTGGGGGTGGGAGATGTGTGTGCGAAAGATTGTAATTGTGTGAATTCACCACCCTAAATATGTGTGGGTGTTTAGATACAATTACATAAACCGAGGAAGAACATAATCATCTAAACAACAGTAATTACAAAACCTGGTGTTCTGAGCTGCTATATTGGTAGACAATAGGAAATATTATTTGGTTTTAGGTGTTTACAAGGAAGGTTAACAAACGGATACTTCCAAAGTTTTAGGAATATTTAAGGCTCATAGACAACCCTGAAAGATTCCAGACAGTATTTGGAACCTCAACAAATTTTAACACTTGCCTCTGGATTTATTTGCTGCATGTCTGAGCACCTGGTAGTTTGCGAGCAATGCATGAGCAGGCCCTGTCAGATCTCTAAGCTAGTGCACACCTTTAAAAAAGAGAAAAAAAGAAAAAAAACCCCAAACCTTCCAAGCTTTTGTGTGGGGATGTATGTCCCTGTGGGGAACTGCGGCGCTGAGAATCACCAGTCTACTGCTATTATGCCTGCAGGGTTGAAGCCGGACAGCTGCTCTTTGTGTCCTTTGTGCTCAAGGGCTTGGACTCATAGTTTTTCATGGGTTTGTTTACTCTGACCTGCATACATATCAGGAAAGTTTAGAGAAGGGAAGTTACCTAGAATAAATCCAGAGGATGTGCATGGTAGAACGCTCATTGATGAATCCAGTCAAAACGACTTGAGAATTTAATGCATAAGACTATTCTTAAACTCTTTTCCCTGGGGGGTTAAAAGTTTAATAGATTAAAAAAAATATTTCCTACTCTTGAAACTAGACATCTGAATCAAAATGGATGTAAATTTGTTTGAATCTAACAAAGCTGTTAAGTATTTAAAAGCTGCTATCACTGGAAATCAGAAGAAAAAAAAAAAAAACCCTGAATACAAAGTTAGAAATAATTGCCTTTTCCTGCCTTTGGTCTCAGTCAGATTGAATCTTTCTCACAAGCAGGGATGTAGGGAAGTTGTGAATGGTCTTGTTGGAATGTGAATAGTTGCTACTCGGTAACACCTCCAAGGATATACTGTAATGTAGAAAGTTGAGACCTTCTCTATCCTCCTGCAAGAGGAATTCCAGGGTAATTTATTCATGCTTGCTCACTGCACCTGAAGGATTGCCATATAAACACACCAGTAATCATGTTAAAAAACCAGATTGATCGACAAGGGAAACCCATGCAAAGAACATGTTTTTCAAGCATGACTTTTATATTTTATCCAAGTTTAGAAATTATTTATTGACATGAGACAAATGGACTGTTTAACCTCCATTTAAGTTCATGTTTAAAAAACTGTTACCATTTTCAGGTAACGCTCAAGTTTAACGGGGTCTTTCAGAGAGAGACCTTATTGTATTGGAGGTTAGGTTTCCACAGCTGCTAATCCTTTAATATTGCTTCAGAAAAAAAAAAAAAAAAAAAAGGTTATGAATACAATATTGCAAACATATCAGTCCCTTTTCTACTTGTTTAAGTAAACCGGCTTATGTGAATCAGGGAAACTGAACAAGCCCTATTCCAAAAACACTCCACCAGTCAAAGCTGGAAAGGTCAAATTGTTTGAAAATGACTAATGATTAGTTTATAGTTCCTTTAATACACAGGTTCCATAACAATGGAATTAATCTTTAGAGGAAAAACATTAGAAGGTAGTTTACTCCCAAGGGAGACGCTCTGGGGTTTTGTACTAATAGTTATGATGAGCACTCATCAGGACAGACAGCAAAACCCCAGGACGTCTCATTGTTTAATCAGTTCGGGTAATATCAAGTTGATTAATCAGCTGCGCTTCCTTCTGACAGAAGCTGTTCATGTTTGCAGCAGCAGTAGCACTCTTAACTCTGCACATCACTGATCGCAATGCTCCCAGCAACTCCCGCCTTTGACACTGGGCAGAAAGAGCAATGTTTCATTAAGTTTGTCTTATCTTTTCCTTCTTTATTGAGGTTTTGGGGATTTTTTTTTCCCCTTGTTTTGTTTTGGAGTGTGTTTCTTCTGAACAGGAAAATGCTTTGAAGTGAAATGCTAGAAGCATTTTGTCTGTGTTTTGCGATTAGTGTTAGTGTCTCGCAAATGGATTGGGTGATTTAGTGATCTTGGGAAAGACAGACCTTCCCTTTGACTTTCTTGTGGACAGGATTTTACTGTTTAAGTCTTAGTTTCTCTGATAAAGATTTTTTTTGAACACTACTACAGGTGTGAGGGAAAATTAAGAGACGTGGCAACCTTCTGCATTTCCCAGCCACAGCACACCCCATTCCTGCTGAGCTAACACAGGGCCTTTTGGGTGCATACCAAACCAGGGGTCTGCGCTTCTTTCACACATGGAAGGTAATCACAGCAGATTCCCACCTCCCATCTCCATGGTCTTCCTCCTTTCTGAGGGCAATTCTTGTCAGCACGTGTTTGTGCATGCACAAATGATGCAGTGTACTTAGATTTATGTGCTTTTGTATTACAGAATATTTAAGGACAGGCACATACGAATAAGAGGTCGGTGCCATAGGCTGCCATGTGGATAAGTCATTGTGTACACAAAAACCTGTTCCAAAACTGCACTTCAAGGGCTAAATTCAGTGCAAAGGAAAGGTTCTATTAAGTGTGGGTTTTAAGCATAAGAAAACTATAAGTTGAAGTCCATACAGTTCATGAATGCACGTTAGAGATGGAGATGGAACCTGGGGAGGCTGTGACAAATTCTTGTGTGGTACATCCATCCATGAGTCAAAATCCTGAATTTAATATAATGCAATGAGCCTGAAACTGTGAAGAGAATTCCATTTTTAATTTACAGTGAGCCTAATTCAATAAAATACAAGAAGATATGCTGTGTTTACAATATAGCTGGAGTGTTGTAGTGGATCAAAACAATAGTTTTTTTTAAAGTGAAAACGATTTAAAACTATTTTATCAATTTTGATTTATACCGTTTGTTCTGAGACCATGAAAATGCTCGTTTATCCATTTCGCAAACAGGAAAGAATGATTAAATGGCAATAACGATCAGTGAGATTCTATACAGCCATTTACTATTACTACCCAGTAATGCACTCTAATGTCTAAAGTGTCCTTTGGTGACAGCTTCGAAGCAGATCACTGGTGCTTTCTAGCATTAAAGTGCTTCCTTTTTAAAATAATTTATAGTACATTTTACAAGGCTATACTAGGACACCATGTTTTCTTTTTTTGCTGAGTATCAGGTGAAGGGTTTAAGGAGGGGGCAAATGAGCAATATAAGTACTGCCAGATTTTAGGCATTTTTTTCTGAAAATTTTATTTGAAAGGGTGAGTTTGGGAAATATGCAAACTATAACTGGAACTTTGTGTAGTCTAGCAAAAAGAAGCTTATATTATAGGATGTTATCATCTCCTGAATTCTGCATTTGCCTGTCTCTATATGTGTCTCCTTTTGTCTAATTGTACAATAATCATAAAACGATAATGTTTGCAACTTGCAATTCTTATGAAATTGTGACTAAAAGAACAAATGCATGTGCATTAATATGTGTTATTATCCCATTAGGGATGGGAAGAGAAACATACCTTTGAATTTCAAAGACCTTCAACATCAATGCATTAAATTGGAATCAGTCATTTAATGGACAGAGATGGGAGAAGAATGGATATCTCTTTTTTACGTGTTCTTTTTATTTCTTTTAAAATTACTGAAATAGAATACTGTGAGAAAAGTCAAGTCATCCATGAGCATTTAAAAACATCTCTGGGCAAAACTTGAAAGCATCAGTTGCTGCAGAGGTGGAATTTCCACAGCCCACAGGTTCTGGCTCCTCCTTAAATTTCTGATATAATTAACTAGTTTAGCTAGCTACCTCAAATCCTGACAGATGTGAAGACCATTTAAGCCTTCCAAGAAAAAAAAATTAATTTATTTGCTTGGTGTGCTTGTTTCAACTAATCAATTAATACTGAAACCACAGTAGGCAGAACTTAAGAGAATATAGGGGAGTTTCACTTTTCCCAGGATTACTCTGGGTGAATTTTCTCTTGTTTTCCACTTTTTTACCAACTGATATTATAGTCTGATGTTTGGTTGCGAACTTCTGTCAGATTTTCATTGGAGAACCCTGAATGTGCAGCCATTTCTGCATAAATGCAGATTCTGTGTGGACAAGAATGTGCACTGAAACCAAGTGGACCTCCTATTCCCATCAGATCTTCTCTTTGTGTCCAGAGCTGTGGATGTAATTGAAGAATTGGGACTTCAACTTACAAAATGTTCTGAAATCCTGCAGACAAGGTGCACATAGGAAGTATCTGTGAAACAGAGGGATGAAAATAAACAGGCTTATATACAAATCGCATCTCTGTTCACATCCAGTCTGATTAATCCTCTTCTGGTCAAAAAAGCAAAATAGGTACCATTGGACACCAGGCTACCATTTTCCAGTTTAACCTGCCAGAGCACATTTAAACTGGATGTTTTACTTCAGATATATCTCTATATAATCCTACATTTCATTTGCTACTGAGAAACAAGAGTTAGGCCCTGCTGTTGTATGCACACCATATGAACTGGTGGGGAATGACTACGTGTTACTCAGATAGTCTTAAAAATCTACCTATATCATAACTGTTTATTTCCACCCAGAGTGAGGAGAGGTCCTACACATAAAGCTTGCCTCATGGAGTCATAGTATGTTTGAAGGATGATGAATGAAAAAAAAAAAAAAGTGATGATGCAGAGATCTGTTATTTATTTATGTTCCATAAGCAATATGCACATGCCCTGCAAGGGGAAAATTCAGAAAGTGTAACCAATTCATCCGTACAAATATTGAATATCTGGTTTGAGTTCTCCCTGTGCTTTAGAGGGATTTGCTATAAATGTTTTTACTTCCCTTCTGTGTATGTAGAGGTACCCTGATAACCTCAGAGTCATGGTACAAAGACCATCCAGGTCAATGAATGTATTTTCACTGGCTTCAGTTGGGCCACATTGTGAGAGCTGTGGTGCTTCCAGTGTTCAAGGGGTCAACACTTTTACAGAAAAGCATTTCCATTAAAAACTTCATATTTGAAGAGTTATTAGTCATGTGGTTTTGCTCAGATGAAGCTGTGACTTGCTATCTGTGATCTTAATATAGATGCAATTTTGAAGTGTAATTTTAGGTAGGTTTCTGGAAACTGAGTAGACATACAGCAATACAAAAGGGAGGCAGGTAATGTACATTTGAAAGTCAGAAAATGTGTTAAGTAATCACTTTGTCTTAATATTTACTATTGTAATAAACCCTATGTTCTGTAGAACCCTTTTAGGACATTGATCTTATATATGGTTAATTCTGGTGTTTTCAGACTTTTAAATTGTAGTTTTCCATTCCTGGACTGACCTCAGATTTTTAGAGATCTATTGACTGTCCTGCTATGCTATCTGAATTATGGGAAAGAAAACTTAGGTTACAAATACTGAATATGCACTGGAAAGACTGTCTACCCACATGCAAAAAGCTGCATATTTCTTACTCCTAATAGAAGAAAACACTTCCACCACAGTGTACAGGCATGTTTCTAATTTTATTTCCCAATAATGCAAACCCAGAATAAGGACAATCAAAGCTTTTGCACATAAATAATACTTTCTAAGGAACAGTACTTTTGCAAGAGTTAAAGGCTAGAAATTAATTTCTGGGAATATGAAATAGTGTCAGGAAAGATTTTAGGGCAACCTGAGGAGGTCTGGCTCAACCTTTCCTGGATTGGTCTTGGTGCTTGGGGTAGCAGGGTGTGGGATTGGACAGTGCCAGAATTGCTCACTTCCACATTATAAATCATGCTGAAAATCAAGATACTAAAAACTATAATGAACAAATGTCAAAGTTTTTTTTTTGCGATTTGACATATTTTGCGCTATTGAGGGAAAAGTGAATTAAATTTCAAACTCTTCTTTGCATCCAGGACTATGTTCTGATTTTTTTTTTTTTTTTAAGTAAGATGAGATAGTCATATAATCACTTCAGATGGGAGCTTTAAGAAAGAAAACATCAATAAATATCACAAGACTCAGAATGTAATAATGAAAGACAACACTGCAGTTTACATGAAAGATCATGTAAACATGTATTGACTCTCATTGAAGAACATGTATTATAGAATCTTCTATAAATACCATTTATTTCCTAACTTCTTTTGATGCTGCTGCTGTCAGGTTTTACTTTTTAGATATTCTCCTGCTGTACTATTCTGCCTTTGAAAGACAGGGTGGAGAATTATCCTCACATAAGTCACACAGGGCTGGAGTGATCCCGTATTTCAGACTTAAGGAAGGTATGTACCTGAAGTGCAAAACTGAGATAGCTCTTCCATCTTGCAGGAGAGGACTAAGTAACCAGTGTAATATGGGAGGAAAAAGACAACTCTTTTTTTTCTTTCCTTTGCTTTACCTTTTTAGTCTTCTCCTGTCCAGCTATCCACTAGATATACTGCTTTTCAGAGTCACTAATAGTGAACCCCAGATCATCACTGGCATATCACTGTTAACCACGACAGGTGTTAGGCAGGTTAACAGCAAAAAAGCACAAGAAGGTCTGTACATCTACACCCAGACCAGCAAATTAAACATGCTGGGACAGTCCTCTGGCACTGAGGCCAAGAGCCGCAGAGCCAACCATGTCTGTGGTGTTAGGTCCAAGTCAGGGTGACCATGTGCAAACCAGTGTCTGGAACTGGTGCCAGCCCCAAGCCACCACTGGGAACAGTCTCATGGTATGGCTGGGACCAGACCAGGTGGAAAGTCTGGGCCAATGGCCTACCAGAAACCTGTCACACCGCCTATCAGTCAAACCCACCACCCATTCACCAGTATGAGGGCAGCTCATATCAGCAGTCTGGCTAATTGCCTGTTAGTCCTAACTTGTCTAGCAGCACATCTTCTCATTGCTTCCCTCAGACCACCTAGCAGACAGGCAGAAATGAAAAGTGATGAGAGAAGGGGCATTCATCCTCTCTGATCCTGAAGACAGCATGTTGCATGTCTCCTGCCCAGGCCTAACGAGGACACTGCCTATTCCAGCTGTCCCTTATGTCTGGATACTGGGTTTGCTTTTAAAGCATTTGCTTTATTTCATTAATTGTTCACATAATTAATATATATGCATTGATTTGAGGAATGGATTTAATGATGGGGAAGGGGAGCTCTGCGTTCCTTTTAGGCAGAGGAATGTTTGATGGGCTGGATATGTCAGGCCAGAGAAATGTGCATTTACCGTGGGGGGTTATTGACTCTCCTGGGGTGCTCCCGCCTGACGATGATGTCTTTAAAAGATGAAAATGCTTTGGGTTTAGGATGGAACAGAAGCCAGAAAAAAAAGCTCATGAAAGGTATTTTCAAAGAAGCAGAAATGCAAGGTAAGTAATTTTCTCATAGAGTGCGTGTAACGTAGTGGAAGCAGGGCAGTTCACCAAACTTCTCATGCATGTGTAGGTTTCTACCAGAGAAGAGATGATGGCATGTTACCCTAGTTTGGACTGTCAGGAGGAATCCTCACAAATAGCAAGTGAGTCAGTAACTGGAAGAAGATCCATAACATTTTAGGTGAATCTTAATCATGTCTTGATTTGAGTATCTTGATTTCCATTTTTTTCATGAATTCCCACAAAGGTTATCCCCTTTCTGTGAACATGCTAATACAAAGTAAAGTGAGGGACTGGTAGAGAATTTAATTGGATGGAGAAATAATTTTCTTTATAAGAAATAATGACTGATTTTAGCAGACATGGTGGGAATGTGTGTGCATGTGGCTATGTGCATGTACAAATGCATATACATGTATAGTGTCTGTAATGTATATAGGTGTATGTAAATGTAAGTGCATATATAAGTATAGATGTATCTATAGAGAGATGAGTGTATATTTAAGTGCATATTTGTGTGTGTGTGTGTGTGTGTGTGTGTGTGTATGTCTGTGCTTTTTGGATCATTCAAGAAGGGAACAGAAATTACATGATATAGTTTAGGTATTCATCTATGTAGCTCAACTGGATAAATGTCCAAAGAATTGTTGATAAAAATATTCTACAGCCACCAACAACCATAAAATGCTAATTAACAAAGAATCTAATTTACATGAATTAAAGGTGCATAAATAACACATAGTCGTTTTTCATCACAAACTTAGCAAAAGGTTTGTAAAGTTGCAAATTTGCAATGAACTCTGTTTATGGGTTGTACCAAATCATATGGAAACAAAAAGACAGGCTTAACCAATCAGCTTTGGAGCAGATCCTAAAATGAATGTTCATGTGTAAAAAAGCATAATCAGAAATGATTTAGCCAAAAAAATGAGAAACATAATTAAAGATGAGAAAATATGAGACTCCACTTAATTTTACTGAAGCAATTATGAACTATTGGCCCTTGACATATCAACATCCTAACCTCATAAATTTGCCTCAACTATAAGATTATCTTTGGATCCAGACTTTTTCTAAGATCTTCAGGATTTATGATGATGAATTGCCTGCATTTTCCATCCAGTCTGATAATAATTGCAAAGAAAATTTCATGCCTGAGTGCTGATCTCATATCTGATATCATAAATTATACGATATTTCTGACAATAATTGTGATACTTCATCTCCACACTAACTTTGGACCTCTCCATATTAGTGACATTATTTAGAATATTCATTCTGAAAAATGTACATTTATTCCAAGAAAATGTACCACATTTTGTATATTATGCACAGTGTCCCACTTCACCACTCTAAATAACCTCTGGAAGTGACATCTTTTCTGAAAAAGCCTTTCTATGTGATATACAAAACTGCATCAGTTTGTGCTTAGTATATGCAAGGGAGATGAAGCCATATTTTTAGTTTTCTTGAATAATTTTACTGCTTTCTGGACTCGACTTTCAGAAACAGAGCTTTTTATTGTCACTGTCTGGTAGAATTATGAAGAAGATGCCGTACCTTTATTCTAGATTCTGTAAAACTGCAGAAAAGGACCTCCATTTTGCATTTTGGGGATACAAGTCATAAAAAGCCTATTTTATGGATGGAAATTTTACACTTACATCCCTAGTTATTTTCAGGAATCATGGCAGGAATGGACTTTAAGGCTGTGTAATGATCATGCCTGTGCATTTCAGTGCTTTCCAAGCAATTTTTTTCCTTTTACATTTTCTGGATTTTCAGTATTAATTTTCATTAGTATACCTGTATGACTTCTTCCCCTTAATTACAGGTATTAGACTTTTAGCTACTGAAGAGCTTTTACTTTCTTGTGGGATGGTGGAGACAGACAAATATATAGTAAGTTTCCAAGTTGTCTTATTTCACACCCAAGTTGAATTAAAAATTAATCAGCATTTAGTGTCATTAAAAGTGAAGAGGTGAGGTAGTGCTCTCACTCTGCCCCAGCAAACAAACAAACAAATAAATAAATAAATAAATAAACTCCTTTATTTTTTCAATAAAAAGCCATATTTGGCCTTCTTGAAAAAGAAACTGCCGTTTCAAATAGCTGGAAATTGAAGTGCCATTTCACTAAAGGCTGGAGTAAGTAGACAACTTCATTTTGTAGACCTGTCACTCAGATTGCTTCCATCAAGAATAAACTCACTCTAATGAAACGGCCGTTAAGACAGCAGTATTTTAACTACAAAATACAGCAAGGCTTCTCCCTTAGTCCTGAGGCAGGGGTGCCACAGTGTGCTGTATTGTTCTAGAAAAGGCCTCCCACTCAAAGGTAGGCTGAGGAGCTAATGCTAGGAACGTGTTTGTGCCAGGCTTCATGACTGCCATGGAGAGAAAAAGTTGACCTTCATAAAATGATTCAGATTGCTGTTGAGCTGAACGCTTTCTTCTCCATTGGCTATAGAGGGAAATTATTTTGACAAGCTCCTAACTCAGCTCTTCAACAAGGTATCTAAAGTTAGGTTGGATTTATCAAAAGGCAGCTAAACCTTTTATACTTTAGCTGGTTCCTACAGGAATTTTGCTGTTGATGTAACTCAGCATGTGCTCCTTGATGTTCCCGATACTGCTCTGAAGTCATACTGTAGAAAAGCAGCTTAAACATCTTTCCACACCTCCTCAAGTCCTCAGCAGAGCACAGTCTGGATCACAGAAATCTGTCTCCCTGGCTTTGCACTGAGACTAAATCCGCTGAGTAGTGCGGCAACACCAGGAAGTGAAACATATTGAACTCGGCAAAGTGCCAATGATATAATATCAAGGAAAAAAAAAAATTAGTGTTCTATATTGAGCTGATCCTCACATCTTTAAGTAAAAATATAGTGTAATTATGCTGACTGAAGTCCATTTTATCCTATGCCTGTGAAGATCAACAATTACATTCCTTCTTTTCTTTACTGAAATAACCATGATCCCAAAGTGACCTATTCTGAATTCAAAGGTTTCTATACATGCATCATAAACATCTAGGTAAAGGGCAGTTTTTACTCTTCTGTTCAAAAGTATCTCATTAAAATCCCGGGGGGAGAGGGGGTGGGGTGG
>NW_020799091.1:62859594-62934383 GCF_003259725.1 Athene cunicularia
AGGTGGGGGGGGAACCCAAACAACAAAACCAAAAAGGTCTGTGAATTTTCCTTAGGCAAATAAAAAGTGTGAAATAAGGGAAAAAAAAAAAAAGTTTTATATGATACAAGGATTTAAATATTGTTCTGGCAGGAACTAAGGGTGTATTGGAAAAGGCATCTTAGGAACACATCTTCATAGCCTGAAAGCCAACTATATGTGAGTGCCACTGTATTTTATTCCACAGCAATGTCAGGTACCAAATAACTACGACAAAGCTGTTAAGTTACAAGAATGATTGTGAAATTCCAGAGACTCGGAACCCTAGTTATTCTACTTTATAAAAGTCCATCCTCTGTAAATAGTTTTCATTTGGCCATGACAGAAAAAAGTTTTGGTTTTGCATCAAATATCTGTGGTTCTTATTTAGCAAAATGCTTAATTTTAAGACACCTAAGCCTCTGTGAAATAATAATAAAAATCCCATGGGTATAAAATTATTTTTCTCATTCTTAATTTCTGTTTATTTGAAGTCACAGTGTATTGCCAGTTATTGTTTTTGAGACTCAAATGTGTATAAATAATTAATGCATCCTAAATAAAAAAAAAAAAAGCAGCTCATTTAAAAAAGAGTGTTCCTTACCCTATTCACTGAACACAGAATTGGGCCCTTATTGTAACGTTACCCTTCTAGGGCTATAGGGTACAAATACAGCAAGCATAGCAGAGCTCATTTTGCAGGCTGAGAAACGCAATGGATTTCTCATCTGAAACAGAAGCAGGTGAAATTTTTAAGTTATTTTTTATCTTTCTTTTTCTCTTGAACTGATAAAGGAGAAAGCTCACATCAGGTATGACATCTTTTACTGAAAAATATAAAATATATTGTTGTATCTGTAAAATAAAATCTCCAAAGAAATTGTCTGAATCTCTGCTTGGAGCAACCCATAAATAGCTGAATGGCATATTGGTAATAACCCTGACCAGACTGGCCAAAATTCTGCTGGCCCATTTCAATCTGATTTCTAGTCCTCTCTGTCTTCCTAAAAGTGTATTTAATATTTGAATGAACATCTCCCTCACAACTCTCTGCTAACTCTTTCTCCATTGTTCTCAAGGGTCACAACTAATAATAATTACTTCCGAAGAAGAAGTTTTTCCTGTGATGAGTTAAACCTAAAAACAAAACCCAGAGAGTAGTGCAATCCCCTTAGGACAGCATTATTCAGTTTTAAATTGCTCCCACTAGAAGACTTAGAATTTTACACATATCCAGAATTGCTTTTATAATAAAAAATAAATGTTCTATAAGTGACAGTATCATGGGAATATCAACAGCACTGACATAAGTCTAGTCAATTCTGTGAGAGAAGCCAGTGTTCCTTGAGCTCCTCTTTCTTCCTTTTTCTTTTCATGTAGCTTCCTGAGTCACCACCAGTTCTCAGCTTGGCTTTATTTTTCAATATCCATTGTTTGATAGATGCTATTTTAATTGCATTCAGTTTCTTTAAATGTTTGCTCATCTGAAATATGAGTTCACCTCTCCTGATGTGCCACTGCCCATATCTAGCACATTCATTGCATTTAATCCAGAGCATTCTCAAAGTCTGTACTCATTCAGACCTGTATGCTTTCAAGACGAGATTTCTATTTTTTTCTTTTGACATTTATGACCTGTTCTATTTTTCTGTCAATATTTCATGCATCTATGAGGTGTTTCTTTGCTAATTACAAATTAAGTATCGCTATAAAGATGACATTCTTTCCCAGGAAAGGTATTGTTGCCCAAAGGACCATGGAGTACAGCTATTCTACATATTATTATTTGATATCTATTATAGAAAATGAAGAAACAATGCTGTAGAACAAAGCAAATGGGGGGTGATACATTGTAGGTGAGAAATATGGGTCGTAAACAGCTAAAAAGCACCTTGTCTTCCCTTGAAGAGGTTGTATTTTATTTATGTCTATGGTATGTGTACTATCAAAACTGCAGCTCTTGATGTAACTATGACATGTCTATTGGTACCCATTCTCTTATGTTAAACTGCAGAAAAAACCTGTAGAGGTTAAAATCAATACCACGGCAATTTTGTCCCAACCCCTCTGTTGCTGTTTTTAAACAAAGAGAAATGTAAAAATGAGAGCAAAGCCTTAAATAGCAAAAAGGCATAAAAAGAAGCAGAGAAGAAATGAATCAGGTGCAATTGTTTATTCCCAAAGACCTTCTTCTTTAGTCAGGCAAACAGAAATTTTTGTTAATCTCCGGGTAAAAAATTAGCTTTTTAGATATCGTAGGTACCAATATTTTAAAATAAAAAATACCCTTAAGGCTGGTATGTGGAGGAAAGTAGTGTAAAGCATTCTCCTGGACAAAGCAGGTAGCACAGCATTTTTATGAGATTTTAAAGACTGTACCTATTGTAATAGGGAAGTGGCTTTGAGTTATTTACACAAGCTTCCTCAGATTTAGAACTGGAAAATTAAATGTAGATTTTGTGTTCACTACAGCTAAAGTTACAATCCTCTCTGCTTTATCTGTGGGCAGGAGTGCTGACTGTGCAGGTTTGTATGTTGCAAAGGCGCACTTGCTCAGAAACGCGCGGGGCACTTCGCTCGTTCCCTTTCTTTAATTTCCTTACTTTGTGTTGTTGAGAAGGTTAGAGCAGATTTTTGGTTCACATAAAAGTGTACAGTGTTAACTAGGTGACATATGGGTGGATGAAACATTACTGATTGTCCACTGCAGCCAGGGAGGCCGAGTTTCCATAGAGATAAGAAGGAAAAGTGCTCCATGCAACCTAATTGGTATGCATCTCCAGATCAGGTTCATTGTGCTTTTGCTAATGACAGGGTTGTCTCAGTAATAAGGATGGTGCACTGGAGAAATTTGCTGCCTTGGTATATTTTTCCCTGGCAGAAAACTACTTAGAGACTGTAGTCAGTAAGAAGAGTGACTGGCAGGCTGAAGGGGCTGCTTAGCAGCATATGGGGGAAGGCTGGCGCTCTGTGCCACATGCATATGGCTGCCATTAAACTCCAGCTTTGCGCTTTGTGTATTTCTGGTCCCATGCCAGTAAGCCCACCTGCTGCAAGAATACTTGTAAAGCACAACTCAAAAGTGATTGAAAAGCTACTAGAATAAACTGTAATAACACAGTGCTTCACAGATGGGACATAATTGCAAGCTAAAGTGTACAGCCTCTGCAGTAATGAAAACACGAGCCATTAAATTAAAATCATAAGGGAAAAAAACTATAAAAGTCTGTTGAATTTTTTTTTTTCAGTTTTATTGCAAAACTTCAATTTTCTTGCCCTCATTAATCAAATACCATAAAACTACAGTGCTACTTTGTCTGAGTGAAGATTCAGGCAATTAAAATGATGAATGTAGATTAAAATGATGTAACTTTTGTTATTTACTTACTTGGATAGCTTAAGCTTTGGGCAGTGTTAGGAATGGAAAGCTGACATGAATCTATCAATTTGCAGATTAAAGTATGCTTGGGACTTTGCACTTAGAATTCACTTGTAGAAAAGTTGGTTTGCAGGAGAAAAGTACAGATATAGATTTTGCTTCCTTAATATGTTATTTTCACCTTTTAAATAAAGCTAATTTGATTTTTCTAAAAAAAAATAATTTCAAAAAAGCAGACTTTAAAACTGTGTAAACACACAAAACTACTTGAGCAATATCAAAGCAGTTTTAATTAGTGGTAGTGTGGTAATAATGAAATCGCTAATCTGACGTGTAATTAGTTGTACGGTGTGTATGAGTGTTATGTGAAGCTGAATGGGCTCAGCAGGGCCCTAATACATTCTGGCCTCTCAAGGCGTTCTCTAGTGGAGAGAGGCCTGACAGAGCCATCTTTGTTCTGTTCCCTTTCTGTGGGTGGGCGATGCAAGGAGAAAGAAACATTTGTTTCACAGTAGTCACCGAAGTAAACAGGCTCTAAAAGCCTTTTTCATTTTTAATTATGCATTTCTGCAGCACCCATCATAGCAAAGTCCATAGGACAGGTTTTATGCATGCTGAATAATGCCTGACCGGTTAAAAAAATATATATAAATGTCTATTTAAGGTAATATTTATAAATCTAACAATTTAGTTCATCTTTACGAGAGCGTCTTTCCTCTCTTTAAAAGGATGAGCGCTTTCCTAAATGTGCTGTTTATACGCAATTTATGCAGGGGTTGCATCTGATCTAGCAAAGATTTTGGCAAACACTAGAGGTGCTAATGAGCTACCTGTAAATATTTGATCCCATCTGTTTTCTCCTCTGGAACTGGCCTCAAAAAAAAAAAAAACCCAAACCAAACCTTTGTAAAGATAGCATGCATTCATTGAAAACCTGAGAACTCACAGCAGTATCAGATGACTGGCTTTCTTAATATACTACTGTTCGAATGAAATTTATTTTTCTAAAAGACTTTCCAGGAGTAAGGTATTTTGGCAGCCTCCAGATTGTAGATTACTACTAGGCTTCCTATAAGTGTAGTAAAGTGTATCTGTACCCCAGAGAATTAAGTAAGTACAATATGGATAATTAAAAGAAAACGGTCAGCTTTATTTGATTTTGCAGCACTGATTTTTCCCCTTAGTCAGGCGAGGCAACTTGGCATCTCTTCTCTGAATGAGAATGGTTTGTTCTTGAATAAACAGAACATAGCATGTTTTGCTCACACTTCGTAAATTTAAAGCTTGCCTGGGTGATTAGAGTCCAATTATTGCCAAGCAGCAATATCCAGGTGCAGACAAATAAACACTGAAGGCAAAGTGCTTATAATCAGTTGCTGGTTATTATTACTACAAGTCAGGCTCTAATACTAGTGTTTATTACACAATACAGGTATCTTCTCTGAATCAGATAATTTAATCATTACTCTCCTACTGGTGCTCCAATGCTTGTATTTTATCCATATTTTAGCAATAGACATTCTTATTAACCTTTTACTATGGTTATAAGACCACCTAGGTCCTTTCTCTTCACTTAGGACGGTTCTTCTGATGTGGTGTCTGTACATCATGACAGAGAGCTATATCAGGTACTGAGAAATTATTTGGAAAACTTGCCAAACTGCTCTGGTTATTTATTTATTTACTGCAAATATCACATGAGATCATCCAGGCCGTTTTAATGGGGAATTTTCTATACAAATATTGCTTTTGTCTTCTTTAATGAAGCCCATCAGCTATAGAATTGAGTAATGTCTAACTTTGTATTGTCATTTCTGCAAACTCCATCCATTTTTCAAGCACTGGCCTCAATATTGCAGGCTGGGAATCAATAGAGGTATCTACAGATAAAAGTTTAGTTTTCAAAAATGGAGCCATGCTCCTTCCTTTTATGCTTGACCTCATTCATTCTGGATTTTACTTGTATATATGAGGGATCAGCAGTGGCAGCCTCCGGGTAGCAAAAAAGCTAAAAGGTTGAGCTTTTCTGTCTCAGATTAAAGCCAGGTAACATGAAATGAAGCCGGCACAGTGCATCAGTAGTTTTGGCACCTGGTTGCTGTCACATTACTGCTGAAAAAAGCCAAAATCTGAATGTGTTGTCCATTGAAGTTGTGAAAGTATTAATTTTTTCACCTGACAAATGTGGCCTCATTTTATAGGCTTTATTTGTTGAGCTGTTGAATACCTACTCACGTGTTTTGAAGTCAGTGAAACAAAGGTGGGCTCAACATTTTTCAGACCTCTTCAAACATGGTTACTTTAGCACCTCAGAAAGCTGAGTCCCACATCTTTGCTACAAAATGCTCTGACTGAATAGTAAAAAGCATTCACCACCAGGTGTTACACACCCCTTTTTATTGAGATCGTGCCAATCCTGATATGGCACACTATTTGGTATGGCTAAGGCTAACAGAATTTGGCACTTAGTAAGATCTCCTATCTGAAATGTAAAGAGCAGAGCTGGTAGAAAATAACAGCTTCTTTACAATGAAATCATGAAAAAGTATGCAGACACCTGCAAGGTCTACTGTAAGTAATGTGATATAATGTCCATAAGATATTGTTCATCTTTTGTTGAAAGAACCTGCAAAGTAATGCCTGGACCCCATAAGAAGTTTAGAATGGTCTTTCTACACTGGATGCTATGGGAACTGAGAAGGTCCAATGGCACTTCACATGGTAGCAATCGGCAGTTACCAGACCAAGCTCATAATGTCTAATTTCTGAGAACCCAATTAGGCAGGGGAATTGCCCAAGACAAAAGTCCTTGGTTATTTTCCCTGTATCCCCATACTGACAAACAGCTTGGCTTAGGGTAATGGGATGACTCCCCACTAGAAAATGACTATTCGCAGTCATCAAGGAAAAGCCACTTATCCTCTCCTTGTCTATTTTTGTATGAGCTGACAGAGCTGGACAAAAATAATTTTTCCATCCTATGAAAATTAAAAAAAAAAAAAAAAAAAAAATCCTTTTCAACTTAAAAAAGTTGAGATTTCAGTTTTGGAAGCCCATCCAGACATTATTTTGAATTCAGTGAATTAAAATTTTGGCTTCAATAATTTCATATGGTTTGACCTTCACATTTTTGGTCTTACTATCTTTTAACACATATATGTTAAAAACAAGATATAATTGTGTTATATAGTACTGTACATACGCTACATATAAAATTGCATGATATTTTGCGTGATGACATTTCAAGCGGGAAAGTAATTTTATCCTTGGAAAATGTCAAAATTTTTGTCTGACAATTTCAAAATATTTTTCAAACTTTTCCTGAATTGGGAAGTGCTTCTGAATGTACCCTTTGATAATGACTGCTTTGACTTTGCTGCAGAGTTCTCAACTACCTCTAGCAAGCATGTGGAAGGGACTTGCTGGTACAGGAGTGTATAGTCTGATCATGATAATCTGGGAGAAGAAAGAACACAGAATGATGAACTGACTTGGCCCTAGTCTCAACAGCAATATTTTAGCAGAGTTCATCATGCTGTTGAGGGGTATAACCCAAACTTTAATAAATCCCCTGAGAGTTTTGTCTCTGAAATCCATGGGATCATGATTTCCTCACTGCTCCTGTTATCCTTGACAGAGACACTGATAAAATAATCCGACTGTAAAGAAATCAGATATATAATTTGAAAGACCTTGGACCTTAAACGAGCTTAAAAGATTAAACTAAAACTTTAATTAATTTAAAATTGGGAAATAAGATGGATAAAATGCACAATGGGATTTGTGTAATGTAAGACTTACTTGATGATCATAAATGGTATGTTAAGCCAGTGGAAGGCAACCTTTATCTCTTGTGAGTCCACCGAACACACAGGTTCAAATACATCTTTCACCCAATCAGTGCACCCCTGCCAGCCATGTCACACTCTCTCTGTGGGTGGATGCTCCTGTCTTTGTGTCTTACTTGGAAGTTTTAAGTAGTTCTCCCCCTAGAAAGGTTAGGCAGTGTGGTGCTAAATACTGAGAAGGGGTTGTGCTGTGTACTGGAGCATAGCTCATGTGTTAATTGATCCAGAATACAGCAGCATCTCCTCTTAATGCTTGTTTAAATATTTGTTGATTCTTGAACTAATTTAACACATTCGTCCCTATCAGTTCCAACCGTGCAGTTTCTGCCTGGCCCTTGACTGTAGATCCATAAACAATAGCATACTGCTAGATCATGGAGTTCAAGCTGACTCTTGAGGAGTGAATTGGCTCAACATCAGCACCCATTCCTGTCCAATTTTATCTCCACACGTGTTTTCATGGGTCTCAATAGCAGGCTTTCACAAATAAACTTTCAGGGCCTGAGCTTGAAAGATAAAGAGCTTGGTATGAATGTTCATCACCATAAGCAAGGACCACTGTAAAAGCAGAGGAAGGAGTGTATTGGGATTTTATGGAAAATAAATCTTGTCAAAATTCTATGAATTACAGAAATACACTTTGAAGCATTCAAATTGTGTCTTTTAACATATTTGCAAGTTTTCATTAATTTGGAGAATTTTTATGGTTGGAGATAGCTATATTTTCTATTTGCATTTTTTTTCTGTTTGTGCTTTGCAAAAACAGTATTCATGGGAAAAATAAATAAGGAAGTAAAAATATGCTTTTTGCTTTTGACAAATGTGGGAGCTGCAAATTACTGGTGGAAAAATGAATATTTCCATCTTTGTATGAACTTGGTGAAAAGCCAGCATCTTCCACACAGCTGCAGAGGTGCAGGGCCAGATTAATTCATGGTGCAATTCAATGGACTTCTATGAAATTACATCAGTAAGATTTTAGTCTCCATGCAATAAAAAACAGTATATAAAATCCTCATAGTTGTAAGTAGTTGATTAAGTATGGAATAGAAGCTCATGTAACACATATTTCACTGGAGTTGAAAAGGGTACAAAAGCAGGTAAAGAAACCAATAAGCTTGTTTTACTTACAGCTCTTCAATTACTGGCACTGTTTAATGGTCCATACTTGTTCTTCTGTTTCCTCCATGTACAGTTAAGTCTGCATTCTCCTATTTTCTTATATAGATAGCAAAACTAATATGATGTATACTGCAGAGTTTGTCTGAAGACTTGTAACTGCAGTGGTTTAGACTGTAAAGGGCCTACCAACTCATTGCTTTGTCCATCATGTCTCATCTTGGTTCACCAACCAGCCAATGGGTGTTTGTAATCCTTGAGCCCAGAAGCACCACAGGTTATCAGAGATGCACCTAGAGTTACACAGACAAGGCAGCTGTCATGTCCCACCTGGGACATATAGCATGTTTCCCCTCTGAAGGAATGTGTGGGAGAAGAGACTAGCACATGCCGATGTGGGGACTCACCCTGTTATAGGGATCTTGACAAACTGGCTAAGCATTGTTGGATTTACCTTTAATTCCATTCTAATTTAAGACTGCATGGTTCTTTACTATTGCTAGAGTGCAGAAGTGATAAATAAAGTGCTTAAAATCCATCACTTTGGCTTTCCAGGCTAGGGGAAGAGCTCTATGGTGCACAAGTAAGGCATCATGGAACTGACAGAACTGGGGTTGTTTAGTCTGGAGAAAAGGAGGCTGAGGGCAGACCTTATCATTCTCTAAAACTACCTGAAAGGAGGTTGTAGCGAGGTAGATGTTGGTCTCTTTTCACAAGTAACAAGCAATAGGATGAGATGAAACAACCTCCAGTTGCACCAAGGGAGGTTTAGGTTAAATATTAGGAAATATTTCTTCACTTAAAGAGTTATCAAGCATTGAAAGAGGCTGCCCAAGGAAGTGGTTGAGTCACCATCCCAGGAAGTATTTAAAAGATGTGGTGCTTAGGGACAAGATTTAATGTTGGACATGGCAGGGTTAGGTTTACAGTTGGACTTGCTGATCTTAAAGGTCTTTTCCAACCTAAATGATTCTATGATTCCATCAGCATGCATTTACCCTTTAGCAGACCCTGTGGGGCAACTTGCAAGTATTTATGGGAATTGTTCACAGCTGGATCCTACTGAGATGCTGCAATTGCCTCTGAACAAGACATACAGCTATTGGCCTAGTAGACATGAATGAATTCATAAGCCACAGTGTTCACAGGAATGTTTTGAGGTGAGGCTGGTAGCAAGTGTTTCATTTATACAAAACCCACTTTTTTCTGTGCTCAGATTTTACCTAGCCATACTGCATTATTGCTTCTAAGAAAGTGCCATATAATGCTGTGTATCTTTCTTATGTAGATGTTACCCCACAATGTTTCAGCAAGCTAGTGTGGTCCATATAGAATCACAGTGTTTGTTTCATCTCAACCAGTCTATTTGGAATAAATTAGTTTTACTCTATCTTGTGGAGTTTATAAGGCATCATGAGGGCAACTCTCAAGACCAACCAACTCTCCTTTCTCACAGTTCTCAGGATTGCTCTCTGGTTTTTTACATTTTCTTCCATACAGTATGGGATAACTGAAATCAAGACTTCCACTTACTATATACTTTTCCAAAAATACCACATTTATCGAACTTCAGACTTTGTTCTCTTTGAGAGTTCCAGTGTTTCTAATTAGAACTGAGTTTATTACTCTAATAGCTTTTATTCATATTAGAATACCAGTAAGACATAGAAAATTAGTTTTACAGTTTTTCTTTTTTCACCATACTGGGAGACTGTGGATCCACTTTAGGCAGCACTATGGATTTAATTAAATTCCAGCATTAACTCACAAAGGCTTTTTAGACCTTTACTTTGTCCCTTGGAAGTGAGTTTACATGTGGAAAATTCATTTCACATGTAATAATTTTTAGAGCATACTAAAAGGTATTAATAATTATGGTTATTTTATATTGGACCTTAGTGACATGGCACAGATGGCTTTGATGTTTAATCAGTAGCTGTGCTTCACAGCTTATTTTCATTAGTGATTAACCTTGACTTATTGTATAACAGAATAACATAAGACAGAGTCTGAGAGACAGTTTCCTTTGCTATAGCTGTGTTTGCCATGAAATTTGCCCTCATTTTCAAAGAAATGTACATCCACAGCTGATCACTTCTTATGAATGATCACATGTGGACTTTTCATTCACTATACCGGTTCATAAATAAAAATGTGGCATTTGTGTATCCAAATTAGATGCTGCTGAGGTTTCGGCCAGTGCTTATTTAAAACATTTGATGGGAATACATTTTTATTTTAGAATTGTAAAGTCTTGTCACTTTTTTTTTTTTTTTTTTTTTTACTGTCCAAGTTAACAAGGTCTGTCCAGTATGGATTGATGTATCCACAGAATATCCTTTTGTATTGCTTTTCAGATTTTCCCAACAAAAAAAAATCTAAAGAGTAAGACATTTAAGGTATGTCTTAAGGTGCTGCTCCCTGATTACTACAGTAGACACCTATCAATGAACTTCTTTCCCTGTGGCTCTGGGATTACCTCTTAGAGAAAGAGTCAGCACAAAAATATTTAAAGAAGTAAGAAGAAAGTCACAGAAAGAAAGTGATAAAGATACATTTTTCCGACTCATATTAAATGTGATGGAAGAAAAGGCAAACATGTTCAGCAGGTATCATATGCCTCACAGTGTAAAATGTTTAACTCAGAATTCAAACCTTTAGACCTGAAACTGCATTTCTTGTGTTTTGAGTACTGTTATTTCTCAATATCATTGTCTTATTCAAGACGGACTCTTGGATCACAATGTAGAACTGTCTGATTTCAGTATCAGAAGATGTAATAACTTTTCTTCTAAAAGTTTGGTGTACTGCTCCCTCTTGTCCCCCAGTAACAGAATGATGCCATGAAAGAAATTGCTACATGTGACCAGAGGAATTTCTATATCCACAAGTAAAAATAGAGAGATCTAGAGTAGGTTATATAGCAATAAAAATTCTCAGAAATCATTACAGTAACTCAAGCTATTTAACTATTAATCTACCACCTAGTCTGAGGTTACTCTTCTCAGTAATGTGGTTGAAGACCAGCAGAAACATAATTTATTATCATTTGCCAGCTGTCAGTAGCACCAATCAAACTTAAATCAAAGACATGGTACAGAAACCTCGCATCCATCCCTAATCTTTACAGATAAGAGCAACCATAACATTTCCATTTCTTTGGCAACTGAATAAAAGCATCCCAGTCCCCAAGTGGCAGGTTGGACGAAAGTATCTTGTCTTTGTTTTAATAAAAGTCCAGTGGATTGCTTTTCTCCCATATTTATTCACATCCAGTGACTAACAGAAAACTCCAAATTCTCCCAGAGTATTCAAAATCTATAGATGGATGACAGAGATATTGGGAAAACACAGGTCAAGACAAAAGCAGTAGGCATCTATCTCTCCATGACCCACTCCTGAGCGCTGTTTTAAATCTTGCTTAACAAAGGCATCCTGCAGTTCTTCATTGCATAGCCAAAACTGATGCCGAGATAAAAACCAGAAAGTTACAGATGAATTCAGGGATAGCTCTTGCTTATTTTCCTCACTGTTCAGAATATCTTCCTTCAGCTTCCTAATTGCTTCCCAATTTAGCAGGTCCTTTTGGATTTTTAGAGGCTGCTCAATGTCCTAACACCCTGACCAACAAAACATTTCTGACCTTCCATATGCAGTTTTGCTTTCTGTGACTGAACTCATGTTTGGCCCTACTGACTTACGTAGCTCTGACTTCAGGGCTCAGTTGTTCTGGTTGACTATATTTGGAATGAAACAAAATGCCTTGGAAAGAGCTTCAACTAATCAAGGAAACAGCAGACTGCCTGCTTGACAATGCAGGTCAATTGTGAACACATCTTAGTGTTTCTTCACTTTTTCGCCCCATTGAATTCTGATCCCAGTTCAAGGTCTTTTTCTGATTTTTACCGTTCTCCATAAGATTGATTCTACCTCTTTCAGCAATTATATTTTCCTCTGCAGAGATGACCTTCATGACAGATCTGGTCCACTAGAATCAAAAGAACTGTAACAAGAATGAAAAGTAGCAAAAATGAGAGCTTGAACTAGATGATGTAACTATTTATCTTGAAATATATAAAAAAAACCCAACAAACATAGGCTTGAACATCTTGAGAATAAAATTAAAAACTCTAATTTTTCTGCTTGGCTTTCATTCAGTTTGCCATCAACACATGTAGTCAATGTCTTTCTTTTTTTTTCCTTTTTTTTCTTCATCTTCTTTATATACTTGATCTTTTGTGTGTGAGGTCATCAATTCCTAAGATGTGACTGGAAGAGCTTCAAAAAGAAAACTGAGAAGACTGGTAAATGTTCTAGCTTTAGAAGGAGTTTAGGTTAGATGTGAGTAAATACTTCAATCTGTGCTCATACACTGTCTCTCTATATGCCATAATTACCTAGACAATCCATCATTTATCTGCAGAACTCACACAGGTGAGGCAGCCTTGAAAGAAGAATCTTTACTTGATTTGATTATGAAGCCAAACACTCAATCCAGGCACAGTAACAGAATCTTACAATATAACCATTTAAATGTTTGGACTAAATAAGATTAGATTTCAAGCCCTAGGTGCTTCAAAAATTCAAATGTTAAAGACAAGTTTCCACATCTTGCAGTGTCCCTAGTTTCTTAATGCACTAAACACTGTCATATATATGTAATCTTTCCTGGTAAAGATGGTACTTTTCCACCCAAAAAACCTCTGGCAATAATGTGTAGCAATTCTGCCTTTTAATTTCAGATCTATTTTTCATTATAAAGAGAGCGGCATTTTTTATTAAGATGCAATCTTACATCTAAAGAGACAATCATAAGTTAAAACAAGTGAAACACACATATGGACTAACCATATGGATGACAGTACCAATTAGACATTTTGTATTTATTTTTTATATTTTGAGCACAGGGTGAGACCTGCCTTTTTCCAGCAAGTGGCAAATTTGAATGTGAAATGTCATTAGTGCTGTTTTTCACTAATACAATTTCTTTTCTGAATAACAAAAAACACATCAGTGTTATTTTTAATAAAAAACCCACCCTTTAATTTACATACATTTAGGGTGAAGTAAATGAAAATGCATTATGTTACCACTGTGCTATTGAATAATGAGCCTATAGGGTTCTAAATGGGAAGAAAAGTTGTTTTTCAAGCCCTGTGCCCACTGTTCCCTTTACAAAGGCGCCATTGTGATCAGGATACACGAACTGGGTTTCTAACAGTAAAGATCCACCTTCTGGCAGAGAGATTGGGAAATAAAGCACCCCAGTAAGCCGCCACTTCAGCAGGAGAAGCTGAACTAACGAAGGAAGGACAGGTGGAACTGGTCCCTTGGCCTTTCAGTGACATTTACAGCCTCTGTGCAAGGACATGCTCTTTTCTTTCTGTTTCTATTTTCTCCAGTTAATCAGGTGACTTGAAAAGAAGCTAGATAAGGGTATTGTTTGCACTGACAACATCCTGATGATACTGTCAGAGGAGATCACAGGAAAATGTTCCCTTTTTGAACCAATAGAGTCATTAGGGAGAGTACTCATCACTTGAGTGCATCTAGGTTAATTACCATGGAAAATCTGGAACTGGCAGCTATAATTTTTCTGAAGAAAGTACTGCTATTTTTACTTCTGGTGCTACAGAATGTCTCTTAAAGTACCTCGCAGGACCCCGTTTTACAGTTCAATGGTAAAATAATTTTAGAAATGTAGCTTTCTAGCTGAAATTAGTGGGACAATATCCATGGAAATTTAATGAAAGTACGAACTGTGAGTTACATACTGTATGAATGAAATTCATCTCTGTTTGCCAGAACTGATTACTTTCCTTTCCACAAATGAGCAAGCATATTTCTCTATTGCAGTGTCACTTTGGAAAAGAGAGAAGTGTCAGGTTGAGATGAATGACTTATCCCTGCACAGATGTAGCAAACTGTCACATGCCTGATTCTGTTTGCTATGGTACATTATGGCATAGAGTAGCCAAAAACCCTCCAGCATGAGACAAACACAGAATGCTGTTTTTGGATCAGCATCAAAGCACACGCAGCGGATGCCTTTTTAGGAAAACAGAGACATGGTTCTAACCCACCCAGTATTCAATGAGTGCTTACAAACCCTAACAGTGTTCATGATTTTTAAAAAACCTCAAACAATAAAAGGCAGTTGCTTGAGTGTGCTGAATACTTACTCAACTAAGAATTCTTAGAGTACTTCTGCTGTGGTTTCTGTCCTCTAAGGACCTGTGAAAAAGAAGACTGAGTGCATTTTTCAGCCTAATTATCTTTTTTTCAAAAATTATCTCAAGCCAGGAAAGCTTTGTGGTGTTTGCCTATCCCGGGTGGGATAAGCATGCTATCATGTCCATCGTGCGTATCATGTCTAACAGGTACCATTAAGCCAGAGTAGTCAGAGGAACTTTGAAAGTTGCTCACATCCAGTAGTATAAACAAGATCCAAATGGAAAAATAGTTATCATGGATTCAGAGTGTGGACAGAGATAAATAGTTTATGCAATGAATCTCATGTTCTACTGTGCCCTTCCAATTCACCTTTTTGTCATGATAAAATTGTAAAAATAGTCACTGTAAAATATTCTTGAAAACTGTTTTGATACCATGATAGTTACTTGGAGATTTGGTTACAGATTTCCTGCTTGATGTTAGTAATTTCTGTTAGAAATGTGGATTATTTGACTGCACCATCTTCTGTAAGCAGCTCCCACATATAAATTATGAATGCTTTGACCTGTTCCACCTAAGTCTGACTGAGGAGCTAAAGTCTCCAACAGATGAAATTCTGTCAAGTTTCTTGAAAACGACAGACACATTAAGGATATAAATGCTATAATGGCAGTTAAACAATATTTTTAGACATCATAGAGTCTCCATTGGACAGATGAAGATGAGTCTAGGCTTTACAAACTCCCCCTGATCATGAAATAACTTAATTTTTTTAGAAAATTTTGGTTTAGACCAATTCCTAAATCCATGAGAGAATGAGATGCCAATAACTGTTTCAGCAGGGAAAAAATATTTCTGGTATCCAAAGCAAACATTTTAGTAATTGCCCCTCATTTATTTGTATTTTCTAATTTGCTTTACATACTACAGGGAATCCTGCAATTACCCATAGAATGTACTGTCTGCACCTTCCTGACTGAACTGCCACCTCCCCTACACTTTGTTAGAGCTGCCATTCAATGCAGCTCTGATTCAGACTCAAGGGAATAGCCTTGACACAATGCACTGAAGGCAATATTTGCAGAGAAAAGGGATAATCGCTGAACAGCAGCCTAGCTCCACGTTTCCATGTCCCATGACCTCTTTTCTCTCTACCCTTGGCATAAGAACTTAGTTTAAGTCCCTAGGACTCTGCTGTCCTCTTTCATGATCCCTTACCCTCAGGCACAGTTTGGAGGCACTTCTGACAGGTTAATATACTTCGTGTGATGAGAACAGTGAAATATCACAGTCTGCTTCCACTAAGGTTTCAGAGAAAGCCAGAGCAACGTCTTTATCTGCTGATATTTGCCAAGATCATCACCTCAAACTGAACACATTTTACAAAAACTGTACCAAATAACACAGACTTAAAAAATTATACTTGCTGTCTCTTTTATTCTTTTTCACTCCATTCAGGATTATTATTCATTTCTAACGATACTTCTTTTATCTCAGGCTCTGTTAGGTTTCCTAAAATCCCAGTTTCACATAATTTTAGGAAAAATCTTTAACACAAACCTAGATTGAACTGTCCTTAAAAAATCAGTTTCCTTTGTGATGTCCAGCTGCAGGATCTTTCTTCAATTAGATGCCAGTATGCAAGAAAAAAAAATTGTCAAAGCACTGATATGAAAACATAAATTGCATAAAATGCTGGTGACAGAATACCAAAGTCACAATTTGACATCTACAATCTGGGGGGTTTTAGCATTATGCTAATAGGACTGTTTTATTTATGCAGTGCTATAGATTTGCATGATGCTTTATAAAGAAAATATCTGGCAAGTTCCTTCTAGTGCAGTATCCTACATTAGGCACGGTACAGCACTACACAAGGGATTGTGAATGAGAAAGAGAACACTCTAACAGGAAAAAATAGTATAAATCCCATTTCCTTACCTAAAATTTACTATTTTCAATTAACATGTTTAAAATGTCTGGAATGCAGCTTGGTCACATCTCTGTCTAGTGAATCTGATTTGTGTTATCCTGATTTTCAGGAGGATGAGGAGACTTCATCTTTCAGCCTCCTCGCTACCTCTACTCTTAGTGAGAATAATGAATTACCAGAAGCGTGTGTTCACTTCTGTATACTCCTCACTACAGAATGCCCAGCCTGGGGTAAGGAAATTGTACATGTGCCTTCATATGATTACCAAAGATTATTTGCAAGTCATCACTGCAGCCACTTTTGCTTGACATGTCCTCTGACTTTCAGAGAATTTCAGCTGATGTGGATCAACAGCCATGTCATGGCAAGGAGGAAATGAAATTAAAGGTTCATGAAGTTATTATGTTTTTATCTTAATTATCTATAAGTCAACTGAACTTATCTTGTGTCTCAGCTCTTTGCAGGTGCTCTGCTTGTGGCGCTATATATGTGCACACTAGGGATGCGTCCCTTTCCCTAGGTCAAGACTATAACTAAGCTAAAAGAGTACATGAATGTAAACTTTTCAGGTTGTTGCTTTCTGTGCATTGTTTGTGTTGTGAAACTAGGTATTCAAAACTTACCTACTTTGGCCTTCCACACTTTGTCAAAAAATAAAAAAGGCAAGTCTTGTAAGTTGAATTTCCTGGGAAATTTGTCATTATATGAGAGAAGCTTAGGAGAGAGGGAGAAGGGAAGCATTATTATTGTCTTGATTTTTTTCCCTTAAAAAAGGAAGAAAAAGAGGCAGTATGGGGGAAAAAAAAAAAACAAAAAAAACACGCAAGCAAAAAAAACCAGACAAAAAGCAAACCCCAGAAAATTTCTGGCTAAACCTCAGAAATTCACAGTGGAAATCCTTCTGAATGCTGCAGCTGGTCTTCTTGGACAGGCACTATAACTCCCAAGATGCACAGCAGCCTCCTCAGTCAGGGAATCGCTATTGTGCATCGCAGGAAGGCCCTGGCCACTGTGCGTCACAGACCAGTGCATCAACAGTCCTGCTAATGAGAGCAATCTACAGAGGTGGTGCATCTTGCACACCATAGCTTCCATGAAACATCACACAAGTGTATTTTAATGTTAAATACAGTGAAATTGTTATATAAATGTAAACACAAAGTAAATATAAATACAAGTATATTGTGTGTGTTTTCATGTGGATCTTTAGACAAATTTAGTTCAGACTAAATGCATCTTTTTATGAAAAATTTACATTGGTGAAAAGCTGGTCACACTTAAAAGACTTTTACTGGCCAACACTACATTCCTTTTATTTCCAAAATAAACCGTGCAATATAGAAATTTGTTTTGACAGTGCAATATTTTTTCTATGTATCCTTCAGCCTGCCAGAAACCAGCATGGCAAAGAAAGGCAAAACAGAACAAAATGCTTATCATGTCCAGTACCATAAATTTTCCCCTGAACAAGGAGTCAGACAAGCCTATGGGCTGTCTTTGCAACTTCTGTTCTAACAGCTTTCATGGGGCTGCTGTAAACAACAAATTTTTTTTATTTTACTGACTTTCAGTTATTTCAGTAAAAGTAGCAATTACATTTCCCTGTCTTTGCACCATAGAAGTCTCATATTCATAATTCTCAGAATAATGGAAGCAGTTAAAGCATTTTAATTTTTTTATTATTTCTTATGAACTTCTAGGTCCTTTTTAATAAAGCAAAAATACAAACACTTTGAGGCAATACATCCCTTAATAGCCCTGCCCCACCCTCCACCTTAGTTTAATATGCTAATGGCTAGAAAACAACATGCTTCTGCACATCAGAAAAATCTTCTGAGAATGATACAATAAATCTTTGATATGATGTAGTATGGCTCTCAACTACTTACTGACTTTGAATTTATTTATTTATTTATTGTGTTAGGAGATGCTAAAAATAAAATCTTATAAATCTATAGTGAAGTCTATGTATGTGTCTTATTTTAAGATTTTTTGTAGTATGACCTATTTGTGGCTTTGGTGCATTTAGCGCATGCCCTACAATACTCCCTCTAATGCTTTTTTCAGCTGAAGTCACTGGAAGTTTTTGCCACCAAAGTCCAGTCAGAGCCCTTGTAATTGGATAACTGAAAGAGGCATACATGTCCCACATACCAGCAGGTTACCTAGGAGAGACGGTAGCAAAACATAATAATTATACGTATCAGTTACTGAGTTATGTTATTGAGAGTCATTGGTAGAAACAATATGTACAGGATATTCCTAATTATCCCTTCAGTTCAGTAGCATGTTTAAAGCACTGGCAGAAATCTGTGTTTCCCTCTCCTTTACTCTGTCAACTTCAGTCGACATGTTCCTGATTAGTACCACTGTAATTCAGTGTCTTTGGCCCATGGTATTTTATGTCTTCTGAGGTGACTAGAGATGTTTTCTATTTAATAGTAGCTGAGAATATATCGGCTTTAAGTTTATTCCAAAATTTTATAACAAATTGAATTGTTACGTTTTTCAAAGTTAATGAGACAAAGTAGCATTTTCAGCCTGTCCTGAAAGCATGGGCACTTCAGAGAAGGAACACTTGCTATGCCTGCTTCATTGCTTGATTTTGTTGAAAAGTAAGAATTTACCTCTCACAAAAGCTAATTTTCTGTAAAGCTCATGCTTTCTCTAATACGCATCTTCTCAGTAGTTCCGATAAAACTATTTTCCACAGTAGGATCTGAGAGGACTATTCCCTAAGTCACCACCCATACTGTTGACCGGAGGGCTGTTCCCTTTGACCTGTACTGAGGTTGGCTGTACGTTGCCTCTTATTCTCCATTTCTCTTTGAGTTGTCAGAAATTATTGCATAACTGATTTTGCAGTTGCTCGAGAGACCTTAAAACAGCTTTCCTTGAGCTTTTCTATTTCTAGGTTCTCAGAAGCAGCAAGGTGAAAAAGAAAATGTATAGTGGAGATTATTTTCCTGAAACCTGTTCAACAGGTGGAGCTGTATGCTGTAAAATAGAGTTCAGAAATTTAAATCCATTTGAGGAGATATTTGTTGAATCATTTTCAGAGTTATAGAGAATACTATACCTGTATGAAACATGTTTTTTTTCAAGTTTTAGGAAGAATCTTTCTGTAGTTACCCTAGATTGGAGTAAGAAAAAAAGTCTCAAGAAGGGTTGTTGTGATTTTCAGTGCATTTTGTTAGTGGGTGGAAGTCCAATAAGCTTTGCTCTTCTCTTCCTTAGAAACTTAAGAAATGGAGCTGGGAGATCTTGGATGTCACACAGCTGGTGTTCTGCATTGTATTACTGGTAAAGCATAATGCTACATCAGCACTCCTTATGACATTTCTTCTTGCTATTAGTGAAAGAAGATTGGGTGACAGAAAAAGAGATCAACAGATATAAAATGTATTATAAAGCATCCTCCTCTCTCTGTCTCTCCTTTATTGTCAGTTTTGACGAGCGCCCCTTTGAGGAAGAAGATCTCTGTTCATCTGCAGGTGCCAATTCTTTTTCCCCTCCCCAGAAAAGAGGACTATTTCCCCAAATTTTCTGATTCCTTTAAAATACACTGAAAATACAGCTTTGGAAAGTGACCGAGCTGTATTAATATCACTCATTAATTCATATCTACTATCACTGGTAATCAGAAGATGTTTGATTTGCTCATGTCAGAGGACAGAGTGTGCAAGATCTATTGCAGTCCTCAGTTTCTATCCCACTTTTACAGAGATAAAGGTATTACTTCAGTAACAAGAGGTAACACATTATATGCACCTACTGTGACATATAAATGTACCTAGAAAGGAAAAGGAAGGAGATGATATTAACTGCTGATGTGTCAGTCATTTATTACCTGTTCTTTGACAGTGTTGCACCAGTTTCATACCATATCTGCTTACAAAAACAAACATAAGCATTATCAAGCAGTAGAATGGTGGTCACTAGAGAAATTTACTTTTTTTCACAACAGGAATAATTTTTTAATCATGAATTAGTTGCCATTCTTTAACCTTTTAGGAGTTTTTCTTCACCTCATTGGTAGTTTTTTTCCTTTCATTAATGCAGACTTCCAGTTTTGCTCACCTTTCCTCAGGCAAATGGAACTTGTGAGATTTCTTGGAAATATTTCCTATCCAATGTTACGAAGGCACAGAACTGTGTCTTATCATTTAATCCTATTAATTACCTCCCTTTATTAGAATAGGTACTTACCTAATCTTCAGAACTGTATTAGTTGAATATACCACAGTTCGGAGGCTTCACTCCTGCTGGGCAAGCAAAGAATGATTTATTAAAATGACCAGTGCTTGTCTTTTCCCAATAAGTTTGGATTTATAGATTTGGAGAGCTCTGGAGTCATGTTCCTTTCGTCTTTTATCTTATAATGTCAAACAATATTACTTATGAGAAGGTTCTGTGTAAGAGCTGTGTAAGCATACAGCAACCAAAAGTCCAGTTGTAAATTGCCCAAGGCTGAGGCAGGCAGTGACAATGACCAGAGAGATGGATGGAGTGCTTCAGTTGAGTAACAAGAGTTCTGGCTTGCATGAAGGTGGGAGTTTTTGCACTAGAGAGGAACAGTTTCTAGATGCTTCCTTTGAGCTTGCTAAGAAAATTATTGCTATAGGCTGCATTAACATGTAACAACTGCAAACAGTGAGCATTTTGCAACCAGCCCTCCTTTAAACTGACCGTAAAACAGGACCAATGCACATGTCCCTGTCCAACAGACCATTTGAATATAGAGCTTCATGAAATATTGTTTGGGTAGGTGTGGAAAGGAGGGAGGGACATAAATCAGGAAGGGAAATACTAGGCATAGGTCAGGTGGACCTAGAGAAACAGTGAGAGAAGTCTTTTTGGTCTGGGAAATCATCAAAATGGTACTGAGTCTGGGAGAGAGAAAGCTGCCTTCAAATCCTCCACCTCTCCTTACTTGGGGACAGCAGGTTTAGATTGGTCTGTGTGACAAGTAGAAAAAATGCTTGAATCAGCCTCAGGCAATTTCTGGAACTCTTAAAATAAATTGTTACACTCATAAGACAGCAGCCCTCGGCACCCATGTAATGACCCATCATGACAGTGTTGTCCAATATTAGACAGGAGTAACTGTTGTCCAGCAATGAAATGAGCCACACACTCCTCTGATTCACAGATGTCTTCCTACTCAGTTGGGACATCTGTTAATGTGATATCTCACCGTGAATGCATGTTTAAACTGGTTACCGCTAGGTAAAATAGCTGTATGTCTTTGCTAGCAAGTCACTACTGAAGTTTGATTCACTTTTTGGCTTTAATTAAAATAATCAAATCAAAATTCCAGGACATTATTTTAAGTTGATGAGAATGACTAAGGACGCTATTTTTAAAAGGAGAATCATCTCAACAGTAGAGGAACAGTAATATTCCTTTTTGATCTTCTTTGTCAGGTTTTTGCCCAATTTTTCCTTCAAAATAAATGTACTTGGAGGTGTATTTCTCTTTTGACCAACAATTTCATATAGTTACCTGGAGCAAAACTGTTGAATTTACTCAGCTGAATTTTTTCTCATTTTTCTTGGGTAATTTACAAGTAAATTACATTTATTATCATGATGTCTGGTCTTTGATTTCTACGATTCCAAGTTTTATGAAATTAAATGGTCACCTAAAAGAAGGCTTAAAAATCATAATGAAATTATAGGCTGGGTCACACAAAATGAGTCTAAGGGTTAATCCCAATTTTTAGAAAGGTCATTTTTAGCCAGATTCTACTGGCATCTCTCTGTATAAACAGAAAAGATCCATTGAACTATGCAACTTGAGATTGCCTTTTGCAAATTGAAGATATACTGGCATAAAAATGAACTAGTACAAAATTCTGCAGGACTGGTAGTTATATGAATGAAACTATAAAATCACTTGTGAATCTGACCTGAAAAAGTTAAATGTTTCAGAAATGCTGTAGCAAATAATTTTGACATTTCTGATTTTTATTTTTTTTCTGAAACTGTGAACTGAATGCAAGTTGCAAATACACTTGACTTGTCAGAAACTATTTATTCAAAGCCATTGTCATTTTTTTTGGTCATGAAAGGGATTTGCTCCTTCAAAAATATCTAACCTTAATTTTTATCCATTTGTCATATTATTTATTTCTCATAGTTATTTATCTGGAATTTTTTCCATTTCCAGACAAGAACTTGGATTTTCATACAGGAAGTTGGACTTAGAATGAAATCAAATTTAAATTAAAGATGTTCTCTCTTTTAGTTTTTATTGAATCATCAGTCTGTTTTTGCAGAATTAGGAACTTTGCTTATTACTAGATTCTATTGTGGATAGTCATCACTTACACTGATAGGGTTTTTTAATTATCATTTCAGAGTAAAATGAGCATTCATTATAGTACAAAATAGGAGAAAAATCACTAAGCAACATCATCATCTTTTTTTTTTTTTTTTTTTTTTTTTTTACTGATTAGCTTAAAAGGTACACCCATCATAATAAGAAAAAGTAGCATGGAGAACACAGTTGAGTTCAAACACATACAGTATTAATCTCACATAATGAGCATTGCTTCAACTGGCAGGAGAAACTACACTAAATAGATGGTAAGCTACAATTGGCTTCCTAAAAAATCATGGCCCTTGACTTTAATTCATCCACTGCATCAGTTTCTTATATTTAAGAATGCTTATTATTAGGTCTTCTTGCTGTGCTCTCCTCAGTTCCATGCTACTAATTGGTTGTGAGTGAGTCTGGTGTTCTCTAATACATCCTCCTCTGCTGCCACTAAGTCTGCTGGAATTGCCACCACCCACTGTCCTCCCAGTGCTGTAGCAACTGCACTTATTACACCATATAATATCTCTTTTGTAGTATTTTCCAGTAATCTCACCTAATCCAAAAGATATTCTTGATAAGATTCTGGCATTGGTATTCATCTTATCTGCCTGCTATTTTTATGTTAAAATTAAAATTAGCCATTTTTTTTTTCTCTCTGTTTATCAGGTTTTAATTTTGTTGATGTTAGAATATAAGTTTTTTGCTGCGTTCATTGATATTCATATATCTGGACACGAGTATCCTGTCCATTCTGCAGGCATATAGGGACACGTGTGTTTGTGTATGTGTGTATTGAGTCTTTCTTGTAGGTGATGAATGGATCTTTAAATACATATTAGTGTGGACAAATGCAGACAGATATATGCTCACCTGTCTGTTTTGCAAACTGGCCATGTTCCCAGAGGGGTTTGTGAGCTTGGGCATGGTGCCATGCTTTCACAGTTATTATACAAGTCGTGGGCTAGAGCTTGTTCATATTCAGCCAGCTGAGAGCAAGAGCAAGACAAGGCAAATTTGTACATCCAGATGTACCCCCAAATCTTCTCAAAAGCACTGTTTGTGGGATCCTTCCTTTCCTTCTGAATGTATCATATGCCAGTCTGACATTTCCTGCTTTACTTAACTGAATTGTAAGATTTGACAATCAACACAGGAAAAAAAGAAAAAATAGTAAATTTTTGGTCTGAAGGTAGGATAAATTTCTCCCTACATCTTTAGTATGTTTTCCTTGATGGCAAACTTTTAGGAGAATCAGTGTTGTCTGCTCTGAGCTGTTTTGTCTCCTCGCCACTTTCTCCTTCAGCTATTGCCTGCAGGATCCATTCCCTCAGATGACTGCAAGAGATCAAATTAATGCACTGGGGAGCTGTGGCTCCCAGCTAAAGCTTTTTTTCACCTGTTTTCAGGAGCTTTTGTGATCAAAGCTAGTAGTTTTGTAAGACAGTGACCATGGCCACCACCATGGAAACTGGGAAGGAATGCCCTATGCAGTCCCATACATGCCACAGAACATGGGCATTTCTTCTCCACCACGGTGTCAGTGCAGTTGGGGGGAATGAGCTTCTAGTGAGAATTGTAGAAGTGCCATTCTAAAATTGTATGTCTCAGAAGAAAATTAGGAAGAAAATGGTCAGTTTAGGCAGTTTGAAAAAATTTTGATTTAGCATCTGAGGAGAAGGTGCTTAGAACTAAACATTGCAGTATTGACTCACATGAGGTGTTGTTCTGTGTCACTTCCAAGCCATTTTTAGAAATGCCCAAAATTTCTTATTTGTTTTTCATGGAAAATATTTCTTCTTGCTAAGATTTCCTTTTAACACAGATTAGAAAAATGCCAAAATTTCCTTTTGAAAATGTTTTTGAGATATTTAAAACATTTCTTGAAATATTTTGTTTGGATGAGAATGCATCATTGAATCCTTAAGAAATTAAACATTTTGATGACTTTCCATCAAAGCATATGATTAACGAATATGTTCCCATGAAACACTTCTGTGCTTCTGGTCTATTTCTGGCAGAGTTGACCAGCTCTAGCTATTGTTAAAAAGATAACTTTATTGTAATCACTTCTGGCTCCTCAGGCTTACATGTATCCCCACCACACAGAATGAAATGAGGTACCTCCTGGTGTCTGTGGAAATTTGATGTTCCACTAGGTCTAGTAACTGGAAAAAAAAAAAAAAAAAAAAAAAAAAAAAAAAAAAAAAAAAAAAAGACATTCTAAGCTGTGCTGTTGGATATTTGGATGATGGAAAGGATATGTTCTACATATATCTATAAACACATTCCTTTTAAAACATAACTTCTTTTTCGGTATATAAGTTTCTTCACAGCTTTTCAGTATTTTTTTTTACATCGGTTGACACAGGTAGTCTATCATGGCAGAGAACATGCGAAGTACAACACCAAGGATAATTAATGCATTTTTAGTTTCTCACTGAAGGATAGTTTTTAACGCTACCTTTTTGTGTGCTAAGTCCTCCATATTGGTAGAGGCTGTTGTGTTCACTTAAAGAGGTTCTTCTTCTGATATGTTGACATTTTCACTGTGGAACACGTTCCTGAATTTCCCTCATTTAGCTCACAAGGTTACAAGAGCCTTTCAGCCACCAGCTGGAATCTCTGAAAGAAAAGTTGTTTCAATCTTCAGTTTATCTTTCACAATTTGCTCTACAGAAAATTGTAGGAATGTCTCTTAGCACCTTCACATCTTACAAGATACTGATACAAGCACGCACTTAACACGACGTACACTAGTAATGGTCTGCAAGTCTGTAGAATTATTCACATGCTTAGTCAGGCAAGTGCTAGAGCCCTTCATTGGCCTGAGGCTTAGGAAACTGCCACTGTATGGTAGAGCAGTGTACAAAACCTTCCTTTCCACTGGGTCATTTATAATTGCTTGTGTACAAACTTTAAATCTTCTGTGGACAATATTTAGTATCCTTGTCCCGGAGACAATTTTTCTGTCAGATCTGTACCCTCTTAAGAATGAAAGAAAAAAGGTCTTTTTCTGTTCTGAAATAATCTCTGGTATTCTGAACTGCTGTAGCATATATGTGATAAATTACAGAAATTAGCAGTGCTGTCCTTCCCTGGTGGCTACCTTATTCTGCATCTGGCTGTGGCCAACCTCTGATCAAGGAATAGCTTGTAACAACCCAGAGCTCTGAGTTCCTGTGCTTGCCCTGTCCTTCTACTCCTGTACCAAGAACACGTCTCTTACTGTCTTACTCCTGCAGACCGATTGACAAGAGCATTTTCTTCTTTCAATCCCTAGAAATGGTAGAGGTCTTCTCAGATTCAAAAAGAGTCTGAATCAACAACATTCAAGTTATTAATTCATGCATTGAAGCATTGATTGCCTCCAGTGTTCACCTTCTTCCCCCTGCAGACCTTGCGTTGTGGGTATGCTGTGAGGTCACCAAAGAGCAGGGACTGACAATAATGTTGTTCAGGCCACTCAGTTATGCACTGAATTTAACTGGCTGAGTTAACAGCTTGATCATCCTGGTGTCATTACGTAGTCCCTGCAGAAAGACTGAGACTGACCTGTGTCAATTTGCCATCACCATAGGTATCAATCTGTGCATAGGCAAGTTAAGGAAACTAGCCAGCTACCTTACCCATTTAAAGTTCAGCTAAAAGTCTAAACCCGGGTGCTGCAAAAACTCACATACTCATTAATACTGAATTAGTCTGTGAATATTTCTCAGAGATGCTTCCAGCCCTCAGCGGATTCAACCAGTGCTGGTTACACACAGGTCATATTTTTTAAATTTCTCTGTAAGCAGGATAGCTATAAATTTTCTTTTGCTGTGCAAATTTAAATTCTGAGATACTGTGAAAATGTGAATTCAACAAGGATGGATTCAGCTACCCAACATGGACTGCTAATGTTATGTATTTCATGTGCCTTAGCTTGGTTAAGATATTTGCTGTAGGCTGTCAGAGGTAACTTGTCTCCTGCAGGTGACCTGTGCCCTTGTGGAATGGCATTGGGAGGCTAAGGTGAATCTCACAGGTGGTCTGTGTTTGCCAGCCTTATCTCACTTCCAGTGACTCCAGGAGGAGAAGCTCTCGTTGTAATTCCATGCTGTAATATGCCCATGGCAGTGCAGGACACCCTGGGACTAGGAGTGTTCAAACCTGCATATGGTTTTGCTTTGTGCTCTCCTCCACATTCATTTTGGAACTGGCTAATTACAAGTTCAACCTGGTGCTTCATGAAGGTAGAGAGGATACTGTGAAGCCTGATGCATTTGTACCTTAGTATATGAAGCATATTCAGTGGGAATTGACGTGAATTACATCACTAACAAAAAATCCAGTACAATAGTACTTAAATGAACATTACTACTGTCTGTTAGTGGATGCTAAAAAAATTGTCATAGAACAGTCTGTAACATTTCTTAGGTTTTATTTGCAATAGGAGTAGTTTGAAGAAGGCATCGCTGCTTTACACCCACAGTCATGGAGTGAAACCATGAGTAAACAACTTTAGACTGATTCACTTGTACATTTATCTGTTACAATACAGGTTTGTGTGGGGTTTTTCCTGTATTTATTTGGAAGTATTCAAAATCTGCCACTTTGCAGGGTCTCGGATTTGCTATTATTAATGTTTATTTATATTGCCTCTTCATCATGTTCAAAATTTACCTCTTAAAAGTACAAGGTATCATGGAAAGTAGTCAGACTGTTTTTTTTTTCAGTGAATGGAAGAGTCTTTTAAACCTGAAGTCTGTGATCTCATGCCTGTGAATTAGCATGCAGAGCTACACTAGCCTTGTGGTGAAGGCAGCGGAAGAAACCAGCATTGGGAAAGAGCAGCAGCCGGCAAGGGAGAGGGCTAGCTGCAGGAGGAGGGGTACACAAAAAAAAGAGAATGGAAAGCAGCTTCCAAAAGGGAGGGAAATGGGAAAGAGGAGGGCAGCAGCAACAGTGGAAGGGTGAAGGTGAAGAGGGGAGAACAGCTGCTTTTCCCCCTTGTACCCTGACTGAGTTTTTCTCTGAAATGCCCATGTTTTTTGAGCATATTGATTCTGTGACCCTCTTTAGCTGTTTGAACTCTCTATTGGAAAGAATCAAATTCAATCCAAATCTGTTTCTGTGATCTGTATTATTTTGCATTCCCTTGAGGTCTGAAGGAAGCAGAAAAGACAAATGGTTTGATAATCACAGACCACACAAGAAAAAACCCCAAATAGGGGTGAAACAAGCTGGGAGAGAGCTCTGATTTTCAGGGTCTGCCAGTGTGATGGTCAGATTTCTTCACATGTAATTTGTTTTTCTGAGCTCTGCAGTGGTGATGATAAAAATGTACTTCTTTGGGATATGAAATTGATTGGTTTCAATTATTGTTTTCAGCACACTTTTCATAGCACCAGAAAAATATTTTCATTATTAAAAAAAAAAAAAAAACATGCAAAGGTATAGTCTAAAACTGAAAAGAAAGTGTTGAAAAGACAAGAACAGGGTCAATCATTTAAAAAAACTTGCAAACATTTATGATACTATTAACAAATTTTAGATCTTTGGGTTTTTTTCCCATGTAATGTACTATTTGAATGTATTTTCTTCAAAATTTGTTTTGCCACCTTTAGGTGACGACTCCTGAAGATACAGTCACAATAACTTACTTCTTTGATCTTGTTTGACTGTAGCACGGGTGGTACAATTTGTGTAGGTGAAGGGCTTTCTCCACCTGAAGTCCTTAGATCCCACAGCTCTATTCTAGTAACAGTCTGTGCAAAACAGCTACTTGGAAATGCCACCTAAGCTTGGGTACCTCAGTACTGCTGTGAACTGTAACTCGTCCAGACAGTAGGAGTGAACTCCTATGGAACTAAAATACATTAGCATAGCAAAACTATTTAAATGTGAGTGCAGTGTAAATAACATAATGTTTCTTGAAGAGAGGGACAGTCAAAAGAAGCTGTGCTAACTTGGAAAGGGAAATGAATGTTGGTTTAATTGGCTATTTAATGATTATCTGTTTTCTTCTTCTCCTTCTTTTTCTTCTTCTTCCCTTTTTTAATCCAAACAGAAAGGTTAATCTAACTATACATTTAAGGCTTTTAAAGGCTCCATTACAAGACTTATTATGCTAAAAGAAACATACCTTGCATGCTGCAGTTTTCTAAATGTATCAGCAATGCATGTAATGATTCACTTAAACCATCATGGTCAGAATTCTTTTACATTATTTCTATGTAAATTGGATGCTTCACGATTACTATAATATGTGTGAAATTCCACTTATTATTTCTTTTAACATGGAAACTTTTATCACTTAACTTCAACTCACTGGACAGAATATTTGAACCATTTGCAGTCATTAGAGCATTTTTGTTTGGTCAAAACCCTTGTGGGATTATACTTTGGAAAAATAGCATGAATTACATTCAATGCAACTGAATGGCAATTTTAAATATATAAGGGGCATCAGGAGTGCTCATCATTATACTTAGAATTCAACATTATATTTTATCTGTTATGGACTTGTTTTTACATTTACGTCTTTTATCTTCAAGAGACTTATTTCAACGTGTAATATAAAAAAGCCATAATCCATATAGAATAGGCTATCTGGTGAAGTACATCTATCTTTTTATGTTCTGGAGGACCAATTTAAAATACAACCTTGGGTCACAAGTTTTTTAGTTTCACCTTACTAGTCAGAAGACATTTTCCTATATTCTATGAATCACTGGGTGAACTGGTGCATCAGGAAGCCTCCTCTAGTAAAACTGAAGGTGATGTTCTTCGCTAGTTTTGAGACTTGTCACACCATCTCTCAAAACTTTCAGAGATATCTGAAAGTCCAAGTCCACATCAGGACAAAGAAGGCAGAAGAGAAAAGAAAGACTTCAGAACAGTCAGCAGCCAACAGCCTCATAATCCAGACAATTAGTTGAAGTCAGAAATTCAGTTTTCTGTGTGGATCTCTCTGGCTACAAATATTCATTGGAATAGGGACTTAAAGTTCAGATGCCTTGAGATTGCTCTAACAGCCTGCTCCAGGGACTATTAATGGGCTTTAGAAGAGAACTAAGAAGAGTTTTGGCACTAGAGAGAGGTAGAAATCTAGAATAGGCAAGAGGTTTTACAGGAGGCAGTGCAGGTGCTTGTCTTCTATGGTCCAGAGTGGACATTGATTTTTTGCCTGTTCTGGGGACTTTTCCTTAATGCTCTTCCTGCCATCAACTTTCAACCCAAGTACATTGACCCATCATTTTAGAAGAGCTAACATTTTCTGTCTCTGCTTCTTCTGTCTTTAAGCTTTCTCAATCTCTTTCTATTTTAACCACACTTGATAAAATTTTTCCAGAAGAGTTAACTGAAATTAGTAAATTTTGATAAGAAAATGTGGGGTTTTTGTTTCTCTGTCATGTGAAAATGCCATATTTAAGACAAACTGATGAAACATTATGATCTCACTGCTCTAGTTTTTACTCCAGTAAATTCTGCTTCTCATGCCTCAGTGAAGCTCTCTTGTTTTAATCTGAGTGAAAATTCCTCTGGTTAAAAATATAAATAGTGATTCCAAGGAGAAGTGCTCTAACCCTTCCACTACTAATCTTCTACCACTCATTTCCAGAAATGAGTCTACTTGAGCTCACAGAGTTACGTGCCTTTAACTTCAGTATCAAAACACAGAATACACTTTAACCCCATGTTTTTTTTACAGGAAAGGTGAAGAATCATATCCTGGGCCCTGGCATGGGGGTCATGGTGTGCTGAGTTATTTCCTTAGATTTGACATTCAAGCCTCTGTGGCTTTAAGCAAAAAATCTTTGCCTCAGTTTCTTTTAAAGCAAAGGAATTCTACAAGGTGATAAAAGCTTTCTTTCCTTTTGACATGACAGGTATCAGGCAATAATTCTCATTCTATTATTTAGACAATTCTTTGCTTCTCTACAACACAGATACAGTCAGTGAAATATAAGCTTAACATAGTTAACATAGTTCTTTTTCTTTATTTCAAATAAAACCAACATTTTATGTTTGAATTTGTATTTGCAATACAATTTTAGGCTAATTTTATTTAGTGGTTTGAAGGAGATATATTGAATTTTCTAGTCTGGGGATTTTTTGTTTTGTATATTTCAATTTAACTTAATGAATATCGGTAATATGTAAACAAATATCTATAGCTCCATATGTTGCACATACTGCACACTTTAACTGCAATTTTAAAAATATGTATTTAAAGTTGATGTTGCTAATAAAATCCAGAATAGATAGGTCATATAATTTTTTAAGAATGTCCCCTACCATTCCTACACCTTAGCTGCTGTGCATGTTTATGGCATTATTTTAGATATGCACATATGCATTTTAAAATGAACTATTCTTCTAAATATTTGCTTTCGCTATTCATTATGTTTTTACCTCACTCGTTAAAATGCAGAATGAGTGCTCACTTAAAATTTGTCTTTTGAAACTAAGCTACCTGGGAAATACAGTGTAGTATATCTCGCTGCAATGTAATCATCAGCTATTTAAATAGATATAGTTAAAAACGGCAAAGACTTAAGTTTCATCATAACTCATATTGGAATTAATGAGTCTGCTCACAGACGTTGCTTTGGAGGACAGAGACTGAACAGTGCCATTACAGAGAATAAGCCACTGGCAAGTCAGGCAATTCACTGAGGACAGAATGATTAGCCACAAGGAGCACTTACAATGTGCACTGGTAATTTAGGTAATTGTATTGCAGGGTTTGTAGACCCGTGAATTACGGAGATCTTTTAAAAATATATATTGTGCAATCTGAATGTATCCTGGAGCAGACACCAGGAAGAATCAGCTGTCAAGTAATTCATATAAGATAAAGCATCACTGATGTATAGTATTTGGAAAAACATATAGACGGCAGCATGCAATAAAACTATAGCATATACATTCATCATAAGAACTTCTTCACTAGGATGTTAGGTATTTAAACACCCCAAAAGACACAGATTTCCTGCAGAAAATTAAAATCCAACGATAAAGAGGAGAAAAGCCTTAAGAAGGAGGTGGTTTCATTGGAATACAATGTTAGATGGATTTATGTTACCGTTTCTAAATGTATGATACAGTCACACCTAACCTAGGAAAAAAATCCCTATATTTATTTCCTTTTTTTGCACTGCATATTTTCAAAGACCTCCTATAGTTAACATTATAATATAGTTAGTTGCTACAAATAATCTGCACTGATTATAGGAAAACTGTCAGTGTCTGTTCAAGGTCTGAAAAGGCTGCAGCAAATAGCTTTTCTCTTTGCCATGGAGACTGGGGTCTGTTTTTACGGTTACTCTGGTAACCAAAGCCTTTCTGGTGCTAGTCCTTTTCAGTTACTTTAGCTATTAAACCCTCCGGTTGAGACAAAAGGAAGGCAGTATGCAGACACTTCCCTATAAAGCAAATCTCAGGGTTAAAATTGAGAAAAACTTGTAATAAAAGAAATAAAAGCAGCTTCTAATCAGCTGGTTACATTGTAACTGTGAGGTGTTTGTGTGCTTGCCTACATGTGGGAAGCTAGGGTTTGGTATATTTGAATTTTAATCTGATTATTACAGGACTAGAAAATGGATTAGGTATCTTTGGTGCTGTTTTAAGGAATACAGTCTCTCAAACCTGTGATCCTCACAGTGCAAATGGCATCAGTTTTCAAAGTTATCAGTCGCGTGTGATTTCTTTAAGGTGAGGATTCTGACATTGCTTAGGGTGATGGATATTAAAATAATTTTAAGTACAGATTACAGAATGCTGCCCCCAAAGCCATGGGTTTGTTACGTGGCGTTAATGAACCTTCACAGGCACTGGTATGCTTTCAAAAACAAAGTCAAAAAAGGGTTGCTGACTTGAAAGCTTATTATCGTCATGATAACAAAATACCCAATTCAGTGATCAATTTCATGAAGTTGATTACAGAAGATTAGCAACAGCAACAAGAAGATAGAAGGCTGAGTTGTAAAATATTTAACAGCTAAGATGGTAGTAAGTGTCACTTCTCCTTGGAATCAGTAAGTGTAGGCAGGCTCCCAAATTATCTTATTTTTCAAAATAGTAATGTTTTCACCTTAGGTAAGGGCTTATTATGGCAGGCTTTTACCATCCCTACACATTTTGGTTTGAGATTTCTATTCCAAATAAAGACAATTTTTCTCTGGAAGAAACAGCAGACTAAATAGACCACAAATAATATGCTTCACAACTGAACAATCCATTCTTGCTTTAACATGGTCAAACTAAGTAACTCTAAACACTGCAATACCCATGGTGATAAACCACTTTTGAGCTGCAAAGTATTCAATTATTTTTCATTTGAACTATTAAATGTGTCACATAGAAATTCCCCATTGCTGTTTTCACCCACATAGATTACCATGTTTAAAAAAAAAGAATAACTTTGTCCTATCAGAAGAGAGTTCAAACTAAAACACTGCAGAATATAGCAACTAAATTAAGATCAATTGGTATTTGTTAACAGAGAGGAAAACACCTGCAGTAATAAAAAAACCCTAAAGTATCTGTTCGTCCATAAACTAAGTGCAGGATCAGAATACTGGACTGATCTCAGTTTAATCAGATTTACGCATCTCAATAGGGAATGTTCATTTAAATGTATAGGCATAGTATTAAAGTGGTAAACATAAGGTTTTCTGAGGCCACTGTTTGATGTGAGCATCACTGCTAGAAAGGGCAAGTACCGATTCCTGATACCAGGTGTGCAACTGATAACCAGGTGTTCCCACACTAAGAAACAAAATATATCAAACAATCTTTTTGTTCCATTTTTCTGGAGAAGACAGGTGTGATAATGGGAGGGCGAGAAATGTATGTCTGAAATGGCTGGAATCAGAAGGAAGTTGACTATTTCTGGATTCACTGTAGTGAAGTTCCAAAGGAACTTATGGACATTTGTGTTGAAAATGGGTCATGCCATGTAACCTGGTTTTGCCTGGTGTTTCCAGAATTAGTAGGTTCATGCAAAACCTTTAGTGAAATCTGTCTCCAGCCTTTCTGTCACCTGTTTTCAAAGAACTAGATATTATTCATGATAAAACTTTGATCTTGATTATTCATATGTGTGGAAAAATTCAGACCTGTAAATTAGGTAAAATGGAGGACTGCAGGTTTCTGACAAACAATCATATGCAATCACTGAGCTAAACACAGCAACCTCTTGACATGGGAAGATTTCATCACCACAGTTGTCACTAGCCTTTCTTACTAATTCCTTGTGTTGATATTTTATGCCCCAGCGAATGCTCTAACCGCAGCCTCTCTCTCAAACCCACATTCACCTAAGCCCATCAGAAGTGGCATCAGGTGGGGGATCCAGGAGTTGTGCCCCCTTTCAGGTCCCCCATAGGGTGGGAATGCTTTTGTGAGCCAGAAGATCAGCCTCCTCTTTACCTGGGTTGGCAGGTAAAATGGGGGTCAAGCTCTGATCTGCTAGGTTTGGTTTCCCATTCCTATGCCCAGGAATGGTATCCTTATAGCTCCCCTGCAAATCAATTACTCAAGGCTAACGCTGTGGGCAGCCCCATCTCTTGTGGGAATCCTGTCTGGCTCATGGGTGAGGATTTGCTTGCAGAGCATGACACGCACCCGCCCAGTGCCTCATCCTCCTCCTCTGCAGGGCCAAGCACACCTGAAAACTGTTGCTTGTGCCCTTTCTGCAGAAGGGGACAGAGATCCATACTGCAAAAAGTGCACATGGTGACTGGCAATCTGCAGCTCTTCATGGCATTTTGCCTGCAGGAAAAGAAACATTATTATTCCCATTTTACAGCAAGGAAAGCTGAGATCAAGGCTGAGTGACTGCTAAAACTAGAATTTAAATATGAGTTCTGGGATCCTAACCCTATGTTGAACTGAAAACTTTGTAGCAAAGGGCTTAGACAAAACCCTCAGCTTCACTTGAGACACATTCATCTGGGATAAAAACATTTCTGAAGTAGAGCAAAGCAGTTCGGATTGAACTGAGAGCCTACTTGTATGTCCTAGCCTGTACATCACAGAGTTCAGACAATATGCCAAAACTGAAATGACAAGATATGGTCATCTAACCCAGCAAATTATACACAGGTAAATGAGGAGGATTTTTGGCTTTTGCACAGAGGTGCTGACACAAAGAATGGCTGGAGTGGCACACATTTTCAGTGAACGAGCAAAAAACTCACAAGCACATTTGATGAGTGTATACCTGGCATGCTCATCCCATGATTAGTTGCTCTATCTTACCAATTTTATATTTTCTTTGAAATTTACTTTTGTCAAGCAAAAACCAGAGGTCTTTGTTTTCCAAATTTTTTGCACTGTGCACAAGCGCCCTCAAGGATAATCTGTAGCAAAGCTTCTAATAGCCTTCTAACCCTCCTCCTTTTTTCTAGGATCAAAAGCCATGTCACATAAGTACTCGACCTGTGACTTCTGGAAGTGCAGGAATTTGTCGGGAGTAAAGAGGAGGAAGTTTTGGGCTGTAGGATTTTAGAGAGGATATCTTCTAAAATGAATGTGTGATGTCTGAGAGGGGCAGACACAGTAGTGAAAACAGAAAAAAAATACCATTACTTGTGGAAAAGAATATTAACAATGACTCAGTGATGACATACAGTGACAAACTGCTGTCTACTTTCAACTTTATATGTCTCCCACAACTGTGTAGGTACTCTGTCCTCATACTGTTGCACAGGATGGTTGGGAGGATTGTCCCACATTTTCCAGGTCATTTCTTGGGTGTAGTAAAAATCTGTTGTGTTACGTAGTGATCAACAAAGCAAATACAGTTCCAGTTTCAAGGAAGACATGTCCGTGTAAAATTGCATTTCACCATGAGCTATGTGAGCTGGTTGCACACAACTTTTATAAAACATCTTTACAACAGTCTCATAAATGAAGTGTATTATAAAATATAAATATAAAATATAAATATAAATATAATTTATATAAATATATAAATTTATATAAATATAAAATATAAAATATTTAGGCCCCAGTTTTACCAAATCCAATATGCAAATGAAATCAAAAGTGAATCTTAGCAATTACAGCTTTTTTTCAGTGGGTTTATGCAAGCGAATAGGAACCTTACACATATAGGTAGTGCTCAGAACTGTTATTTGCAAGTTATGAAGCAGCACTCAGCAGCAAAGATATGATTAGAAGAACCATTGCTCTGTCTGTCAGTCTTGTAAACTTGCTTAAGTTGCCTAAATGTAGACAGTTAAAACCATTTGAGGCAACTCAGTTTGTCTGAGACATCCTTACAGTGCCAGCAGGTATAATGCAGGAGATAGGGAAGACCAACACTGCTCTGGACCAATGGCTGAGAGCTAGCCTGGAGACCCTCATCCATCTCAAACACAGTAGTTGCTTGTTTAGGCAAGTAAGGCAACCAAGTTTGCCTGTTTAGGCAACTAAATCACACATGCAGATAATCATCAGGAAGAATCCCTGTGGCTTTTGCAGAAAAAAGATCTCCTGTAGCTTACAGCTTTTTTCTGTAAGAACCGATCACAACAGAGTCCAAAGAACATCCTGACTTAACTTGTTTATCCAAACAACCTGAAAACATTCTTTCAGCAAAAAATGGATAAATTTACTTTAGGAAAAAAATTGTATCAAGTTGTTTGAGTTTCAAGGAAACTGCATAAATAAGCATCTGACTTTCACCTTCTCTCCTTCAAAACCAAAATAAAACAAAGACAACCTCAAACCAATTTCCTTTTAAACATTTTATGACACCCTCATAGTAAATTACATGAAGCCTTGCTGAGGAGCTACACTGTCAACAGATATGTCACTGCCATGAATCAGTACATTAAAACAGTTAAAAGAGGTTTCAGTATAGTGTGAACTGAAGTAGCATTTAGATATTTTCAGTTTCTACACTTCCTGGAAAAGAAGGTTTTTTATTTTTACTTGTTAATTTTAGGAGATTTTTTTTCTATGCTATTAATCATTCAGATAGTCACACAGTTGCTTCTTAAATTGTTACCCTGCGAGTTTTTAATTCATCATCTCCCAACATCTAGCCCATGGCCCCAGCCTGGCAGACAGCTTCATCACAAGCATTGTAATTGTGGGTTTTTTCCTCAAAGCTCCTGAACACTAGAGCTGTATGACTGTATGAGGTTCTCAAGCTTTCATCAAAACAATACTTTTCTGCCTTTCATTTGCATAGCATATTTTTAAAAATGCCATTTAAGTGTGACAGAGATTTACAAACAATACACATGAATTAAAACTGACAGAATACTTATTACTACTTTTTCAAATCCTTCTCAATGTTTTACGGGCAGTTGGTCATGTTTGTACCAGCCCTGCATTTGACCTCGCCTGCTGTTGAGAATTGGTTCCCTGCTGTACATACTTTAGGACTTCACCCAGGTTTGCGTTAGGCAACTGAGGTGAGAAACTTTCTGCAAAGTCTAAATTTTTATTGTGAAACAGAAGACCATGCTCACTTGTGGGGTTTCACTTAGCTGAAGCCAGAGGGGTTTGTTCTCTTTGCTGGTGCAGGTGGCAGGAGCAGCAACCCACGGGGGGATGTGGGGAATAACAACTCTTTGCTGGAAAGATAGCAGGCCCAGGATGGTACATCCCTTACACCACATCCAACACCTCTCTCCCCAAAACTATCATCTTGCCAGCTAACATAACATGACTAAGTAAATGAACAGAAGCTGATGTCACAGAGAAAAGTGAGCGCTTCTGATGTGCACAAAAGCATGACCTGTATACATGTGCATCAAGGCAAAGGCATCTGAGTCACAAAATACATTTCAAAGATATTGCTCACCTGCTTAAGATTCTTCTTTTCCTAACACTGAAATTTGCTTCGCAAGTTGGCACTAAAAGTAGAACTCGATTCATATAGCTACTTTGAGACCTGTGAACACATGTTGATAAATTTATGGTAGGGGCAATATTAATTTTCTCATTAATTTCTATTTACTCTATGCTTTTCTTGAAGGAATAGCTATTTAGTAGTTAAATGTATTTTACCAATATACTGTAACACTGTCTTCAAGATTATTGCTTTCCATTTGTAAATCAGTGTTTGTAGGACATTTGGCAACATATACTCTTTGGCCAAGACAATGTGATGACTTTGTTGGAACCACACATAAATTCTTACTTTAGCTAATTCTTTATTAAACAAGTTATTCAAACAAAGCATGTATTTTCAATTGTCATACATGTCCAAATGTTGTAGAGCCAAAATCCATGTAAAAGATAGATAGAGCTTTGATTTATTAAGCTACCTACACCTATGCCTAATTTTACCACAAAGATAGTTACATGGGCCCTTACAGAACTCAAGCTTAAGTTCTCTAGGCCTCAGAGCAGTTATTTGACTGTAACTTTTTTAAGCACAAATAACTCCAATCGTGCAAGTCAGGAGTCAAAGCTGCTAACATTACCCCTGCCGATCACCAGCTCATCTCACAAGATACATTGGCAAAACTGCTCTTGATCTACAGATGCAATACAATAGAAATAAGGGATTTGGTCTGTATTTTTGTGGATAAATGGCTTATCAGTTTAACTGTTATTTGGAACTTTGAATTTCGGTTGATTGCTACTTCTACTTGCAACCAGCTCAGCCTTCCAAAAGATGAGTGGATGTTTTTGACACATGTTTATTGTCTTAATGTTTCCAATGACTGAATGTTTTAAAAAAGAGGGTTTATTTCATTACCCTTTATTCTCAGTTAATTTCTAATACTAGCATAATTATAATATATAATCTGTGGGCTTGTTTTGTATTAGTAAAAGTACTACACACACTCCTCTAGAAGCACTTGTGTTAGGACTCCAAGAAACAGATGACCTAAGAGATGTCTTACTTCAGTATCATATTCTGTAACACTGTTACCTGGAGTAATAAATCTATTTAGAAATACAGACGTAGTTTATAGCACTCTTACTTGTCAGCTTTTAAGCATCATCCTGTGTTTTCGTGTTTTAAAATATCTAAACTATATTAGGAAATATGCTGCAGTGAAGGAAAAAGATTGTGTTGCAAATCTGACAAAATTAATCTGTACATTTTAATAGAATTAAGGATAAAAAGAAATAAGACATTTTATTTGAGGAATGATAATAAATGTCTTTTTCTATATTCTATAATCTATTACTTCAGTGTAATGTCTTCAGCACTCAGAAATTGTCTGAGTTAATAGTTCTGTAAATCCAGTTTTTTATCAATTTAACTCTGAATCATAAGCAATCAGAACTCTTTTTTGTTAGACTTTAATTGTTTGTTCTTTATCGACTGTTCCATCAATTGGCTTATGACTTTAAGAAAAAATATAGGACCACTTTTAGGTTAAGGTTAACAGAAAACACTGATAGCTTTTTATTCCAGAATTAATGGAACAGATACATATATATATATATATATATATATCACAACGTGAAATAAAATAACTCCATAAAACTAGAAACATATATCTGTACTTCATAGATGCTGGTTGATGTCCCTGTCTTCTAATGCAGAATTTCAACAGGTACATAAATACCTGACTATCTCATAATGTTCCATCTCACTGCTCTTACTTTTGCCAAACCTAATTTATCACTGGTCATTTCTAAGAGCTCTTATTATTTTCACTAACCTATATCACTTCTAAAAAAGTCTCTGGAAACAGGAAGCCTGATACTTTCTTAAAAATATGCAATTCCCTTCACAGTAGGAAGGCCTTGACTTTGCAAAATGCCTAGTACCTCTTCTTAAGAATTGACCTCCTTCAGTCCCCATCAGTACCATAAAATCTATCCAAGTAGCTTTATGAGGTGGGTCTCTTAAGTATTCTCCATGTCTTTGACTAGAGCCCCCTTTTTCAGCATGGACCTTTCACACCGAGCTTCAAGTCAGAAGCCTGAAACGCCAGGGGCAGTTTCTTTGGGCTGTTTATCCAGTGCTACATGGCCGGGCTTGAGTTATTTTGTTTGTGTGTTTGTTTTCCAATGATGTAAAATACTTCAGCTGCATCTTCTGAACTCTTACACCTCAGCAGATCTGCCACTTTGTGCAAAGGAAGAATAAAATACATTAAAAAAACCCCTAGGCATTGGGAAAATATTTTGATGATATATATTTGTTTATATTTAGGTGACCTATATGGTGTTGTCCTTTCCAAGAGGACAAAGATCTTCAGAAATGTCAGTGCCTTTTATGGCTCTATAGGGTTATGTCTGTTGTGTGTATACGCGCACACACACTCTCACATACACTGAAGAGAGGAAGTCATTTTATTTTACACAAATCAGCTACTTAAAGTAAATTGAGATATATAGAATTTACCAATGAAATGAGTGATTTGATGTGAATAAAAGAGGTGGTGTGTTGTAAATCAGTACTGACAGCCAAATGGGAAAAATTGACAGAGCACTGTAATCACTCCCAACATCCACTGAAGTTATTGATCCAAAACCTCTATAATCCCCTTCACATAACACAAGCAATTTCATATAATACCTGTAATAACAGTGCATTCAAACTCAAGTAGCCATCAGAAGCTTTGTATCTAATGGCGAAGCAGGCCTCTGCTGAGTAAGTGTAACAACTAGAGCACAAAAACGCCGATGACTCTCGCCTTTCATAGGTAACGGTCTGCGATAAGAGCTAGTTCAGAAGATAAACAGTTCCTAACGCCAAGGAAAATGAGCTATTAATTGCCCACTCGCTAAATACATTGTAAAGGCCCTAAAGCTCTGGGTGCAAAATGGGGAGAACGTAAGCGGGATTTGGGGACTGATAACAACCTGGGTGCTATCCACACGCAGCTATCTGATGTTAATTACAAGAGGGGAAGGAGGGCTGAGAGGTATTTAGCTGCCGGGTCATTACATCCTTCCCAGGTGTTTTTCCCATGAAATGTTCCACCAGTTTTACAAGCTCCTTCTCTGGTTGATGGATTATTCCACCGCCTTATCAAAGCTTTGCCAGCTCCTCATTAATATATAGAGCGAGCTGCGCGGTTCTATATATCATTGTCTTCTTCTCGGGGAGGGCTAATCAGTCAGGCATTATCAGCCCGTCAGCAGAAGGCAGGCAATCAGGCCTGACAGCGGAGAATCATGGGAGAGCAGGGAAGGTTAAATGAGGCTGACAGTTGTGATAATGATGATTATACTATAAATTAAGATATGATGATAAAGGAGAATAAAAGACACAATCTGAAGCAATATTTGGTTTAACATGTCTCTCTTTTTCGGTACTGTTAAATGGCCATAACATTTATCACACCGAACAAGAATGGACATTTAACTACCATGATAAAATAGGACAGCATCAGATTGAAAACCCAACAAGTTGTGATTATTGTGTCAGGCACTTTTCCACTGGTTGAAAAAACTGGAGATAGAGCATATGTTATAATCATTCATGCATTATTCTGCAGAATGAAAAGAAAATAGATCTATTTTAGAAATGTCTTCCAGACTTCTAGATTAAAAAAAAAAAATCCAAAAGGAAAAAATTAATATAGTCTCCTGCTTCCAAGATCACTTTTATCAATGAAATTATAGGAAGCTAAGTGATAGTTCTTCCCTGCCACATCCTCATAATGAATGCATGTATTTATTAGGAGCTGATTTGGAGGATTTGTAACTGTTTTGCCATTAGTCTCATTAGGAAAAACACTGCAAATGAAACTACAGAACACCAACACATTATTTAAAAAATTACTTCATTTCTGAAAAATCTTTTAAAGATTAATTTCAGTTGGTAAAAATAAGCAGGTTCATACAGGTAAAATCAAATAAGAATTGGCATGGTTTGACTATGAGAACATAGGCAATACTGTGGACTTCATGCAACTGTTCAGTTTTTTGCTTAGAGGGGTAGCTTATATCTGCACTGTTTGTTTATGGTGTTTATGTTTAGGGTGTTTAACAATCCTAAATAAATAGCATTGTACTGTGAGAATGAGAATTATGCTGACTAGTGCAGATTATGAGGTGTCCCAGCCCCCATGTACCTACAATGTAGTAAATTGGGACAGCCAGACCAGGCAGACCAGAGATTATTCTGTACGCGCATGTGCTTGCCATGTACTGAAAGGAAGGAAAAGTTTGGAAGGGAAAGTGTGAAACCTTCTTTTTGGAAAACCATACATTTTAAAATAAATTGAATCCAAACATCCTGTATGCCTGCAAACAACCACTCTGCTTCCTGCAGATATGCTAAAGAAATTCTTGTCTATACACGTAGTGTTCTTTGTATAAAACAAAAGTTTGTGATTTGCACAGGTATGTAAATTCTGTGTCTGTAGAGCTGACCATGCTCCTATGGCGAAGACAAAACCTCAGACCAAGCCAATGGTGTAAAACTATGCTCTTAACGACTGTTTTGTTCATTAACACCTGAGTATATTTTTGTATAAAGCACTCCATGTGTCATGCATCTCTTATTTATGATATGCTTGCAAGTCCATCACTTACTAAATTTGTGCAAGGAGATAATAATTTGATAAATCACTGCATTATTTGGTTGCTACCTGATCTGTGCAAATGGAGCTTTTGTGTTAGACATAGAAGAAGAAAAAAGCTTCAATTAGTGCATGCTGTATTAAAGTGACAGTGCAGGAGAGAGAAACAAATATTTTAAAAGTTCACAGCTTTATTTTCTCCATGTCTCCTTTATCACCTCAGATTGGGAAGTATTCTCAGATTATTAATTGTAGAAGTGGTTGAGATGACTGTGCAAGTCACAGACACAATGATTTGCTTTATAAATTAAATAAAGTTAGTTCACATCAATCCTCCAATGAAACATGACTGCTCAGACACTACAGTGATGGCAGTCACTTAAGTGCCCTAGACAAACAGAAATCTTTGCTGTGATTATAGTGATTACCTTTTCTGCAGTGACTGACTCAATGGAAATAAAACCAGAGCTATTTTGTAGCAGGTAAAAAAAAAAACAAAAAAAACCAACCAAAACCTACAACCAAAAAAAAAGCCACCTTGAGACAGCTGCTGTAGTATTGTTTTTCACTGGAAATGGCCTATTGTCTAATGCACTTTAGAACAGTATTTTTATTATTTGATCAGTTCGATTTACCAGAGTAGTGAAAATTGCACACATTCCTCTCGTACAGATGTAAAGGAAGGAAGACAGATGAGTTTATAAACCTGACAGTCTGTAATGGAAATGCTTATGCAACCAGCACTCTCTGGCTGTGCAGTCTGCTCTTCAGAAAAACCCAAAGATATTCATTATTAGAGGACAAAGCAAGACCATGGAAAAATACAAAGAAAGAATTGTGATCAAATGGAGTATCCTAATGCGGCATCCTATGCTTTATTTGTGTTTCTCTTCTGTAAGGATACACAGCACTTTGCCTTGTTTCAATCTGAAACATGTTATTGTGTCTGAATAAAATCACTAGAGTTCTTCATGAAGATAGGGATTTTGTTTTGCTATTTATCCTCTCTAAGATCAGGGTTTTATTAAAGGAGCAACGCTGCTTCAGAGACTTTCGCACTAGCTTGTTCCGTCAATACAAGTGCAGGCTGAAGATATATTCACAGGACTTCAGTCCAATAAACCAGCAGGTTTTAGTGAGATAATATATTTCTTCTAAGAGGCAGAGAAGGGATAAGCCTGGTACAATCAGGCAAGAGGGAGGAGACCAGTGCAAAGATTATGACTACATATTTTAGGGAGATCCACTGCTAGAGTCGAGACACTCCATGCAGGAGCAGATTCATCTTGTGTTCTTAGAAATTGGTGAAAAAATAAACATCCCCCGCTTCCCACCCCCACTGTAGCTAATCTGAAAATAAACCAAAGTTATTAGGTGGATTGGTTGAGGAAATGTGTATTAAAAAACCAAGTTGTTTTCCAAGCCTTTATTCATTTGCTGAGCTGTGGAGCTCATATCACTTACTGGGCTCAGAAGTCCCATGTAGGCAATGACCAGACTGAGATTCAGGTCAAGGCACATCAGGATAAACTGCAAATTTCTTAGGGGGAAATAGTAACTTCACTGAACTCAGCTGGGATTTTGCGATTAACTTTGATGCAGCTAGGGTTTCTTCTGTGAAGATTTTGATAGGTGCAGGCATACATAGTGTCTGGACACTAAGTTCAAGAAGAGGGATCCTTTGTCTTCTTTCAAACTTCTTTCCTCTCCTTCCCTTCCCTCCCCTTCTTAATGGTCTAAGCATACAGAGTGTACCCCGACAGTAGATGGCCACTGCTAATGCTAGCCAAGCCTGAAATGCTTAACGGAGACTCATTAGTCTTGTTATAAAAACGCAATTGGAAGTGTGGTTTATCATTTGGAGTTAAGGTTCTAATTTTGGCACATAGGAGGCTGCAGGCAGGAAAATATCTTGTTCCTTATTCCATTTTATTAACTTTGTTTTGTTCGCTTGAGCCTAGTACTGTGTTAGACTTTGAATAATCACAGCTGTACAGGTAGCTCCAGTGGAGTGAATGAGAGGCTTTTTCAAGGGCTCTGCTCCCTGCAGAAATGATTTGTACCTCTGCCTGATTGTCACTAACAGAAAATGAGAAATAGGAACATTCAATGCAAAGTAATGTGTTCTGTACAATTACTGGATTAATAATTTTATTCCATTACTGTGCGGGGAGAGAGGACATCAGGTTGAAGATCTGCAATTCTAGTATATTTCTAAGCGTCCTGTTAAGAGAGTGAGCAAGGGTCAGGAAACTTAATTATGCCATAACTAGATAGAAATTGCCAAGTGATAAAAAGAAACATCCAGCCAGATTCAGCAGGAAATTACAGCTTTAATAATATAGCATAATGCCTACTTCTATACAATTATTGGAGAGACCCTGAATGATTTTAAATAACAGGCTTGGTTTTCCAGTAACGACAGGGGAAAAAAAAATCTGAAAATGACATTTTGCATTTTGCTGTAAATATTTTTCTGAGGTTTTGGGGGTGGTTATTTTAAAGATTAAATTATTAAAAATCGCATATTTACTCTTGGTACTATGAAAATGTTATTATTCTGAAATGAGAGAAAGGTTATATTTATGGAGGAATTTATATTTGTGGAAATTAAACCTGTGGAATCATACTTTTGGTCTATTGTGCTTCTGTGTTGCATTTGTAATTTTGAAATGAAAAAGCAAATTGCACTGAAATTTATATGAAAAACTTAGGACTGAGTGTTTTTTGTTTTATGATCCCAGTTTTTTCCACACTGTGACAATGTTTGTGTCCAATATCTCCCTAGATGGTATTATTTCAGTAAAATGCTTATGAATAGATTAAAGATGCACTTGCGCGCTGATACAGGATTTCCTTATAATTTTGTAGTCTTTACGAAAGATTAAAAAAAAAATACTTTTTTTAGCATAAACAAAACTCTTCATCCTAATGAGAAGCAGCTCTTTCTTTTCTTTTCTTTTCCCTCCCAGATGAAATAGGATATTTTAAATATTAAACTCTTATCACCTCCGTAAACACTGCATGTGATATTAAGGCCTTTTGCAATATACGTGCATGTGTTTGTCCATTTATTTCTAATGTAAGAAGGAAAAGTCATTTCTGGTGCTAACCCAGGAGAGCCCAGCATTTCATTTTGTATTCTGAGGATGCAGATTAATCAACCTGACTCTCTTACCCAGGGCTAGCCATTCTGCCTAGAAATCTGCATATCTGCATATTACTGTTCTTCCCTGAATTTAATTTCCTACAGGAGCTGATATTAATCACCCTGTTTAAACAGAGGGGATTTGGGGTCTATACAAATATGACATTTTTTATAGAAGTTGTAGAATATTTTCTCCTCTTTCAATATTATTTAAAGAGACAATAGCATGGTGCTTTAAAGCAAACTATAGGAGATTATTTTTGTTTATTGGAGCTTATATATATTTAGTTTAGATTTTAATCATAAGATGTGGTACACCAAAAAAACTGTATTACATTTTTCCTTCCAGAATCTTTTTCCTGCCAAGAAAATTCCTCCAAGTTTCATTGCACATGATGGAAGAGGGTTGGGCCATGAGTGTCTCAAATATATTCTATCTGAGAAAGTTTATTTAAACCCCATACTGGTTTCATTGCCTGAGTACCAAGCATCATGCAAGCAGGTGAGCATTCCCACACCACTGTTTTGCAGCTGGTGAACCCAGGCAGAGAAACATGGTTGAATTGTCAGGTCAGCACTGAAATCCATGAGCTAGATTTGGATCTTCGTGTGGATTTCAGTAGCCCCACATTCTCTCCAGGTGCCTGGGGAAGTACCCGAGGAGCTGCAACACTGTCACCGAGGAAGGGTGGGAGGAAGACATTAGCTGGTAGGCTGCCCTCCTGTCCTTTGCCAGGTAAATCTGTATCAACATAAGGCCACCAGCCCTGTCTGCGTGCGGTCACAAAATTTGGTCAAATGGGGAATCCTCATGTCTGATAACTCCTTGTTGTCTCCAGGCAAGAACAAAGACAATTTCATGAAGGCAGTGGTAACAATGCCTTCGTCGTCCTACCTTAAAGCTCCCTCCATATTTTGTATTTGAAAGTGGAGAACAATGAACTGTCACTGTGTGACTCCACTGATGTCAGGCACATTGTATCAGGCAGGAATTTGGTCCAATCCGTCTGTCCCTCAGCCAGTATTACTTGGCATATTTTATTTTGGCTGCCTAGACTGCAGTTACGGTCCAAGCACAAACAACTCAGAAGAACAACATGCTTGGAAATATGTGCCTGCATACCCCAGAAGTCTCTGCCAGCTGGAAAAACAGAGCATACATCAGTTACTGACTAGATATACTGCTCTTGTTAAAAAACGAAGCTGCCATCCAGGGTTTTGTTTAAATTTGCACCCTGGCCTATTGTGGCACTCCAGGTTAATTTGGATTGGCACCTCCTTTGCAGAGCTCTCTGATGCAGCTCTGAAAAAGATGGGGCTTTTTTTTTTTTCCTAAGACTGGGCCCTTTCATAGGAAACCCCAGACTCCTGTCAAAGCAGTGCTTTTCTGTTTCTTATTTATACACCCCAAAACTTCATGAGAAGAGATACAACATTGCATCCTTCTTGCTTTCTCGGTCAAGAAATACATACAAACTTTGTGTTGGGGAAAAACTTGAACACAGAACTGCTGACTGGTTTTGAGTCAATACAAGTACAGAACAGGTATAATAGCGAGTCAATTTTCACATAAATTGTGATGGAGACTTGTTCCTTTATTAGCAGAGGTTAAACAACAGGTTTTAATCAGATATGATCTAGTTTGTATCCAAGCTCCCGGCTCTACAAATCCTTGCATTGCAAATCCCAGGAAGGTTATGTCGCCAGCAGTTTCACTGGGTCTGCTCAGGCAAGTAAATCAGGGTGCTGCAATGTACAGCCAAGGCAGGTATTTGTAACTCTTTGATAAAAAGTCATAGTGGTTTTTTTTTTTTTTTAATTTCTGACCTAAAACTGAATGTGAGGTTGATCTAAATATTTTTAATTTTTCTACAACTTTAATCAGGTATTAGAAATGCTTTGCTGGTTTAGAAAAGTTTCATTAAATGGTAAAAAAAACCCCAGTCATTGTCACTAACCCAAGATTTTCTGGAGGATTTATTATCAAAAGTCTTGGCATAATTGTGAAGAGATTACTGGTATTCATATCATTGTTCCTGAACACCTAGGCTGCTATATTTTTCATTGCCTGTTTAAAATCACAAGGGTATCGCCCCAGGCAAATAACAGCTTAGCATGTTTATCTGTCTGTGCTAATAGCATTTCATTTGAAGTCTTAAAAGTCACAAGTGGCTTAAAAGGACACTATTACATGACTTCACATTTTATTGCAAAATGACAAGGTCCAGTTTCATTTGTTCTGCTTTGAAGTATTCATGTCCCTTGGCTGCCTGATTGCAGCCTTTTCCTATTCAAACTTGGAGCACGATCCCCTTGAACCAAGACACTGTCTTCTCTAGACAACAGGGAGAACTTAATTTGTAAAAATGTTGTTTTCAAGCTTAGTTGTCTGGCTTCAATTGGTGTAATATTATCCGCTGTTACTTGCTTTAGTGCTAGCTTGCCTATAAAGGAAAAGATTAGGTAAAATTGCAGTTTTGTAATTAACTTACGCTACCTGTCTGCATGCATATGAAGCTAGAACTGAAAATTATATAAGAGCATTAAAATAGTGTTCTATATCCTTGTAGAAATGCTTAAGAGTATCTAAAGTTGATAGCCTGGACTGAATATCTTCTTCCTGACATTTGATAGGCTTTGGTTAATTTATAGTAAAAACGTTTTTATCTTAAAGATTGTGTACCTGGACTTTGTTGTAGGAAATAGAACATTCAAAATACAGCACACTTGGAGTATCTAAATGAGGGCAGATACTTAAGAACTTTGCTGAATCAGCAACAAAGACAAATCTGCTTTTTAATTTTTTCTGTCAAAGGTTTTCTGAGACAGGACTAGAGGCACTAGAAATAGATCCAGTCTCTCTGTGCTAAGAGGAAAATCATGTCATACTGCTAGAGAGAAATAATAACAGAGAACTCCCTCTGATGCAAATCTAAAGTGTTTTCATGTAATTACAGCAACAGAAAACTTGGTTCATGTAGTTTCTTACAGGCCCTCTGGACAGTATAGCTACACCTAACTTCTGAGCACACTGTGAGTACTGCATGCTGATTTGGAATGGAAGTGTTTACATTTTGTGAACTTCAGCGCAATTACACAGGCGGAAATCTCAGAACAGTCGGAAAAACCCCTCTTGTTCCACTTGTGCTTATTGGAGGAAAAATTATGACACAGATTTTAGTTAGTAGAAGAGTAAAGATTAAAAAATTAGAAAATTAATTTTAATTTTAAAATGTTTTATATTCACAATTAATTTTCATAGTGCTTTTAGGAGGAAAAATATAGATACACAGCGTGAACATGTGGATATATTTTTCAGCTACAAAACAAATGCCGACACTTTGTTTCACAGCAAATATTGTCATCTGAAAATATGCCTGGCTTAGGTTCACGTGCTTACACCATATTTTTGCAATAGCGGGTATGAGATTTTCTGTAAATAAATCCATCAAAAGGTAAAGAGGGAGGGAATTGTTCTGAATCAAATGATTATACCTGTAAAGCTTGTAACAAGAAGATATCTTACTCTTCTTTAAGAAACAAGAGGCAATGAGACAAGAGGCAATGACAGGAATATTTTTTATTTGAGTCTTCTTCTATAACCAGATTCTTATTTATTTTACTGAAATCAGAAGAGTGTTCCGATCTGCAAGAACCTGAGTGGGGGAGATGTATGTCAGAAGAAAAGATAATTGATGGTAAACGTCAAATATTAAATCTTGATCTGGTTATTACCCAGCATATTAGCTATGTAAGTAGCTTAACAATTACAGCTGTGATTGACTAGGTGGGATCCAAAATCCTAAATATCAACTGCCAGAAGGGATAATTATAACACATTAGCACCTGCGTGCTTAGACAAGATTGACAACTCCAGTCTAACATCTGCTTAATATCACTTTCATACTTTTCATATTTTTTTTCTTTTATAAAGGAATAACAAAGATTTTCTTGAAACATAACAATAATTCAGCATCCATGTTACACATTCAGTAGATTATAGTTGCTTGTTGTGTTTGGTCATGTTTTGCACTGACACATTTAAAATTAAATAAAGGCTTTTTGGGATTAGGCAGTCACAGTTGTGGTTTATTTTTGACAAAATGTACCTGTCAGAATCATTTGAAAAAATCCCAACGAGTGGGCTGCTCTTCAATCGTCAGGACTGGCCAATGCAATTTAACAACAAAATGAAACTGTTTTGGAAAAGGTCTCACACCCTCACCACGGAAGCAACCGAGAGAAGAATATTTAGTATTCGACATGAACAGAGCGGCGAAACTGCACTGCTGGGCTGCTCGCAGAGGTAAGGCAAGATGCCCCCCTCCTGGCAGAGCTCCTGACGCTGTGCAGAAGGCCAGCAGTGTCCACCCTGGCATCTGCGCTGCCGAGGTGGAGGATGAGGGCTCTTCCCTTGCAGTGTTTGCCCTCAGACCCGACCCAGTTGGTGCCTTCACCCTGTCTCCCCTCCAGGCCTGGCTCTTGGACAATCCCACAAGCGATTTGCAGCCAGGTCAGGCCTGACCTCAAGTCTCACGGAGTCCTGGGACCCTCTTTCAGGGCTGCTCTGCCCTGGGGGACCCCCTGTTCTGGGACACCCCCTCCCAGTGTAATCTGATGGTGCACTCTGCCCAAAGGCAGGTGTTGCTCTCCTTGTATTCGTTCCCAAGGATGTAAGCGCATTCACCTGAGCAATGACACTGGTGTAGCCACCCCAGCTTTGCAAAGCAGGAACACCTTTCCTGAGCAGAAAACTGGTGGATCTGGATTATGGCCTCATAAAAGAGGAGGGTGGCAATAGCAATGCCATTATGATGCAAATTCAATTAAGCACAGATGTAGTTGCTTCTCTGTCTTATGGGGTAGAGACGACATTCCTCAACTGGTAAATAAAAGACCCATCCTGGCTCTTCTGTGTGTTTCTGTGCTGGGGAAGCTTGGCAGCTAAGGCTGTTCTTGATCTCCTTGGGAATTTTATGTCATTTTTAATTGAAGTAGGCAGAAATTTCCCACAGAAAAATACATGACCACTACAGTAACCTACTCTCTGACCGGACAAAGTAAATTACTTAGTAAAAAATTCTAAAAAATGAAAAAATTGTAAAAGGGCAAAAATTTCATTGCCAGAAAGGGTAGATCAGGTATACGCTACTCAGACATGATGCTATAGCACATTGCAACACTAACTCACTCAGCAGGGCAAGCAAAACCTACAGAGTCAGAAGACTGTTCTCAGGGTACAGCTGCTGGATACTTGGGCAAACTCTGTTAGCAAAATAAATCCTTTTGCTGGTCTAACCACCTGTAACCAACTTTGGTGTGCTTTCTCCCTCATCAGTTTCTCTGTTCTTTACCTTTGTTTTGGTGGGGTCTTTTATTTCACTTTTACACAGCTTTTATACCATGCCCCAGCCATGGGTATCACTGCATGACCATGTCAAAGCCACAGGAAGGGAAGAAACCATGCACACACTGGGTAACTCAGCATCATGCAAGAGTTACCTACTGCTTTTATCTGTGAAAGCACTGCAAAACCCCAACTCCTGTTGGGCCTCTAATGCCTGGACGTAAACCTAAGTCTCACATACCTCTGCATTATCACCCTTTACTCTCTGTCTGCAGTGTAACTGTAGTACAGTTGTCATTTTTTTTTTGCCTATACTTGTAGTCTGATGCCAGTTTCCAAACTTTACCTCTTGTAGTGCAGAGACGTTTCAAACACCTATTTGATGGTACTAATAGGAATATTTTTCTATTTTCACCATGAGGATGGTCAAACACTGGAGCAGGCTGCCCAGGGAGGTTGTGCGATCTCTGTTATTGGAGGTTTTCAAGATCCAACAAGATAAAGCCCTGAGCAGCCCTGTCTGAGCACAAAGTTGACTGCTTCTTCAAGTAGAAGGGTAGACCAGAGGCCTCCTTCTGAGGTCTCTTCCAACCTGGATTTTCCTATTATTCCAATTTCTGAAAACTTAAAATGAAAAATTCTGGTGCAATCTATTTGCTAGAGAGTGTGAGAAAGATGTCACATGAAAGTTTGTCTCATTCAGCCAAATAATATTAGCTATTTTTAAACCCAAAACTATTGTCTATATTTCAGAATGTTTATTAAGATGATCACTTCGATGTGTTAAACTATTGGAGTAACTAACGCCTTTTACATCACATTTTGATACCACTGCAGTACTAGGGCTTTGTTCAAGTTCCTCTTATTGGCAGGTTTCTACCATAGTTGCAGGGCTGAATTTTGCATGTGCCGAGCAACAGCAATATTCTGGTTTTCAGAAATCTTTCAATATGTTGGGTATTGTTCTTTTTTATTTTTGGAACATTAAGGCACACATAAGAAGAAAATGACCAAAAAAAGTTTTTTGCATGTATTATCTTTGCTAATTATAATTACTTCATTTGCATTTAGTTTTTAAAAGTGGTTATTAAAGTTTAAATGGAAAATGTAATTTAATTTACTATTTGTCATGTTGTCTTTTGATTTCTAAGTGAATATCATCACTGAAGAAATTGCCCAACAGAATTGAACTATTCAGGTTAATATTAAAATAAGTTTGATTTTTTAGTGACAGGACAACAGAGGAAACATAAATTGCATGACATCTTTTGCATGTGACATGATTAGGTAAGATAATTTATGGCTTATTTGAAGGGACACCGTCCAAAATTAGTGTCCTAACATTTATACTGAGATATTTGTTTGATGCTGCCTGGAAGTGAAGTGGTTTTGTACAGAATTATTGTTCCTCATATCGAAATCCTGATACAGCATCTCATTTATTGATGAAATGTGTTGAGTTACCTGATACACATGGAGAACTAAAGTGATGTTAAATCAAGATGGTCAGTCTGGAAAGGGAGAAGACTTTGGTAAATTAGCATTTCTACATCTTCAAAACCATTTGTTTGAGAGGGGAGAAAGGAGAAAGGCTGCCATTCACTCCTTTGGCTGGCCACTGCTACCCATTCTTCCCTTTAAAAGAACCTAAGATGACAATTTTGCAATATAGAGGCAGCCATTCCTACGCAGACTAACACTGGTTTACATTTTGTCACGTTCCTTCCATTAATAGACATTTCAAAGGAGGTCATGGTACCTAAAATAGATTACTCACTAATATCTTAGCATCATTAAGCTAATAAAATTCTACATATGTTCCACAGTGATAACAGTTATATAAATGAATGGTTTTACAGGTTAGGAATTGTATGTATGAGTGTCTTGCTCATGCTCTTAGTTACAAATTGTTTTATTGCCTGAATCATTATATGATCAACACTCAAAAGACATATTAAAAGTAGGCTACAAAAATTAGTGAGATTTTCATTATTCATATAAAGTTGATGTCATATCTTGTGTTGAACTAGTAGGCAGTCTGACTTCATAAAATTTAGCAGCAGTTAGCTTTTTAAGAAAATTTTAGGCATAGTTGCTGGGATTTTTTATTATCACTGGTTGTCTCCTTCTTACAGTATTCTGAGTAAGGGTCAGTCTCATTGCTGCTCGAAGATGTTCGAGAACTGCAGTTCATTTGAAGTTCATTTATAACTTCATAACATGTATAAAAGTTAAAACAGCACTTCCACTATGTGTAATTGTTCCTTTTTTATGCTCACATGAGATGATAACAGAGTGCAGTCAGTATAGAAAAATTAAAGTTTATATATGGTGGAAGAACTGTTTTCTCATCTGTTACCCTGTGCTGTATTCACATCATTTCCTAGATTCCCTACCAATCCACACTGGATCTAAATTTAAAAAATATATATATATATTATTTTGCATACAAATGTTACCACTTTACTCTTTATTCCCTTCTAGATCAGTATTTTACCTTATAGAGCCTTAACTAATTCGTATTCTGAAACTGCAATGTTGTTATTATTTGCCCTTTTTCTACATTAGAGCCCATTACTTAAATTTACCAATCCTGTTTGTTTTCTTTACCCCTTTTGAAAAAACATTACTGTAGATTTCACTGACAGACTAAACCCACCATATTTTCTGTTCTTCTTTATTCATCATTCCCTGACTTCTGTAACGAATGCTGGTAGATTGAAGACATGATTTGTCTTTACAGCAGCCATTCTAGTTTGTCCCTAGCACATCTGTGCTCTTGATGGACAACGTTTTTCTCAGACAAAATAAAGAAAGAAATAGATAAACAGAAAAATAAATAAATAAATAAACAAATAAATAGAATCCTAATCTAAATGGCAAGATACTATGTAATGATAAGGGCAATCAGATTTCCTTCTTCAGGCTGTTAGATGATCACAGATACAGCAGTAGTGTTTGCAAGCTTCCCCACCGATAGGTAGAGCAAATAATTCACAATGAATAATGCATCCAATGAGTTTAACCTCTCTGTCTGATTGTGGTATATTCACAAGCAGTCCATGATTTTTCTAATCTATTCAATATTCAAAGTATTTGATTAGTTTGGGGAGAGCTTTTTAAACTGTGTATAGCATGTTCTATGAGTATACACAATTTGATTTGCTTTAGCTATTTGTGACAGATCAGGCAAGTCACAAGGTTAGTACACTTCTGTGGAACATATTTGTGTAACACATTTGTCAGTACTAAAACGTTTGAGCAAAAAAAGTAATTCTCAGTGAAGAGGACTCTTAACTTTGAAATTCACTTTTGCTTACCTTTTTTGCTGGTATAACTCAGTTATAGAGAAATTCACAAAAGAGATGCAAACTAAGACCCTGTTGAGCCCATTAAAAATCTTACCTACTGTGAGACATTTTGATTAATCACTGGGCCTACGTAGCAAATACAGGAAAGGGACTTTAGCTTCAAGGTGGCTAAAGGTTTACCTTTTTATTTTGACCAACAGGAGTATGAGTTGGTGTATGCAACTATTGGAGCCTACGAAAGCCAACTGCATTCAGATACATCATCAGTCAGCCATCGAATAATAAATGTTTTCATTTATCGATCACCTCTAATCTGTGTCAGCTCTGTATAATTTGATCCCTGTCCTCTGTTTCCACTCGGCATTGAATTATTTTTTCCTCAGGAGCACATCTTGTTTCAGCGATTAGTCCATAAATTCCTTCACTTAAGAGCTGATCTCTTCAATTTCATTATTGCCCTCAAATGTTGTTGGGTTCATCAAAGCTGCTTGACTAAATCTGTCTGTGAAAAGAGTGTATTCCATTAAAAATACTGTCATATTTATGTCTAGAACAAATGCCACTCCAATGCTCACAATCTCTTCTGTTTCAGCGTACAATGTGTTTAAGTCCTTTCAGAAACATTGAAGTGGCATTGCCAGTGCATCAAACTTCACAAAAGCTCATGATGTCAAGGTTTGCTGGATACAGTTCTCCTGTTATGGAGCAGCTGTTCCATCCATTTAAGTAGTTCAACATTTTAAAGCACCAACTGGTATGTTTTAACATCAGATTGAACCAATTATTGTATTTTTTCACCACAGAAATATAATAATGAACAAGATTATATTACGTTTCTGTTGGGTCTTTTCGAATTTGCAGTCAAGAATGTCTCAGATAACTCTGGGATTTTTAACTTTTCATTTAAGGCATCTACATTTAAGAGATTGAACTTCATCCCAGTGTTTGTTGGGCTTGAGCCCCAGATTTTGTCCAGGGAACCCCCTGACCCACTACTCCCATGCCACCCCCAGGAAAGCACTGGTTTTGTGGGAGGACTAGTGGTGCTGTTCCCCAGGATGTGCCAGGAGTTTTCACTTCTTTCCCCTATTTCTGGGTGGCAGGTTCATGCAACAGACACTGACCACTGGAGCAGCATTTCAGGCCAATACAAGAGCTTCCTTTCCATGAGGAGAGCAGAGTAGAGCAACTCTGGTTGGCAGTGCTTTCAGTTGAGTAGACACATCTATTAGCTGCCCCTTCCCAGACAGTAAGTGCACAACCTGGCTCAGTCTCCTCTCTCCTGGGACAGAGTATCACCCCACATCATGATAGACTGATATGAAACAATAGATGTCCCTACTGCCTTTTCTTTGTCTAGCTGAGGAATAATTTCTTGCATCAAAATAATATGCAGATCTCTTTGTATTTGCAAATAGGAGACTTGGCATGGAATTTTATTTAATAATATCAAGGAATAAATTTAAAATTTCTTTTTAATCTGCTAGTGTCTTCATTACTTCCTGCTAATCATAGACTTTTAAATTTTGTGTAGAAATTGGGAGTAGATTATATTGATGGAGAAATTAAGTTAAATGCCAGCTTTAAAGTACGGGCTGTAGCAGAGCTGTTTAATCTGTGAGTTATCTGCTTAAATCACTTTATGAATGATTGTATCATCAATCTATAATACAGACACTTTTCATAGTGGCAACTATTGATTATTTTTGCATTTTTAGACTAAGTGGGCAAAACCCTCAAAATCAGATAAGATCTTTGTACCTAAATGTGCCTTTGTTAACGTATGCATTAACTGAAGCAGAATGGGAGTAGAAGTGACTGTGAGTCACCAGGAGGGATATGTACAAATTCTTGATGTGCTATCTTAGAGAGGATGGTATCACAAGTTACTGCTTTATAGTCATTCTTTACTGTTTCAATACCATAAAAATATTGAGGACATGAGCAGAGCAAGTTCTTACTGGCTGTCACTCTGATGGGCCCTTACTAAAGGTCTTTTACTAAAGGTCTTTCTACTAAAGGAATACTTGTCACGTTCTTCGCATATATGGAAGAAGCTCCAGAAGCTCTGACGTCTTACAGCAAGCAAGCTGTTGGTGACAATGACAGAAATATTGCTGATATTGATAATCTTCTACATTTTTGGCAGTATGAATGACCACAAATTTCAATAATGTTTTTTTGCCAATAATTATTTCCTGAAGCTCTTACCTGACTGCAAGGGGAATCAGCCTGAAACAGTATTACAGTGTTGGCATTAACAACCTATCCATTAGAGGTTCTTGCATAGGAAAGATTAAGTGTAACTCTCCTCTCCCCGAAGTAGTGTGATTTGGCTGTCAGCTATCTCAGGCAGTGCTGTAACCATAACTCCAGCATACCTCACACAATGCTATTTAGGGGGTTTAAATCAACTTTTCTATCCCCCCAAACTTTTTTTTTTTTTTTTTTTTTTTAAACTTGGTAAAGTCAAGTATATCCACGGCCAAGTACAGTCCAGCAGAGTGTCCAATCTCATATGAGAATAAAACCCTGAGAGAAACATCGTGGTTTTAAATCTTCACCACCACTTCCTGATTATATGCTAAATTATATATGACAAAGACACAACTCATTTAGAGACCAAAATACAGAAAAGAACAAAGATGGTGGTCTTCCTATGCTGGTCCTCCCAGTATAGGACTTTATTTCAATGACTTTATTCTGTAAAATATACTTTATCTGCTATTTCTTGCTTAGAAGGTGTTTTCTACCAAATCCCACCCTCATCAGCAATGTGCCTTAAATCTACCTTTACCCTTGAGACATCCTCCTACACTGCCAAGCTTCTCTAAAACCAATTGCACTTGTCTCTGTTTGAGGAAATATTTGAATTCATCCCAAACTATTTGGCACGTCTCTTTAAAGATGATATGGCTGAACACTGAAGCTTTACTTCATTTTAAAGTTTCATGGTTCATGCAAAGTTTGATCTCTTTTTCAACACTGATGTAGTTTTAGAAAACTGTTTAGTTTTCTGCTTCTGTCTTCTTTGACATTGTTCTGTAAGTGCTGTCTTGTTAAGAATAATGTTTCTTCTGTCATGGGTATTCCACTACCGTTGCTCCATCTCCAAATATGTTTTTTCCATATCCACATGTCAATCAACAGCTTGCCTTAAACTAGCAAATGATAGTCAGTGTAACTCAAATTAAAGATAAAGGGGTTTATGCTGAAACTTGACTACTGATGTCAGAAGAGACAGTATCCATGATTTCAGTAGGAACAAACACAACTCCACAGCTGGATCTCCACAACTGCTTGTGCAGTTCAGGTGAAATAAATTTGAGATATATCCTACAGAGAAGCTCCACAGAAACAACTGCCCAATTCTGACATATGCTCTACTGAGATAAGTGCTTTATAAAGGTAAAGACCAGTGAACCAACAAACAGGGCAGCAATAAAACCTGCTCCTACTGACTATATTGAAGTCAACTATTGCCATAGAGTGCCTAGGCAGAAAGTGAAGAGATGAAAGAAAGTCCACTGAACGAGGTGAAACGATGTCTGCTGACCTCATGTAGCTTTGGATCGAGATCAAGATGTAGTAAATGTCTGCCTGGTATGTGACCAGAGTGTTGAAGAAAGCAAGCTGTGATTTTCAACATCATTACTATATTAACAACTTCTGTAATAGTCTATGATACATTTCCAAGTGTGTGTCTGTGTGTGTATATCTAAAAAACAGCGTGCGTATGTATACACACATATATTATTCTCATTATCTTTTATTTGGTTTTAGCATGCTTTCCATTCTCTGTCCTTCCTGTTTGTCATCTCATTTATACAGAGATTATTGCCTCCTGTATATGTAGAATCGTTCCCATTTCTTACACATATTCTCAGTCTTTCCTCAGGACCCATCAGTACTGTGATGTCATTTTGTTATGAAATAATCATATGATTGTTGCTCCTGTCTATATAATATTATAAATGTGACTATACACAGAAACTCTACTAGATCAACCTTATTCCTCAGTCTTTGCATCACCTGCATTTTTAGACATTAAATTCTTATGAGCATCATGTTCTCAGAAATGCTTTTACTGTGCTCAACATGATGAGACCTTGATCCTGAAAGGAAGCTCTTGGTAGTTTTGTATTGCAAAAATCTTTTATAAGATAGTGAATATACTAGTTTAAAAACACTTTTTTCCTACAATGGAACAAACCATCTTGACATGTTCAAAACCCCTGGAAACTCTTGGTCTTAGTTTACTGCTTGCAAATGGATTAACAAATCTAACTTCAAATATCAAGTTCAAATGTTTGGGCATCTCTTTTCTTTGACCTGTTCAAATAAATGTTATCTTCATGACAGCCCAAAAATGAAATAATATATCTGAAAGCTTTAAAACCTTTTTCTGTTAGCAGATAGTCCTCAAATAATATTCCAAAGTAGAATTGTGTCATTCTATAGGAATTTAAAGAGGATGCAGAATTGCTGAAGAAAAGCAGATGACCTCAGGTGTTACCTGAGTATAGTCAAGAAAATTTCAAAGTGCAGTTGCTTGTTTTGTGATCTCTAATACATCACAAGTAATAATAGTAATATATAAGAAAAGCCAATAGCTTTGAATATCAACACTTCTATTTTCTCGGTATTCAGATATTCATGGTCTGACCAGCTGCTGCTACACATGAATTTATCAGTCTTTTTCATGGATTACTATAAAGACTAACACATGCCAGCATTATAACCTTGCTGACCATTAGAGTCAACACTTTCTGCCTTCTGATGTATCAATACTTAGATAGAAAATAAACACAGGAACAGAAACATTAATAGCAAATATATGAGGAAAAAAATACCAAATTCTGCTATCCATTATGAAGGTTGCAAAAAGGGGGAAAATAATTGAAGCTGACAAAAGATAAAGGAAGTAAAGTAATCCCACTTAAAAACTGAAAAATAACATTTTTTACTTTTCTTCAATGTAGATGTTAATTATTTGAGTTGAAGAGTGCAATTCAGCAATTCAGCTAAAGAAACAGCTTTTGGGAATTTAAAATCAACCAGTTTGAATACCTTTTGCCAACAAAGCAGGCTGTTTGGTTTCTGCCTTCATTTATTGTAAACACTATGATCAATGCCTTGAAGAGTTTTTCAAGCTCTAGGTAGCTTGTAAGAAGGAAATACCTGGTAAAAAATGGCCAACTGCATCATGTTAAGTTTCATTTTAAAAAAACAAATCAAAACAAAACACAAATGTAAAAGAGAAAGTCAGTGGGATCTATGTTTTTACTAACAAAGCTATGGAAGGGACCTTACTCCCACAGATTTTGGTGGGAACACATGCCTTCATGATTCCATGAATCTGAGCCTTAGACCTCATTAAAGTATTATCCCTTTACATTATCAGCATTTCATAGTTAAAAAGACTGAATTCATTAGGAAGCTAATCAATTTGGGCAGCTTGTGCTTACAGTGCATACTGGTGTATTATAATAGTGTGATTATAATGGTGTAATAAACAGAGTCATGTGAAAATAACTGACAAATCTATGAAAACCAGTCATAACCTGACATGTTAGAAACCAATATAATGATATAGGCACCAGCAGAAAGCACTATATTGATAAAATCAGCAAAACCAAGTGGAATCAATTCATGTTATTTGGATTTCCAGAAAGCAAAGATTTGAATTCTGAAGTATTATTGCTATAAAGGGAGTTGGAGCTCAAGCAGTTTAAAACCTAAGTGGGAATATTAGCAACATAAATACATTTGCCACCTGTTATTCTAGGGATGTGTTGATATCAAGCATATGGTCCTTCCTAGCCTGTGAAAAAAGAGCAGCTGTTCCAACACTTCCAGGCTGTAAGCTGAAAGGAGGAAAAAAAGCAGTGAAGAAACACTGCTGCAGTAGTCCTTGGGCTTTCACATCAAAAAGCCAGAAATAGAAGAGATAAGACAAGTACTAGATGAAAGGTGAGACAGAATGGACGCATGCCCTCAGCTTACAGAAGTACACATATACACACACGTACATGTACTCGTATAGACAGACATCCTCTATGGACTCAGAGATAAATCTATAAAAAAGGTTCAGGAGTCCTTAGATCTGTAAGACCTCTTAGATCTACTATGTTGAGCAGGGTTATATAGGCCTCTACCATGGGAGTGTTTGATAGCTCGAAAAAGACACAAATAAGTTAACTAAGGTCAGTTTAGAGCCAGTATGGAAACACCACAGATGAGGTGAATCTCCCACTTTACCAAGTGTTGCTGAAGATGAGAAGCAAGCAACCCCTTCCACCCCCTGGGCATTCGCAGCTCACGCCAGCTAAAGGGTCGCAGGCTTGTTTCCTTGCAGGTTCATTTTTTGCCTTTTAAACCTGGCTGGCAGAGCCACTGTAATAAAATTTTTATAAAATTGTTAGATGACTTTAAAACTTGCCAAGGAAATGAGGTTAGCTTGGTGAATTTGAATTTCCTCACAAAGATTTATTCTAAGCATAGGTTCTTAAGATGGTCACCGTTACTCAGGCTTAATTTGTGACCTTATTAACAAAAGAATACAAAATCGAATGGAAGGGAGAAAAGTCATACCTACAAAGGAAAAGGACTGCTGGCTAGTTGTCACCTGAGAAGGGGGATTCGAGTTCTGTTCGGACCTCCTAGGCCTTTCTCTCTTAGGTTAAATGGAACTGAATTTGAATAATAAACATAATTCCTAGAGACTGGAAGCACTATTAATGCTGCTTCTAAGCAACATTATACCAAATCCTTCTGGGCCCCATAAAAAATGAAATCTTTACCTGAACAGTGATGAGCTGCCTCTTCCACAGGACAAAGGCATATAAGTCCACGGATAGGACATGTGGGAGCTGTAAATTTGCATTCTCATGAAAGAAGATGGCATTAGACCTCCATCTTCCATATGTGTAGGTTTCCTAGCTGGACAGCAGTTAAATGAAAAGAGGAGAGGGGCCATATTTTAAAAGCAAGAAATGAGTGCAACTGCATTCAGCAGGGAGTGTGCTCATGTAAATGCATCCTAGATTTTGTTTCTGGACTCCAGTTGCAGTTAAGCATGGCCATGTTACGCAGTTCTATCAAAAACAAGTAGCTTCAGCATGTGTAAAGAAAAATTAGAAGTTTTACAGATGGTGCCAGCAGAATTAATGAGCTTCCAAAGCCAAGAGGCAGCAAAGTCTGGGACTTCAGGATCATGATTCTTATGACAGACACTTGCATACCACTGAGGTCCCATTTCCAGAAGAAATCCTTCTTGAAACCCACATTCATGCCACCATCAATTAGACAACTGACAGACATTTCTGAGTTACAAGCAATCATATATGTTAGCTCCCTATGCATTTAATGGCGGGAGAAAGGAATATTTAGAATGAGAGGGTCCATCTAGAATTCAGCCCTTTTAAAAATATTAGCTACCTGAGGAAACAAATCTTAGACGGATAACAAATAGTTATCCAGGGAATGATGCTTATTCCTGTTGCTTCAGCCACTTATTAACCACACCTCACTCTGCATTTTTGTTCAGTTTCATTTTAATTTTTTCCAAACATGTTTCTACTCTTCTATGTATTAGTAGATCAAATTGTAGTGCAATTGCTTCTAGTCTCACTACAATTTTCCAGACCTCAAATTCCTCAGTAAGATTCACTTTTTTTCTCCTTCTTTGCAAAGACTGCAGGCAATTTTGTTTTGTTCTCTGACCTTTATGAATAATTAAGTTTGCTGTCTACCTGATTCTATTGTCCAGTTCCCTTTGCCTCTGCTATTTTTATAAGGCATACAGAACTCCTCACAGTATTGCAAGTGCAGCTTCATTCATAAATCCCTTATGCAGGAGATGGAATAACTTCATCTATGATATTATTGTTACCTCTCTGAATCAATGGTAACGTTTTATATTACTGTTAACTACTGTCCTGAAGGTTTTTGATCTCCCTCTACCTCCAGATCCTGCTTCTACTCACTATGTACCATGTGATTACATAGGGCATAAGCGCCTTCTCTTATTTTGTGTCCCTAATCTCATTATCTTACACTTCTCTACATTTAATTGCATAAGGCACTTATCTTCCTTTGGGCACATTCTGTCAGAGTCATCTTGACTTTTTTGCCCTTCTTCTTTCTATTGATTGCCCCTTCCTAGTATGTATCATCAACAAATTTCATTCCCCTGGTGTACATCCCTCCTCCCAGGTCAAAGCAAGTTCTAATATAGAGCTAAACGGTGCTGCAGAGCAGTATTCCTTTAGAACAAATTGTTACTCTTCCTGCGTACCTTTCCCCTTTGGTCTCATAGCCACTCTTTAAGCACTTATAAGTCTGCATTTATGGCACATTTAATGACCTTTTAGCATAAATTTCAGTTTTACACTAACTACAAAACTCTCCACAAGTCCTTTTAACTCTTCTGGTTCCCTCTCCTTGATTGATCTGTGTATTACTGCTGGTTATCTTCAATACCGCCTTTGGAAACTTAGGCTGTATTCTTCTCCAGCATCACTATAATTAAGGTCAGCTCAGTGGAAATGAAGGCAGAAATACAGAAAGTAAATCTGATTTGAAATGAGAAACATACTAATGTATCTGCAGCGTATGCATCTTTATAATATGATAATATATAATATAATACTATTACATTCTACATAAAGACTTTAATACAATACAAATGTTTAATCAGCAGGTTGGAATGTCAGTATGGCTGTTTTTGGCTAATTAATACTTACTTCCCAGTTTAGTAAAAATCTTGTAGATTTTCCTGTATTTACTTTTCACTTCATTATCTATTTTTAAAATTTTGTTGTTTTATCTCATCCAGAGATTTAGTTTTGCAGACCGTTTGTAACTACCTCCCCTTGTTATAGCATTACAGAGGCATTATCTACAGCCACTCAGTAATTTGTCTTCATACATTCAAAAATGCTTTCCTCGACATTTATCTTTACATATCCAAAAAAGCTATTTTGCCATCTTCCCACTCCTCAAAAATAAATAAATAAATTTATTAATAAATAAAATGCTAAAATATCATTCTCTTATTCTGATGTTACACTAGAGTCTAAAAACTCTTTGAAATTGACAGAGTGGAATTAACCATTATGTGAATTTTCTTGGGGGGTGAATAGGGAAAACTCCATGAAAGGAGCTATTTTCTTGCAATAATTAACAATCATTTAACAATCTCATGGGTCCGGGCTCTCAGCTGATATAGATTGCTCTGCTGGTTTAAACCAGCTCAGAGTCTGACACATCAACTCTTTCCTCTATTGCTTATTATTTTACATTGAATCAAAACTGCATTTTACATTTGTGCAGTCAGAGGGAACTGGAGGGATAGGAAAAGAGCAAATATTTAATTTTTATAGCTTCTCTTCTGGGTTTCCACATGACCCTTTTCTTTCTGCATCTCTTTTAGATAGTTACTGCCACAGATTTCTTACACTCTGTACATACTTATCAAACTAGATTGCCAAAGCCCTCATTATTACCCTAATTCTTCTTTCTTTGAAGTGAGTAGAAATTTAACTATTGATTTTAAAATGAGTAGATTTAGGACAAAGCCAAGTACCTTAGGGAGTAGCTACTAGTATCAACATGTAAATTAATAAATAGAAAGTGTTCAGGTTATATGTTTAGTTTTAATGCAGAGTAACTACGAAAGCAGATGTCTCCTATATTACAGACCCCAGGCAATGCAGAGGTCTTCTATACAAACAAGTTCCCTGAAACCCTTTGTTCTTTATTCAGTTTTCTAAATGCAGATGCAATAATCCACAAGACCCTACTTTTCATTACTGCAGGTCATATGTCAGTACTTTGAGGTCCACGAAATCCTGAGGGCAGGATGAGAGGTCAGTTCAGTAGCTGCCTATTAGAGGCTATTCTGGTGCTTCAGTTTTCAAAGTATTGCTATCACAGATATCGGCAGATCTCCTTCAGTTGTGGAAATGCTCTTTGTAAGTGTTGATACAATAGGATTAAAATTTAAGCATTCATGTTGTAAGAGATTAAAAAAAAAAAAAAAGATATTCAGGGTGTGACTTTCCCTTTTTCCTCTTCCCATTGCAATGAACTGAGCCCTGTAAGTTCACACTGTGCAGATAAATGTCAACACTGCCAGCTTTCCAATGCTCAGGGAAATTATAGTACACACACACTGAAAACCTCAATGTCTTTTTGAAAGCCTTTTTTAAAGTAAAATTACTTATGAAGTCATTTGTAATTTATAAATGTACAGGCTAAGTTTCTATGAGTGCCCTCTGTTTTTGTGCTTATAGTAGTATATTTAAAGGTGCAAACAAACAATTTTCAAGGGATCACTTGAGTTCTGGCTATCCTTTCTGCCTTCCCTATTAACTTGGAGGATTGTCATGATTAAATAATTCCTGCACATATGTCATTTCATATAGACCGTGCAAGGGTTTGACCCTGAAACTAAACGTACACAGAAGCAGCAGTAGCTGCATGAGGGAATCAGGGAAAGCTGTGTAGCTGCAGCTATACACACAACTGGGAAGGCTGCACCTGGCATTGCTTATTGAGATCTGGGAGGAGGAAGACAATCGGTCCTGAGAGATCTTCCATGTCATAGTAGAAATGCCAACCTTTCCAGCCAGCTGATGGCAGATGATTTTTTCCTGTAAATGTAAATTTATGAGTTAGCCTGTGTCTGTGACTGCAGTGGTTTCTCTAAACACTGATTAAAGCCTGAGGGATACCAGTTCATGACTGATAGCTGCCCCTTCTGTAAACATAGACAATAAAGGAAAATACATAAACTAATATTAATCCTCTGGTCTGTGCATGAGTAAGGCCACTGCAGCTTGGAGTCTTTGTAATAGCTTGTGGAAAGACAGGATTTGCTTTTAGCAATTTCCTCTGAAGAAAGATGCTTTTTCCTCTTGAAATTTTCTGTAATTAATCTTTATATCATAATTATATTGCTGGCTCAAATTCATAGACTTAGACTGTAAATAACAACTGTGAAAAAGAATTCAGAACAGGAATGAATGAGATATACAGCTAATTCCTACCAGCCTTCTCCATGTTGAGCAATACACTGCTTCTTGAAACAGACTGCATCCAGAATCACATGGGAGAGCATGCCACTTTAGAGACATCTGCATGCATATCATCCCGATTCCTGCACACTTTGCAGTACCCAAGTCTGGGCAACCGTGTCATGTTGGCCATGTTCTAGCACCACATCATGTGAAACTTTGTCCCAGCCTCCTCCTGGCTGCTGCAGAAGAAAACCTCCACACTTCATGAGGGCAGTAGCTCCAGCAGAGTCCAACTGATGCCTTGCTTTATGTCCTTAGAAAACCAGGACCCCGTGAGGTACACTGACAAGTCACTGTCAGCACAGCTTAGAGACACCCTTCTCAGGAGCAGAGAGAAAATTACTATTCAGCATGAGCAAAGATGGCAGATTTTGGCCCAAAGTCATGATATCAAGATTGAATTCAGAGAAAACGAGGGAAATCTGTTCCCTTATTGAAAACTGACTTGCCAGTAGTAAGACTCCATACAATAAGTTCCTAAATCAAACTCCTCCAGCATGTGGCTCACAGCACAACCCCAGGGCTCCTAGGCCTGTCCTGGGCATCCCATCACTCTGATCTGCAGGATAACAAAGCACAGGGGGAGTTGGCAAGCTGTCCAGCAATTGGGGCACATTACTTACAAGGTCCCAGGATTCAAGGGATCCCTGCTAGAAAGAGAGCTCTTTGGCTACAGCCAAGCACCAAATCCCACAGTCTGTCTGCCTGCTGAAGTATGATCTGATACACTGGTGTTCTGTGGAGGGAGAGAGAAGAGAAACTCTGCTGGATTCATTTTGCAGCTGCAAAATCATTCCTCACCCTTACATTCCTGTGTGGGTAATCTGTCTGAAAGCTCATCATAAAAGGATGGAGAGTTCACAAGAAATGAATAGACTGTGCCTTCTTTTCACACATCTCCCAGGGCTCCACCCAGACTCACTGCACTGTTTAATTGAAAGGAGAAAGCTGGGCTTGGCAAGGGGCTGCTTCAAATTACTGTCAACCTGCTCCTAAAGCCAAGAAAAAACAAGTGACCAAATTGCAACTCTGAGTCACATTTCATTTCCTAGATTGTTCCCAGGATGCTCACCTACATACTACCCCTTGATCATGATAACTCTTATGGTTGCAGTCCAGTCCTCTACACTAAGACAGAATCATGGTGTGTTGTCATTTATTTTCATAATCCTTTCTCCTCACATTAAAGTGTCTCTTTGGGTGGATTTGCTCTGCCATATCTGCATGCAAAATTTATAAGCATACAATAATGCTGCTACTTCCCAAGCTGTCAAAATGATAAGGCAGGACAAAAATCCCCAAACAAAATCCACATACTTTTAATGCATCATAGGGCCTCTAAAACAGCCTAAGCTCTTTTTCCCACCTTCTGTTTAGGTTCCATTTAGGATTTACTGTTTTTTCTCTCACATCTGAGAGAGATTCAAACTGCAGCACCAGATTCATGTTTATGTTTAAGTGACTTAAAGATGAGGACAAGAGTAAACAAAATACATGGATGTTATGGCAGATTGCAGTTCATATCTTCTTCTGGAGCATGTGCAGTTCATATTTGTTTTTCTGGGACATGTAGTAGTGTTTCTTGCAGTTGAAAAAAAAAACCAAACAAACAACAAGAATAAAATAAATGTGATAAAAGTCAGTTCAGCAGCAGGCTGGTTTACAGGGCTCCTCTATCTGTCCTATCAAGCAGCATCAGAGACAGAGGTCTGAAAATCATCAAGCCATGAAGCCATGGAAGCCAGAGATACAAGCTTGGTTTTTTATGGCAAGCCATTTGCCACGTGCAATCTACAATAGCTTTAGATGATTCTTCATAGACACACTTCATAGGCAGGGGGTCAAACACAACTTCCTAGCAGGGGACTTGTGTTCTGCCCAAGAGATTGCTGACTTTCTGCAGCAGTAAATGAGCTGGTCCTCAAAGCAAGTGATATTTCAGTCTATCAGAGATGGTCTTTTTATAGGATGACACTAGCTTTCCTGCTCCAGAGCATGACGTGATGAAGTATGGAGTCGTCCGAGAGTTCAGGAACTGAAATAACTTTGTAGATCCCTAAGAAGTGAATATTAATAAAGTTTCATCATCTTATCAGTACTAACTGAACTTAACTAAGAAATTTATGTTTTGTTGTAGCTGACTTGGATTTCCTCGTGAGTCAATGCAGAGGCACAGGGACCTTTCTCTGGGAGTTACTCAAAGTCTTATGACAGAGGAAGATTTCAGACTCTGTTGGTTAAACACCTGGTGCTGGCTCTCCAGCAGAGTGGCTTGACTCAGTAGCATGAATCCTATTAATATCTGAACGCAGAACACAATTTTTGCAGGAGAAATATTTTCAAAGAAGGCCTTCATATTGATATCAGAGATAAAATCTTTATATGAAGGAATGCATAAGAGGGAGGAACTTGAATGTTTAAAGGGAATTTTCCCAACAAAGTTTGGAACAGTGTCTGAAATTAGGAAAATCTGCATGGTATGGCTTTTCAACGGAGTTTTGTTAACCTGTAGTAATTTTTCAGTTGCAACATGTTTTCTTATTATCCTTTTAAGCAATTTTAGTTGAAAAGTAATGTCATTTAATAAAACTATATTGTTGCCTGAAAACTGGAGCATTTATTTCCAATGGATTTGTTTCCTTGTTAATTTACTTCTTCAATGAATTATACTAATAGATGCAGTTTAAAAACATTCTTTATAAACATTAGAGAATCCATACAGAAGAGATGTTACAAATGCTCAAAGTGTGGAAAAGTTAAGAGATTTGTAGTTTGTGCCTTATTAAAAACTGGAAAATGCACACAGAATAGAAACTGTAACTGAGGAGCAGATTCTTTAGTGTCTGTTAATGGCTGAGCTCACACAGAAGTGGACACAATGACAAAATCATTCTTCTCTACTTGGCTATCCATTTCCATACAATCCGAGATCTATAATCTCTGCCAAATTTGATTAAAACTGGTGAAGGTTTCAAAAGTCTTTATGCAGACAGACACAGCTGTACACAAATAGTTGCACGTGGTTGCAGTTGCGCACATACACACACGATACCCTATGGGAGGAAAACCATTTCCAGCCTGAGTTTCAAATGTCATCTGCACTGTTATACTCAAATGGATATTATTCTGTAAATAAGAGTGAAGGGAGGGAATGTTACATTAGAAATGTTTAGGGAAGATTGATCTAACAGCAATGTTTAGAGAGCTGTCTGATTGCTTTTCGCATTGTTGAAAGTTGAGATAGTCTTTGGGTACTTGGTGACCTGACAGCTGACATCTGTAACAGACATTTGTTTGTTCATACCACTTCAGGAGCTTGCACCACTGCTTGGATTAGTACAAAGTATCTGGTCACCCGAGAAGCAATGTATTTCTTTGTTTTAGATGAGTCATACTGGCATTAAATTGTTACATTGCACTCCACAATAAACTGATATGACAGAAAAAAACCATTTGTATTGAAGCATGTATAATAGAAGAAAAATAAGAGATGTATAATACATTAAAAGACAGATAACCTTTGACTGTGGCTGTGAAGGCAAAGCATTATGTCCACGTCTGGATGTGCTAGAATTATTTGCTTACACCTTTTTGCTTAGGTCAGCAGCTGGTAAAGGTCCTTGGCTGAAATGGGTGAAAACTCATCTGTTCTTTGAAAAGGCATATGTGGTTCATTCAGTTGGCTCAGATCAGAGGGACAATTAAAATACACTACTTTCATTTTGGAAGATGGAGTTCCTTGAATTCCTTGAGCACACATTATACTTTTCTGGATGTGTATCACTGAGCTGAGCAATAATGAACACAGGCACATCAGGGAGTGCTGTCTGTCTTGTTAGAGACTAATTCATGGTACTGTAAACCATTCAGTGCCTCTGTTACTGCAGAGCATCACCTTTTTTTTCCCCTTCTTTTCCTTTTTTATTAAGATTTTCTTAACTTTTTCATCCTGTTCTATAACCTTGCTCTTGTAGTTCTTAATCTAATCACTAAACATCCAGAAATAAAGGAGGATATTCTTCACTGAATTGGTATATGTAATATCAATGGTATGAGTGCTAAAGGCTAAGTAAACAAGAGAATATCTAAGTTAAAGGCAATCTTTTTCACATGACCTATCCTAAAAAGGTGGCCTTGAGCTCTGAGTCACTGGTGAAGAAACCAGAAGAAATAGAGGTGTGCTATTTCATAGTCCAGTGCTTGTGGAGGCAACACAAAATCTAGTCTGACATCTATGCAAATAGCTGTAAATTACTTACAAGATGATTCTCTAGTCAATAACTTCACCCATGTAAGTTAGGAAAGAGATTGTTTTTATAGGAAAAAAAGTCTACAGAATTGTGAAAAAAATATTTTATTGTTCATTCTCCTTCTTGCTGTTTTCCATTTTCTGTTATGTTTCCATATTTGCTTCTTCATGTTCCTGAAGCTGTTTTGTAGCTACTCATGCTACTGAAGCTCTATTTAGGAGTGGAACACAAGCCTTAGAAAGTTCTAACCAGGGCTCAGACCAGCCATTGAAGCTGCCTTAGTAACTTTAGCCCCATTTGGCCATTTATTACAAGCCTCCTTCAAGTTTTAACTTCATCTACACTTACAGTCACAATGCTGACAGCTCATTTGGACAAATCTAGATAGTTTTACATGTGTTGTTTTTGATAGTGGCAGCACAGCTGTTGGAGCAGCTTAGGTTAAAAATTAGTATTTGTTGCTCTTGCTATTTGTTACAGATTGTTGAGGCTACCTGTGCAAGCTTCCATTTTCAGCGGTCTTGTTTGCCAGACGTTGTTGTAAGTACTCTCAGATTTTTTTCTGCTTGATGACTTCAAGTGAGAGTTTGTGTGTTGGTATCCGAAGTACATACTCCAAATACATTCAGTGCTTCCATCGGATTTGACAGAGCTCATAGCTGACAGATAGTACCTGAGTTTCTCAGCTGTTGATAAAGTCTCTCCATCAAAGGCCAGTAATTTAAAACAGACAGTGCTTTTCAAAGATGCTGAGTTTCTTGTCAAATGCCACACTTGATCATTATCTCCTGCAACCTCATGTTGACATGTTTTGGTGCTATATATCTCTATTCCTGTAAACTGGTGAATTTAGCAAGTTCTGTGCTGTGTATTTGCTGTTGCTCCTTTCTTGAGCTCTGCTTTGACTTATGACAGATTACCTAGATAAACAAATCATTGCCTTCTCTGTATGGTGTTGCTTCTTCGCACACAGGTTTTAAGGGTGCATGTTTTGGTTTTGAATATTCCCTAAGTCATTTCATCTTGCATAGTTTATTTGAATCTCAAATTGATACTGATGTAGTTGGTCTGTTGGGAAGATGAAAAGAGCAGAGGTTTGCATTATTCTGGGATTTTCTAGCTGTCTGGCAAATTTCATTGTATATTTGCATTTTAGAAGGAAATGTTACTTATGAGGTCATGGTAGGACACAAAGAACAATGCCAGAGTATCCTTGGATTTGGGCTGATGTGTTCCTCTCCCAGGCTTCCCTGCTGCTCGTTCCATTCTTTGGTTGTCGCATCTACTTTGGCATTAATGTCACCCATCACAAAGTGTAAGTTGTGTTTTGGTATTCTGTCAATCACACATTTGAGGCAATTGTAGAATTTGTCCTAGTCACTGTGTTCCTCTGTCAGAAAACATCTCTGTATGATTGACATCTTTAGGAACCTGGTTTGGAATCTGGCATATATGATGTGCTGGCTGATAGCTCCCCAACTGAAGAGACATTTTTCCACAAAATCTGTCATGGTGAATGCTATCCAGTTTGCATGTTCCTTGTCACACAGATAGTTCAGCTTTCAGTAGGTTCAGAGATGGGTCCCTACTTTTTATCTTTACCAAGGATCATGAAGAAGGAGTAAAGAAGAGAACACCTTTGTAGTGCTTGTAAGCACATGGAGGGAGAAGTACAAGAACCCTTCTCTGAAAATCATCAGGACAAATCACAGTCCCTGCATGTTTACATTGCTATGTTCCTATGCCCATAAGTGCAAGCAGAAAACCATGCAGCAATTATATTAGGTAGCTGGTCAGATTGTCCAGTGCAGTGTGAATATTTCCTTGCTTTCTGAGGCACTGCACTCCTGCAGACCTCTTGAGGATGGTATGAGCCCCCCATCTAGCATTACTGTGGATAGAACTGCAAACTTTGCCAAAACAGAGAAGTAATAAAGAACCACACAGACTCTGAAAACATCTGCATAATATGTAAATAACATGAGATTTAGCTTAGGAAGATGCGCATGATTGCATTGTAGGTAATAGTAATTTGAAACCTATGACTCAATATGCAGGTGAAACCCAGAAAGCAGTAATACTGAAAAAAACCCCATGGAGTGGAGGGTGTAGTGTAGTAAACATGACTTTTTCATTGTTATAGTGCTGGGATAATCCTGAATACCAGTTTGGACTGTCTAGTTAAAGGCATCCTTTTTCCAAAGGAAGTACTGTTAGTCCTCCAGGAAAACTGAAATCATGCCCAGCCATCACTTAGCAAGAAAGATATTGCCAATTTGAAGGGAATTTGGAGGAGCAACACAACTGATGAGAAGACTGTATGGACATAAATATAGTCTAAACTGCTGCTTGATTAAGCAATGACTAAGGTAATAGGCAGAGTGGGGGAAAATAAAGGAATAGCATAACAGTAACATATACATTTATATGGATATAGACACCAGGAGGAAATGTTTCTGGGAACGAGACCAGAAGAGGGTCACAAAGATGGTCAGAGGGCTGGAACACCTCTCCTGTGAAAACAGGCTGAGAGAGTTAGGGCTCTTCAGCCTGCAGAAGAGAAGGTTCGGGGGAAACCTTACAGCAGCTTCCAAAGACCTAAAGGGAGAAGACCTACAGGACCTGTAGTCCAAAGACCTACAGGAAAGCCGGAGAGGGACATTTTACAAGGGCATGTAGTGATAAGACAAGGGGTAATGGCTTTAAACTGAAAGAGGGTAGATTTAGTTCAGATACAAGGAAGAATTTCTTCACCATGAGGGTGGTGAGACACTGGCACAGGTTACCCAGAGAAGCTGTGGCTGCCCCCTCCCTGGCAGTGTTCCAGGCCAGGTTGGACGGGGCTTTGAGCAACCTGGTCTAGTGGAAGGTGTCCCTGCCCATGGCAGGGGGGGTGGAACTAGATGGTCTTTAAGGTCCCTTCCAACCCAAACCATTCTGTGATTCTGTGATTACCGCACACTTTGTAATTAACACTAATGGACTGACACTATAAATAAAACCCTTAAAATGGCTGTTGCAAAAACTTTGCTTTTCTTAAGCTGTGAAAATTTCTTCTAAGGGAAGTAAAAAGACCTTTAAAAATTGAAAAGTACCTAGCACTGGCAAAAGGATAGAGCGGATAATCTCACCCTCACAGGGAGACAGCCTGGATGATCTTTGGTCTCTTTCATCTCTCGCATTTCAGATTCTGGTACCAATGCATATTTAGTATTAGCCGGTTTTAGTTTTCTGTTCTCATTGTGGTAATCTCTGGCCTGCTTTGCTTTCTGAGTAGGAACTCATGTAATATATTCAGTATCAATGTAATATTCAGCTAATCTTCTTCTTATGCCTTGGGCTGTTTCTTCAGATTACAAAATGAAGAATGTCTTTAAAACTGTAAAAAACTCCCCACATTTGGAAACCAGCAGCGGAAATAAATTACCCATCTTCCTATTTTATGTTAACTGTGAAATATTTCTGGCTTTCCTTAGTAATATATTTCATATTTTATAAATAAATATCACTCAAAAAACCCAAGAAAAGCTGTTTGTCTAAAAAGATAGACTAGTTTATTTCAGAAGATACAGAAAACCCATAAATACAGTATGTCCATTATAGTCTCTTCAGCTGGCAAGAACAAACATGATACAGTCTTGGCATTATTTTTGACAATGCTAATATAATTGACTAGGGGACAGGGTAATCTAACGGCAACAGCTTTGGCACATTACAGTGAAGCCAAAAACATTGGAGCAGTTAGTTAATATCCTCAGCCTAACCTTCCTATAAGCGCATTAACACCAGAACCTCTGTCACTCATGAGAGATTTTCAGGAAGAATTTGGTCATGAGAGGATGAACATGAGGATGAGTGAGACGCTGGTCCGCAGCTCAGCAAAGTCACGCTTAGCTCCCAGTATTGCCTCAGACCTCCTCCATGAGCACAGGGATATTGTGCTGCCATGGTTTATATCTCCTGCCTCTGAATCGTGCGTAATAATTCTTCCTCTCCCCATCCTGAAATACCATCTCCCTTCTTTTTCTGAGCAAAAGCTGTGTTCACAAATGCACCCCCAAAACCTGCCAACAGCTGGATCAAATCCACTGGCTGGCAATTAGCATGTTTAGTTGGGGACACAGCAGCGCTGGCTCTGTCTGCTGGCACTGTGGTGTGCTGCCAGCAGCCAGTGTCATGGGAAGGTGTGAAAGCATCACAGCCACCACTGCTCCTGCCCCACCATTTAGAGGATGCAATTTCTGAACGGAGGAGCCTTAAACTTTTCCTGGGGGAAAAAAAAAAAAAAAAATTGTCCTAATGTAAGGTTTTGATGTCACTATAGCTGGGAATAAGGACAGTTAAAAGGAGAGAGGAAAATTCATGCTATGCTCTTTGTGTGGTCCTCCTAGGTGTTGTATCTGACACCTAGAAAGGATTTGAATGGAATTAGCAAACTTTTAGAATAAAGCAATTTTTTCCTCAAGCTTACCTTTTAGACATTACTTGTGGGGACTTGTAATACCCCAATTCACATCTAATTTGGCAAGCACTGATGATGAAGTCTGTTGGGTTTGCTATGTTTCATTTTAAATGAGAATGTACCAAGTCCTGCAGCCTGAATTCACTGTGAGACGAGGGTCAGAAATACCCCATTTCTGATTATCTGCCAAAACAACCCCAATCAGACATGATTCTCATTTTCAGACTCTCTCTCTATCCTCTAGTTAACCAAAATACTGGTGCCCATTTAAACTAGATACTTCATCTTCCTACTTTCCGGGAGTTTTTGCCATCATGTCAGATGAGAGGAAAGGACATGTTTGAGTAAAGTTCACATTAAAAAAATAAAATAAGTTTTATGACTAGGTTGAATGAAATATAGCGATATTTTGTGTCTTCATCCCTTTAGCTGACCTGGTATGATCATGAAGATCCACTATTAAAATGAGGCTTGAGATATTAATATTTCTGATGTAAGTGACATTAATTGGCTTCTACATTGTGTATTAAAAATAAGGGACTGTTAATGTAGTTAGAAGGATTTGTGCATTACTAGGGGTGCCATTATATGTGTAAACTACATGCAGCATGTTTTTTTATTGCTGTTTCCAAATTGACTTTAGGTGAGAGCACAGCTGGGTGCTTAACACAGTGGTGCGGAGGAAGCAAGCATTTAAATATTCAGCTCCCACTTTTTGAAAATTGCACTGCAATTTGGAAAGTGCATTCTCTCTTAGGAAAATTAGGCCTTAAAGTCCTGCTGCAGATGACTGACAGTGCCAGCTCTCCATCAGTCTTCCATTCCTCTCATCACTGGTTAATTCCCCATTTAGATGGCATGACTAAATTTCATATTGTCTGCTCACACAGCAAGGAGAAGTACTGTCTGTACTGTCTTTGTATAGATATTAAGCGGGGGGGGAG